>NW_009954567.1:818779-848801 GCF_000747805.2 Chaetura pelagica
CAGGGCCGGGGGTGCCGGGGCTCGGGGCCCGCTGCTGGGCCCGCTGCTGGGCCTTTGGGCCTCCTCGGGGCCGAGGGCTTGGCACAGCGCGAGGGCGCACGTTTTCCTGGAATCCCTGGCTCCAGAGCTGTGTTCAGCCCGGGCGCAGCGTGGGCAGTGCGGGGCCTGGGGACGAGCTTCCTCGGGAAATGGTTTGCGGGCCCACGGCGGCTCTTGCGGGCGGGGCTCACCGGGTTGGGCCCACGTGTAACGTGATCAGTGTTGTCCGTGGGACGTCGGTACCTTTTCTGAAAACGCGTGCCTGAAATAGGAAAATTTTAAATTTGGTGTCTGTTTGTCTTGCAGAAAACGATCAGAGGAAAGATCTTCAGTAACTGCAGCTGGGAAGCACCAAAGGGAAGCTGAGGTCGATAGCACAGAAGATGCTGTTCTGGGAAAGAGGCCAAAAGTGGAGGATGTTGTACCAGAAGATGCTAAGTAGGTGCCCAGCTTCATATATGAGGAAATCAGCAAGATGTACTAGTTAGCTATATGCCAGTTAAGAATAGCTGACATTGGGAGTTTTGCAGTTGATTTTCTATTACCTGTGTAAGTGAGGATGTGCTGACAGCACATCCAGCAGTGATGAGCTCTGGGTATGTTTAGAACAATACTACAGGTGGCTAGGCAACTGCAGTGTGAAATGTTGGTGTGTTTGAGGTGACTGCACATGGATCTGTGGTTCTTGGTCTGTGCTGTTGTGCTGATTCAGGCACTTGGTAAGAGAGAAGCAGTGAGATATGTGGGGGGAGACAGGCTTCCTGCTTACCTGGTCTCTGAAATATATAATTGGCTAGCGGTACAAGAAACATTTGATCAAGGAGATGGAAGCAAAGGTTGTGAGGCATGTAAGATTAAGCTGCAGCGTTTGGAATCTTAAGCATGGACATGCTTATAAATTTGAGCACAAATGGCAGTATTGGACATCAAAAATGAGGTATGATTGGACATTCCAGTAGCTGGGAGGATAAGGCAGGTGAGGGGAGGGCAGAGTACTGTTTCTGTCTTCTGTGTTAGTGTGTTCTTTTATAATGTTGCAGTTAAAGTAGAGGCGAAGTTCAGCCTTTTTGCATTTGTAAAGAAAACAGCATTTTTAAATACTTACTCGCATGTTTTCAGTCTGGCAGACCTGATGCCTCAAGTGAAGGTGCAAGCTGTGGAGACAGTGGAAGGTTGTACACATGAGGTGAGTACAGTGAAAATGCGCATGAAAGGTATAGACTTGCTCCATAAAATCATATGTATTACTGCCACTATAGTAATGTTTTGTTTCACTTATACTTAATATATGTTATTTCATGTTATATTTGAGGTTTGTCAAGAGTTTGAGCTCTGTATCTGACATTGGGTGTACACAAAATGCACTTGAAAAATTAATTAGACATCTTACCTGAAATGGTTTGAATAATACCTGCATTAAAATGAGTGTTTGGGAAAGACTGGTACTGTTGATAGTCTTCCGTATTTGAAAGGTACCAAGCACATTCTGAGTGCTGGTGTCGAGGAGGAGACTTACTGGTAAAACAGGCCTCATCAATGTTCACAAATATGTTAAGGGTGAGTGTCAGGAGGATGGAGCCAGGCTTTTTTCAGTGATGTCTAGTGATAGGACAAGGGACAGTGGGTGCAAACTGGAGCATAGGAGGTTCCATGAAAACATCACAAAAAACTTCTTTACTGTGAGAGTGGCAGAGCACTGGAACAGGCTGCCCATAGAGGCTGTGCAGTCTCCTCTCTGGAGACTTCAGAACCCGCCTGGACAAGTTCCTGTGTGATGTGCTCTGGGTGATCCTGCTCTGGCAGTGGGGTTGGACTAGGTGATCTTTCCAGGTCACTTCCTGCCCCTAAGATTCTGTCATTCTGTTTTCATTGCATAATCTAACTGTGCAGCAGTGCATTGAAATATTCTGCTGTTCTGGCTCAAGAATGAAAGACTTTCTTGTAAGGCTGATTAGTGTTGAAAATTACGTTTTGATAAAAAGAAAAAAGGCCTTTTATGTAAAAGCAAAATAATGAAAACTATCAATTTTCAATTTATCTTAATAGACAACTAAAAAAAAATAAAATATCAGAACTCTTAATACTCATTTATTTTTTTAATCATTCTTCATCCAAAGATGACTGGCAGAAAGAATTTCTATGATAATTAAAGATGTACATTTCAACTTCATTGTACCTTTATACTCCTTTTCTGTTTCGACTTCCAGAACTACCTTGAGTTAATTAGGGTCTTAATCAGGAGTGTGCAGGATTAGACCTTTGTAATAAAGGAACTGTACATATAGCTGATGATAGAGCTTTTAAAGCCCATCCGTCTGTACAGTCTTTATTGTCTGGAGGTCTCATAGAAATGTGCCATCACTTAATAACTAAAGAAAGCTTAAATATTAGTATGAACAAATGTTAGATACTGGCTAGGAACAGGAACTTTACCATTACAAATACATTGTCCTTAGAAAGGGAGTGTGATCAATGTGAGCTTGTTTCTACCATCTGTTGGCCAGAAGCCATGACTGTGTGCTAATGCTGCAGGGTGAAGCAGGCATATTTCACACAAGAAAGGAGGGATTGCCAGAGAAGGGAGAGGAGTGTTGTTGGGGCAGGAGGATGGAGACACCAGTTTAAAAACTTGAGAGGAAGGCAGGAAGGAAGCCTTGATGTGAGCACATAGAAACAGGAAAACAAATTCTGGTTATTTTTCATGCACTTGTCATGTCCTGCCCCAGTCCTTCATAGCTCACCAAGTCACTAGACACTGAGATTTCTGCAACTGCTCTAATTTAAAATGTATTTTATAGGTTGCACTTCCAGCAGATGAAGACTTCACAGGTCTGAAGCCAAGAACTGGAAAAGCTGCAAAAGTATGTGATGGATTGCACATATTTTTGTTTTTTGCATATGCTTTAAGTAGTAGAAAGGAGAAGTGACGTACTTCGTCAGTAGGGCTTGGAAAAGAGTATGTTGAAAAGATGGCCTGTTGAAGTAAGATCAGTATTTCTATATTTTAAATTTGTTAGAGTAAAATTACATGGTTATATAGGGTGGACAGGCTGTTCTGATTTCAGTCCTATTCTTTAGCATTTGTGGTTGCCTCAGCCCTACACTGTAGTTTCTCTTAGAGAAAATTCAGTCATTGGGGCAAGATTTTCATTGGATACTAAAAAAACATCAGCAAAGATCTTGGAGCCAGTGTTACATAAAATTATTTAAGTACACATTCATTGCAAAATACTGGATTAAGATCAGTTGATTTCTGCCCATAGTTTGCAGTCAGAAAATTACTTAGATGTAAATAATAGTCTGTGTTAAAAATACATAATGTTTTTCTTTCTTTTCAGGAATATCCATTTATTCTTGATGCCTTTCAAAGAGAAGCTATTCTTTGTGTAGATAATAATCAGTCTGTGTTAGTATCGGCTCATACATCAGCTGGTAAAACTGTTTGTGCAGAGTAAGTATTTTTCTGACAGGCTCTAATAAGAGAACGGTGGGATGTTTGTCCTGTCATTTTGTTCACCTATCAGTATCTTGTTTCTCTGTTGTGTCTCAGTTTCTTGACAGAAAGTTTGAACCATCAGTTTTAGAGTTGAATTGACTACTCCTGAATATAAAAAATACTGTTTCATCTTGTTCAGCGGGTAGTGAAAGTCTTAATTAATGTTTTAACTTTTTATTTTTAAACTATATATTTTGTTGAGTTTTTTTGTCATTGAAAGGAAGAATTTCTGCAATGCAGATTTGGATGAATTTAGAAAAAAATACCTTTGTTTTTTAGCCCCTGACTTCAGCTAATAAGGAATTTCTTTTGTGCTTTCTCCTTTTTGCCAGAAGCACTGGTTTTATTTATTTAGCAATTTGGAGTTTATTAGGCAAGAAATTTTTCAAGGTAGTGTACATTTCTTGTCAAGGTTTGCTTTGACAGTAGATTGGCTTTGCTGACCTGAGGTGAAAAGTGAGATGGACATGTAGATATATTAGAGTATGGGTTCACATAATAATAGCTTATCATGAGACAGTGACAAGCCTCTTAGATTAAACAAGCGGTGCTCCAATGTCCTTAAACATTCGTTAATTCGTTATCAATATCTTACCACTCTCCAAAGAGACACACACAGTTAAGATTGCACAGAACTTAATAACCTGTGTTTGAAACACTTCATAGTGTTCCACCAATGTTCTGAATTACATTTTTTCTTAAGAGATTAGAGGAAAGTAACATGCACTAAATGTCTTCCGGGCAACTTTAATATGTGCAATGTTTGAATACAGGTATGCGATTGCCCTGGCTTTGAGGGAGAAACAGCGTGTGATATTCACGAGTCCAATTAAAGCTTTGAGTAATCAGAAGTACCGTGAGATGTATGAGGAATTTCAGGATGTTGGTTTGATGACTGGTGATGTCACCATTAATCCTACAGCTTCTTGTCTGGTAATGACAACGGAGGTAAGATCAGACATAAATTCTTGATCTGTGTTCTTCAGCCCGTTTTTGACTGAGAAGGTCTGATTTTAAAGTTATCGTAATAAGCCCAACTGGGTAGAAAATTTTATACAGTTAATTATGCCTCCCTTTAATGTTTTAACTTGGTTAATGAAGAAGTTAGGTGAATCTCTGTAAACTCATGCTATTAGTCAGGAGCTTTCATTCTCACATGGAGAAAGGCAGAACTTTTTTCCTGAATTTTCCTGAGTTTTCTGAACACTCAAGGCAGATTTCTTTGAACATATGTGTCAGCCAGACTTACTGAACCCTGCATTTTTTTCTAGGGAAACAAAATGGAGAGAGGAAAGTCACTGAGTGATAGTTGAGTAGTTTATGCGAGACACTAGGAGTCAGAATACGCAGCTTTTCAGCTTTGGTGTCAAAGTACTGTTGACACAGTTTTTTCATATTTCTGTTGCAGAAGTCTATCCAGCCGTGAGCTGAAATTTCCTTGTTTCTTTATCTCAAAGGAGTGAAGACTCCTCTGGAGAAAACCCCCCTAGGGAGAGATTAGGGTGGGAACTCAGGACAACTTGATTTCTGACAAAAGATTTCATCTTAGTCACAGTTGGATTAACTTGGAAAGCATCTCACAGCCAGCCTCTAGATGCTTTTAAGTTTTTATTGTCATGTAGTGGGAACAAAAAATTCTGGTAATTTCTCACTGATGTCTCTAACACACGACTGTTTGTTGTTACTTCATGTGGTAGATCTCAATTCTGTTTTTTCTTGCTTTTTTAGATTTTGAGAAGTATGCTCTACAGAGGTTCTGAGGTTATGCGAGAAGTTGCATGGGTGATTTTTGATGAAATCCATTACATGAGAGATTCAGGTATTCTATATATAGTTTTTATTTTCAAAAAGAGTTCCCAAGAACAGATGTGGTTTATTCTTTTGTAGAGTTAAATGCTTCTTTCTTCTGTTAAATTCAGTCATTTTTGTGTATATATTGTTCAGAATTTGTTTTGAATATATATGAAATAGTTACTGTGTGTCACAGTCTGCATTTTCTTTGCAAATACAAAAGCTACTTTTAGGGCATTTGATATACTCCACTTGTGTAAGGGAGGCTTTTTTTATTTTTTTGGGTTTTTTTTGTCTTTAAGCATGCTGTTCTTTAGCTTCAGAGATGAAAAATAGGCTTTAATGACATCTATCTATCATGTGACTTTTCTGTTTTCAGAACGTGGTGTGGTTTGGGAAGAGACAATTATTCTGCTCCCTGACAATGTTCATTATGTGTTCCTTTCTGCAACTATTCCAAATGCCCGTCAGTTTGCTGAGTGGATCTGCCATCTTCACAAACAGGTAGCTTCTGATATGCTAAACATCCTTGTTGTCGTGTTGCATAATACTGTCTCTTTGGGTGGTGAGAAATGAACCTTTGAGCATCTTCTTAGTCATCTTACTGCTTATAAGTTATGGTATAGTTCACTCCTGGCTTCCTTGATTGTGATCTTACCTTTGCAGCTATACTGGTGGTTGGTTTTACACAGTAACATTAAAGCTGTTACTTTGGAGTTTATTTGCCACACTTGCTTAGACACAAGCTTGGTTTCAGCAAAAGTTCTAAATTATGAAACATAATGAATACACTGTGATTTTCAGAGGGCTGATAGACAAGAGGTTATTTTGAGAATTGTTTGAAGAACTCTTAAAAGACCATGCAGAAATCAAAAGTAAATCAGAAATCCATGGGAAATAATATGCATATGCATGCAAACAAAGTGAGAAGAGGAATGTAAGAAATCTATCTGTCCTGTAACCACTAGGTTTATTTTACTACTTCTTTTTTTTAAGTGATGCTTTTACAGGAAGGAATGTGGGAATTAGAATTAGGAAAGCTGATACTCACAAAACGTAGATATGATTTAAAAAGTACCCCAAAGATTAGTTCTTACATTGTTTGTGATGAAAGGAGTGCAGTATAAGAGGTGGCTCTCTTAAAGTTGGCACAAAACCTTGACTTTGTTTTGCATAACATAACTTTTTTTTAAAGCAGATTTAACATAATATTTAATGCTTTAAAGAAAATATTTTGTTTATTTTTTTCTAACACACTTTTTCTGAGCTTTAAAACCTTAAATGTTTTTAAAAGTCTACTGTGTGCCTTTCTTAGCTGGTATAAGAAATACTGAAGGCTTTTATGCAAAACAGAAATCAACAGTTTTCCCTTTCTTTTTAATAGTTGTTATAATTTTGTGTCTGTGTGAAAAATAACAGAGAAGGAAATACTACCCGTCCTTACTTTGTGTGTTTAGGAGTAAGAATTTTTGTAGCCATTTTGTGTTTTAGTAATTGTCTTAAGCAACACCGTTAGTACAAACCCATATAACACAAAGAAAAGCTGCTGTTATAATTTATGTGTGTCTTACTTTCTATCCTTTAGAAAAATGTATTTTAACAGTAATGGATTGAATTGTCCATTAAGCGTTTTTATAATGCAATTAGAAACATTTAATATTTATGTGTGCATTCTTCTTTCTTTACAGCCTTGCCATGTGATTTACACAGACTATCGACCCACTCCGCTGCAGCACTATATATTCCCAGCAGGAGGAGATGGACTCCATCTGGTTGTTGATGAAAATGTAAGAAATACTCAGGTTATTTGGAAGATCTTTTTGCTCACATATCAGTCATGAGCTTGATCTCTTGCAAACTTTGGATTGTCTTTACAAAGAATGTGTAACAGTGAAGTGCAAATGGATAATAGTGATCTCTGAATTTTTTTTGAGATCTTTGGAGTCTTACAGAAGAGTTGGTTTTATTATCTAACATCATGTAGTGAGCTGAGTAGTACTTTGCTGAGATGTTCTATGTGCCCTCATCGTGCTTAGTTACCTAAAGTGCATGCTGCTTTCTCAAAATCTGTGAAGTAGCTGATGTTTCTTGTACTGTTTCTAACTCAAAAGGAAAGTAGCATTTAAATTTTACTTCCATTGGGGGAAAAGTATTTTTGTATCTTAGGTGATTTGGAAGCAACAATCTGTTTGAAATTTATCATCAGCTTATACAGCAGTAGCTAGTGCCATAAACAGTAGTGCTACACTTGAAGCTAGGCCTTCACAGGGCAATGTAGTAATTCATGTAGACATTTCTAGAAGTCAGTTTTGATATTGTGTCATTCAGTAGGTCTAGGAGGGTTGATTTTGTGGTAGATAGAACAATGGCAAATAATGTCAGAGACACCAGTGTAGTTCTGAGCTGTGCTGTGGACCTAGTGAACTCTCTGTCTAGCTCAGGCATTGTTTTCATCTTTCTGTCTATATGTGAGGGGTAATGGTACTGGCTGGGCAAAGCACTATGTATTTTCAAGCGGGCTGTGTATGAAGTAATTCCTTACAAAAGTCTTGTTTTATATCTAGGGAGATTTCAGAGAAGACAATTTTAATACAGCAATGCAAGTGCTTAGAGATGCAGGAGATTTAGCAAAAGGGGACCAGAAAGGCAGGAAAGGAGGAACAAAAGGTGAGTTTGGACCCATTCCAAAATAACTGTGTAATACAACAAAGTTGTATATAAGTTGTGCTTGTGTCTGCATTATTCCATGAGATACTTTTTTTTGCTAAAGTTATGTATTAATTAATGTAATCTCTCTGCAGGTCCTTCAAATGTTTTTAAGATTGTGAAGATGATAATGGAAAGGAATTTCCAACCTGTAATTATTTTCAGCTTCAGTAAGAAAGACTGCGAAGCCTATGCACTTCAGATGACAAAGTTAGATTTCAATACAGGTACAGATAAATAGAACACAGTTTTAGTCACAATTGTATTTTGATGTGAAATGTTAGTATAGTTAGATATTTCTGTTTCCTTTGGAACTTTTTGTGTAAAAACAAATGCTTTTTCACATAGTGCTTTTTCATTTGCTATGGTGGTACATCAGGCTATTTTCAGGAGGAAACTCTGGGTGCAAAAAGAGTACTTGGTCCTCACAGTGTTGAATTATTCCTCTATTTTGAACTTTATTTCCTTCTCCAAAATTAAATGCGCTGTAATAATAGCACAAAAGTTCCCAACAAATTCTGTAATATTCTATCATTCTATAATAGAAGACTGATAATAACAAATTATTTCCCAAAATTTTCATGTTATGTCCGTTAGAAAAAATAGTATTGTCTCAAAGTTAAAGTAGCTGTATAACAATCTACTAGATTGTTCTTTCTCAACTATTCAAGCCAGTTCTCTTTCCTTCATCCCCTTCTTCTTAAAGAAAAGCCAAAAAGGTAAATAAGATTTTTTTCATTGTAGCTTAAGGCTAAATTTGGAAAATTAAGTTCATAATTTCTCAGAAATATTGTTGTAACAGACACAAGGAATTTGTTGTAAATAAACATATCACTTAATGTTTGTAAACTGTTAGAGTTCATGCTTTCTTACTTACTTGCTCCAGTCTTTGCACATTCTGGTTGAGAGTTGCAAAATAATGCAGCCATTTTTGTCAAAAAACATGTAGATGTGCAGATGTGCAGAGTTGCATTTTTGTATGTTTTCTTTACTCACATATTTATGTATATATTGATATTTTTACTACCTAAATAGAAAAGGTATGAACTTTGAGAATTAACATTGAAGAGAAAGGGACTCTTAATCTATGCAGACCGAGACTAGTATGTAGTAAATAAGCAGGGAGGTTTTTTAAATAGATAGAAAGTACATGAAACTGAGAAATCCCGAACTTGGAAATAGCTGAAGTTTGGATTATCTGCCAGGTTTGTTCATTTTTCCTTTTCTCGGAAGATCTGCTTCTGGTTACTGTTAGGCTCCTTCAGGCTAACATTCAAGTCTTGATTGTTTTGACCCGGCTTGGATGGTTTTATGTAAACTTCTTAGTCTTCCATGCTATTTTTATTGTAAACTTTTGTAAATATTAGAATACAGTAATCCTTTGTTTACATATGGCATTATGGCATCTAGATTTCGTAATAACTTAAAAATCGCTTTCTTAGATGAAGAAAAAAAGATGGTTGAAGAAGTTTTCAATAATGCAATTGATTGTCTGTCAGATGAAGACAAAAAGCTTCCTCAGGTGAGTGAAGGTCGAATAGGGGTAGCTGCTGCTCTTCTGTTTACTGCACCTTTTGAGGCTGTGAGTCTTCTGTAGTGGATACAGACATCATGAACTGTATATTCACATTCACTTTCCCAGGTTTTAATGTATCTTACATTGCTCCTTGGCATGGTGAAATAGGACTCCGTGATGGGATTCATTCCAGTTGTGATTCTGGCAAAGGGCATATGCCAAAATTAACCATGGAGTTCTACCTTGTGTATTATTTTTTTCTAAGTATGTTTTTAAATAAACATAAGGGGTTAAAACTGTTGGGAAATTGTTAAAATGAGAAGGTGGTATGCACTTTACGAGGTACTGACTTCCGAGCCTTCAAAAAATTTGAATTGATGCATCTGCATTCAAATTTCTTGTAGGATGACTAAGCATAATGAGTATGTTTACAGTAGAAAAGTATAAGCTTTTAAGAGGACAGAATATTTCAGGATTCATTACTTTTGTAATAGATAGAAAAGTAACAATTTCGTACTACCTCCCTCTTCATTGATTTGTGTTAAAAAATTTTTAGTGCAGTTCTCTTTATTGTCTGCATGACGATTTCTCCTTGAAAAAAGCAAGCATTTAATTTTTGGCCATGCCTACTTACTTTGGATTCAACACATTTGTTTTGTTTTGTGAACTTGAGAAAAACGGAAAATGGGAATGAAATATGTAAGGTGTTATGTGCTCCATTTTTTGGTGAGCTTGTAACAGTGGCATTGTATCCAGGTAATCTGTTCTGGTTTCTGTTGACAATGGTATCTCAGAAGCACATTCTCAGAATTATGTTTGGGATGGTTACTGCTAGGTCTTAACAGATTGTTAGTGAGAGTCTTTGTTTTCAAAGAAAAAAGCAGACAAAGCTAACTTATGTAGATACTTACTTGATGTATAGTGTTTGAAGAATTAATTTGGTAATTGCAGCCTGAATTTCCTTATATGGCTCTCAGGTGCTAACTTCACTGTTTTATAACACGTATCAGTAAGTGAAATCAGTGCAACTAAAACTGAAGCAAAATATCTCACACATACCAGGATCACTGTTTCCAAAAATTAATTTAAATTAGGCAAATTTTTTTTTTTGTTATAGAGGCAAGTTTAAATACTAACTGCATGTGTAAATTAGGACATTGCTTTGTAGTTGGTCTAAGGCAATTTAAGCCTAGTCTGCTATTGAAAAAATTGGTTTCTGGCTTTACTCTTTGTACCATTCTTGGCTCTAACTGGGAAGTAAAACGAGTATTTGGTCTTTTTAAATCGGGAAGTAGTGAACTGCGGAAACACTAGGGGCAGTGTTGAGGTATTCCATAATGGTTTTGGGTTTTAGTAATTAATACTAAAATTTGTTTACTCGTCTTTGTATGTTTCTTCCCAGGTTGAGCATGTACTTCCTCTGCTGAAGCGAGGAATTGGTATCCATCATGGCGGCCTGCTTCCTATCTTAAAAGAAACCATAGAAATTCTGTTCTCTGAGGGCCTAATAAAGGTATCTATTTTATGTCCATATTTAGGTTTTTCCCTGTTGTGAATACACAGCTGGTAATCCTGAAAAACCAAGATGTCTTTGCTCGGCATTTACACTGGTATAATAGAGATCTGCTCCTTGACTGATAAAGGTGAAATACTCATTGCACATGCATAGATGTGCTTCTGTGCAGGAAGGAAGGCTTAGTACTTAGCAAAAACTTCTTTTTAGCATTGTGTGGACCAGTAAGCAGGCAATTTTTAAAAGAGCTACACAGATACTAAGGGAAGGGTTCTGTTCTGTGTATCTACATAGTGGGTTCTACAAAGGCACACAGCACCTCTGGAAGCCTGTAGCTGTTCCAGTGACCCAGGTTAATTGGTATAATTGGCTGCCCCTCCCTTCCCTAGATAAATGCAAATATTTGCAGATATGCCTCCATTTTAATGTGAAAAACAATTTGCAAACCTGCTTGGTTGTTTTTTTTTCCTCTTATAAGGAAAAGTTTGTAGACTTTAATAATTGCCTAAGGTGTCTTACATTAGTGCACAACTACAGTTCTGGTTTTAATTGTTCCTGATTTTATTGTAAAGTCTTTAAACTAAGAATGGGTAGCTTTAACATTTTCTTCAATTGTTCTTTGATGTGTTTTGCTACAGTTAATAACTGAAGACATCTGCCAATCTGTTTCTTGGTTGCCCTAAGAGACATACATTCATAAAAATCTAACCTTAGATGAAAGTTGTGGGATTTTTTTTTATATAGCTGACAACTACTTTCTTCTTGCAAACTTTGAATATGGAAATGAACTATTATTTTTAATTAATATAATTTGCAACCTCTAGTATTTTCTTTTGGTGTCTTTCACATGGTCCCATCTAACAAGTTTTCACGTTTTCCCAGAGGTAATAAAAGAAGGGGGAGGGCATGTTTCTGGTCCAGTTTTTAAATATTGAAAGTTCCTGTGTTCATATGTTGAGTGTACATAAATGGTAAAATCTAGAGAGGTTTTTTGTAGCAATCTGGTTATTTACATGTTAAGAGCTTTTGGTTTTGCTTGCTTAACTTCAGTCTGTTTATTTAGGCCTTATTTGCAACAGAAACTTTTGCTATGGGAATTAATATGCCAGCCAGGACTGTACTATTTACAAGTGCCAGCAAATTTGATGGAAAAGATTTCCGATGGGTAAGTGAAAAACAGGTTCTGTAGAATGACTGAACTGCATTATTTAAACCTTATTAGGATTAGATTTACTTAGACATATCCACTTCGGTGTAGTAGATCTTTTTTTCTTTAAAAAATGTTTCTTTGTTCTCTATTCCATTTCTAATTAGTGTACAAATTCCCAAAGACAAGATTCCTCAGATTAGGCACGAGATTACTGATTTTAATAGATACAGCAAAATGGCATCTAACATATGTTACTGGTGGACATTGGATGAGACTAAGACTTCTGCACAACTTGTCCAAAATTGTGAGACCCAAGTATTTTCTTCAGTGTCAAGAGAAATGTGGAAAAGTAAGCTTAGTAGCGTGTCATAATTGACAGACCAAAGAAAGGAGATCTTATACTTCAGGAGAGTATTTATTGTTCTCTTATATCAGAGTATTTAGGGTAGCCCACAGGAAGACAGAAATACATAGAGACATAGACAGGTTCTTAAAGAGCTGGGAAACAAATTATTTAAAGGTTATTTAAAGGTTTTTTAAATGTTAAAACCAGGTATGTGATTCACATGTAAATAAGGGTGTAACAAGTAATCACAGCAAAGCTTTATAAATAAGGTTTGTGATTCTTCTTTCGGAGATGGGAAGATTATAGTAAACAGGACAAGTGATTTGGCATGTGCTTTGTGAAGTAAACATCTCTTCAGTCTTAGTTCAGATTCGTGATTCATTCAGTCTAATTGCATCTCCTTAAGGGACATGTGAGAATTAACTACCTTTGAGGTATCTGGTATGTGGAACTCCTGCTTTTAAAATGATTTAGCACCATTTCCTTAAGTAGTTTTTGAGATCTGACTTCAAGTGAAACTGGGGAAGTTGTTGGAAAGCAGGTTCCACAGGTGACAAAAAAGAATTGTTTAATAACTTCCTGAGACATAGGGAACGAGTTGTCCATGTCCCAGCTTTTTTAACCCCTTCAATTTTACAGTTAGTGGGAATAGAAACACTGCTGTTGATAGGTATCAGTATTTTACTGTTAAATTTGAATGAACTGATACATTATTTGAAGGTGATGAAGGTGCATTATCAGTATGTTGAATAATCTCCAAGAATCCCAGCCACCTTCCATCACATAAATCATTAGTAGAATGTTCTTTGTGTTTGTTAAAATGTTATGGAAATCACTGTAGGTAAGAGAGCACTAGTAACGTGTAATGCTGACATACATTGTTCACAGTGAAGGATTTGTATATTGGTAGCTTAGTGATCAATGACAAGTAATGAATTCAAGCTGTGAGAAGTTCATGTCTTGATAACTCTCCTTTGCTAGTTTTTATACATCATGGTCATTTACTGTATAATTGTAAATAGAGCTTTATATGTTCTTGCTGTATTTCTGATGTTAATTTTTTTCTTTTTCTCATTTCATTCTAGATATCCTCAGGTGAATACATTCAAATGTCGGGTCGTGCAGGACGCCGAGGTATGGATGATAGAGGAATAGTAGTTCTTATGGTGGATGAAAAAATGAGTCCAACAATTGGCAAGCAGCTTTTGAAGGTAGGACAGAAATTAACTTTCTCTTCTTCATCGTTCCCACTAAGATTATTCTTGTTTGAAGAATACAATGTGTAAAATTATACAGCTAGAACAAGAAGTGTATGGATTTGGCAGGTAGGAGATAAGAACTCCTAAGAGATGTGTGGGCTTTCACTGAATTTTCAGTAAAGTTGGATTTTCTATTGTGAAACAAAATTAGAAGGCTAGTATCACCCGTCTTTGTATAAAAGGGATTTCAGGCAAGAGAGGTGTAATTATATTTTTTCTAGTGATATCACTGCTACTGCAGTATTCTGTTAATTTCTTGCTAACCATGGTGCAAGGATATTGCTGAACTAGAAAAGGTTTGCTGAGCTTTCACAAATAATTATGAAAGGCCTGGTTCTGTGCTGAAATAAGACTGGGACTTTTCAGTGTAATAGACAAACTGGACAAAGTCATGCCAAAAATTAAATATGTAAGATAAATAAGAGGAGTGACATGGGTGTCAAGTGATCCAAAATTACTTAAGGAGAACTTGTTAGTGCTTGTGGAAAACTTCAAGGTTTGGAAATCAAGAGATTGCAGTCTTGTGGTTGAGCTGGGCATTAGATTATAGGGTGTCCCCAAATGGTAGCAGAAGCTGTTACAGATTATTACAGTAAAACTTTATAATTTCAATGTGGAATATTGTACTCATTACACTTCTATTAAAATTCTATGGCAAAAATCACAATAATGAAGCATAATATTCTGGTGTGTGTGTTGCCTGTCTTTGGCTGCTGAAGTTAATGGTACGCACATGTTAAAACTGAAGACTTGTTGAGTTAGCCAACCCCACCATTCAAGAGGTTTTGTAGCCTTGGTACAAATAGCAGGTCGTTTGTGTTAAAATGGCACTTAGAGTGTGTGAATTCTGAGAATGATCTGAAGTCAGCATCAGAGTATGTGTTTGTTGAAAAAAAAATAAAAATCAGACGTCAATATTTCTCTGCTTTGTTAGACAAATGAAGAACACAGGAGAAAATATTTATATAGCTACTTTTAGTTATGGAAGTGTGGATTCTTTGTTGTGTATCTTGTTCTGTCATTTCTACCTGTTAATTCACTCTAAATGTGTACATTAGGTTATTGTTACACACACATGTAGTGCTCACCTTCTTAAAGTCAGAATTTGCATGATTGCTACTTACCAGGATTTAGTACAGTAAGAAATTTCAAGAACAGCTGAATTCAGTAATAAATGGTAGCATTAGGTATGGAATTATTTTTTTAAACTTGATTAGATTGTGTTTTCTCAGTAGAGCTGACAGATATTTATTTGTTTACATAAACATTTAACACATGTATATCTCTGAGATGTATTTAGACTAAGTATTATAACTAGATTTTTATGAGATTTTAATACAGTTTTTAAAAATAGTTGTAATTTTGTGGCATATTTATTTAATTATCAGCTTTAAACCACTGTATACCTCGACAGCTGAAAAGATAAGTAACAGGAGATGCAAAGTAAGAGAAGAAAAATACACTTCTTATACATACCATTAATTTTATGTACTTGATATTTAAAATAATATCCCACATAAGTAAATTTATATGAAATAATTGTTTATAAATTAAGAAGTGATCTTTGTATTATTTATCTTCAGACTTCAGGAGATTATGCTACACTCTACGATACTATAAATTCAACCATTCAGAAGGTGCTTTGTTTAAGTTTGTAAATTGAGTCGTTTGAGAACGGAAGAACTCTATGTGCATGATTAAGATGGAAAAATAGTAGATCACTTTTTGTAATAGTATCTCTAATTTTTGGTCTAGATTTCTCTTTGTTGAGACTGTAATCCCTTTGATACTTTTTGATTTATAAGGAAACAAAAAGGAAAAATGATGACAACTTTTTTGCTTTCTATATTATCTCTTGGTTCTTTTCCAGTGATCTCAATGGAATAATTTATTTCATTAATTTTTCACACTACTTCACTTGGGAGCAAGAACTGAGTTTAAGATTTCTTTGAAAAAAATCACAAGGAGCTATAATGGGGGTATTTGATGCTTCTGGAACCAACTGTTCAGCCAGTTGCTGGAAAGGCAGTAAAAGTGATCTTTTATGAGATTAGCACTACTACATTAAAGACACTTCTTGTTTTCCTTTTTAAATACAGAGCACTTGGAGGAAATTTCATGTCCACATAGGCTTAGAAATGTATACGGACTAACATTTCTTCAAGATTTGTATTTATCATGTCTGAATCGGGTTTTACTTACTGACTGCCAGTGTTTGTCTGTAATAAGATCACAATCATGTCCTGTGCTAGTATTTTGCTGCCACATGAAATCTTGTGGCATTACTCCAGGACAATCTAAAGATTAATAGGGGAAGCTTCAGAAGGAATAAATTAGCCATACTGCGAATGATAGGATATTTACATAGGACATTTTTATCATAGCTCTTCAACCATAACGTATGTCGGATCCAAACCATTTCCTGAATACTAAAGCAAAACATCCAGGAATATAATGTGATCAGCTGCCTAACACTATGCTCAGTGAAGTGAGCGCTTTGAGAGTGTATTTGAGTATCAGCAGGATTGCTGCAGCTGTACTGTGTGACTGTCACACTGTTTGTTGTGACATTGTGTGCAGGACTTCAAACTTGATTTCAAAGTTCAAATCTTAGATGGAGTTCTTACGAGGGGTACTTGTAAATATTTCTTAAACTCAGTAACATTCCTTTGTTTTCTTCTGTGTTACTAGGTTTTCCCATTTATCCTTAGCATTTATTCAACAAATAAATACATAGTAAACTAGTGACTTGCAGAAATCTAGAAAGCTAAATAGTTCCAATATGTTGGATAGCTTTCTGAAGACAGAAGATTATATTTTTGCATTTGCATAATGGGAATTTTTTTGTTAGTATTCGTTTTGTTTTGTTTTGTTTTTCCAGCTGTGTTGTGTTAGTTTAGGTAAGAAGTGAAAAGCTTCTCTTTGACACTAGATGGCTTTGAAACCCGAGAAGCATCTCTTTAGTTGGAATTTGGGCATGTTACAAGCATGTATTCTTACACAGACAATTGAGTTACTGAACAGTGGTGGTAATCTGTTATTTCTCTACAAGGCAAGAATCATATGCTAATTATGTTATGGAAATAAATTACTGTATAGTGAAAAAAAATGTGCTCATGTAAGTAGATTTTTCAGCCTTGAATTTGAGTGTATCACTTCTTTACATCTGCTTGTTCCCTCACAGAGTAACCTAGATGGACTGAAAAAGAGAAAGAAAACATTCATCTAGCCAGTTAAAATATACTGTATTATGCTTTCCTTGCCGTTTGCATATGGAACATAAAGTGCCCAGGTGCCAAGCTGTAGGAGAGGTGCCAAGCTGTAGGAGATACTCCACTAGCTACATCTGGCTTCTTGACAGGACCTTCATTTACTGAGTTGGCAGTACTGTGCTTATTTGGCCTGTATGCTGCTTTTAAAAATCCATCTGGTCTTTTCTGCATTTTATCTTGACTTTTAGGTTGTTTATTACGAGGCAAATGAACATGATAGCAATTCAGACGTTTTAATAGTTTTCTCTATAACTTCTTACCTGTTTGCACAGCTCCCTTGTATGACCACTGTGCAGTTGTTGGGAAGTTTCTTAACTTTTAAAGGGCATATCATTGTTCCTTACAATTGAGGCAGCATCATTAGATATTTTGTGTTTAAATAATCTGCTTTGTATCATGTATGACTGTTCCTTTCAGACTCCTGAGTACACAGAAAATTCTATTTGGCATCAAAAGCAGTATTTACATCAAAATAAATACGTTTTTGCTGATCAGGAATAAATGTAGGATTGGAAGTGGAGAGGAAGTGATAAGAAGCTTTTATTGGTAAAAGAGGGAGTTTCTGGACAGGAGCTATCTGATAAAAGTTGCTGAAAGCTAGTACTTTTGCACAAGCATAGTTACCTCTCTGCAAAAGGCATTAATAATAAGCCTTGGGCAATTTTGTGTAGATTTGTAACACAGAAAGTGTAACAAGCAACTAAAAATTCTTACCTGGGTCTTAAGAAATGCCAGAGTTATGTAATACTGTTAAAAACTATCATTAAGTCAGAATTCAGGAAAAACAACAGTTAATGTGTAGGAAAGAAATACTGGTTTATGCAGAAGAGGTTTGCTTAATCTTTGACTGTGAAATTACTTCCTCCTTCTTTTCGTTTGCTTCTTACTGATTGACAGGCTTCTTACTGATTGGGTCTGCTCCTGTTTCAGTTTTCCTGTGTTTTAAAATACACACAAGTGTGTATGGTCTTGAATTGGGTTGAAAAACAGTTGTATCTTTAAAAAACTACCTAATGTAATAGTATAGATTCTGTTGTTTGAGTGGTTGAGGTATTGGGTGCTTTTTTGTTGTTAGGTAAATTTAGGACAGCGTAAAACTGTTATTAGTCTTAGTTACTCTTTAAACTCCTCATGTACATTAACACCATACTCTTATTTGTGTGGTTTTGTTCAAACAGTATCCTTTGACTAATACATAGAAGACCTTTCCAGTGAATGAGAATATTTTCAGGTGGAAAGATTTATTCTATTACATTGAGTTCTCATATTGCTCTTACAAACTGTACTGAGTTTTTACTGTATGATGAGGCAAGAAGCAAGAGAGCAGAGCATCAACAGAGGTTCTTTTTGCAAATGTAATGCTTCGCACTATGTCAGGTAAAGTAGTGGAGGTTGCTATCTGTGCACGGCTGCTACAGCAGGCAGGGGGGCTGCTATTACAAAGCTGCTACAATCAGATGCCGGCTACAGCATAGCAGTTATTTAGCACAGTGTTTGGTAAAATTGCAGCACAAGCTTCTTTCGCAAGGGGATGCTCTGATACAGTGTCTTTGAATAATATTTTCTTGTGTAAAATATGATGGTCTGTATTGAAATCGGTATGGAACGATGTGGCTTACTTCTTCACTTTTATGTGAAAGACTCCATGGAATCTTTAGTACTGCTGGTTGACCATCCCTTTTAAAATTGTACCATGTGCAGATTTTCCATTTACTTTTCTCCAAAGGCTTCAAAGATGTTCCTAGAAATGCAAACTGGTATTTAATTTCCTTTCCTGTAACTTGTGAAAAAGTAGTAGGTAATGGCTTTCCATTTAATCTTCTTGTTTGGGACTATGCACAAGAAAGCAGGTGAAACCTTCCACGGAGACTGTCTTCCAACAGCATTCAGTCTTTCTGCTTAACATGTCAGCTTAATTATACTATTGTACTTTGGTTTATCTTAAAGCATACTCATATGGAGAAAAAAATAAATGCCTCAGGATCTGAGAAATTTACCAAAGCCTGGTTTGTAAGATAAATAGACTTCAGCTGGAGGTTGGTGCTAACATTTGTTGGAAAATCTGCTGCAAAATGTAAAGAAATAATTTGTCGCTAGTGGTTTGGGAACAGTATGGTGTTCTTTCTAATCGAAAGTTGTGAGATAGGTGAGAATCTCAAAGAACTAAACATTTTTGAGACTTCATCAAAATTAGGATAAAAATAATTTTAATGTGAAATTTTAGTTATCATAAACAGCCAGACTTTTCTTGTTCTTACAAAGCTTCCACTGCAGAAATTTTTGAAACTTCAATTCAGGAAGGTACTTGAATTCTGATCTTAGTTTAAAATCTGCTTAAAGTCAGTAAGGTTTTGGCATGAAATCATGGAGAGAATTCGGCTGTCTTAGGGGAAGCAGGTACTCAGATTACATTATGATCAGGGTCACAGTTAGTAGATAGTTGTGCAAGCCAGAAGACAATAGCAAATAGTTCTTCCTAACATTGGCAATCAGAATGTGGGAAGATGGGTGCATCAGGTGGCATGTAAAATGCTTAATCACTCTTGAATTTAACTTCAGGCTTTTGCAGAGCTAGGAGGACTAAGCTAACTGGCATTATTTTCTTTTACTTTGATAAACTCATCACTACAAGTGTTAATGTGTTTTGTATGATTAAGCAAGAATCTTTTTTCTCTGCCTTCTTAAAAAAAGGTGTGAGATGAACAGAAGGCAAAGGTTCTTTTTTATTTTTAAGTTTTTGTAGAATGATAACAGTCTTCGCTAGGGCACACATTTCCTTTAACTTACAACATACTGCATGTTTACTGAAATAGTAAATTGTCGCATTACTGACCTGATATCTGAAGCAGCAATTCTGAAACCAATGAGTGTTTACTGTCTCAGCTGGCTTATGAGTGCAGATACCAATACCATCTGGATTTTTGAGTTCATTGAACTTAGAACAAGCAAAATTATTCTCAAATGCATTATGCAAATACAGCTATGGTATTACCAAGCCAACTCAGATCCAAATGATTCACTGTACAGTATGGTGTTGAACACATGTTAATTTACCATCTCCCTCCTCATCCATTTGTGTTCCGTGCAGAGCAATTCATGTAGCAATGCTATCTATGACTCCTGGTTTGGGGAGGACCAATTTAAAAAATGTGTAAGTTAATTTAAAGTGTGATATTTTTGTTAAATAAAGTACTTGTATTTTTACATGTTTGCTTGAGAGTTTAAATACTGCTTTGTTAAACTGGGATGCATCGGTACAAACGTGTATTTTTTTTTTTATTTTTCTGTGTTCAGATCAGAAAGATGACAAAAGGCTTAGGGGAATAACAGAACTAGGAGTTTACCAGCCTGAAGTAAGACTGAGGATAGTTACAATGGTAGGAGCCACTGTATTAGAGAGGGTAAATGACTGAAAAGTTCAGTCACTCAGAACTCATTTCAAATTGTGGTAGTTGATGTGAGAGAAATCAAGACTTTTTTTTTTTCCTTTTAAGTTTCTTATTACAACCGGAGCATTTGTGGAGCCCGAGCGTGGGATCTTTTCATTGGCAAATCCTGATAAATCAGTCTTTTGCCACCCACAGTGGCTTCTGTTTCTGTTGGTGCAACTGTTTTAGGGGCAAGGCAGTGAGCCAGACTGGTAATAAATCTGTGGTTAAAATAACTGCTTACCATTGTCTACTAAAAGCAACCCTTTAGGAAGGGATTTTTATTGGTTTTTCAGTCATGCTAATGTAGCTTAGGGTAATTCTCTTATCAGTGTAACTACACAGACTCTTCTGGTGTTTCTGAGAGACATCTGATTATTCATGTGGTACCCATATCATTGATATGTGGAAAAATTATGTTGATTATTATGTCACTAAAAGCATTTCTGCATCTTGCCAATACATCAAGCAGTCACTTGCATTTTTATTTAATGAGGTTTTTCATAGGTATTTATAATGGGGACTGTCATAGACATCTAAGTGCACTTATTTCCCCCCTATGACAAAAAAAGTGAGAGACCTTTTAAATACCATCAATGTGCTCTGTTTCTTGCTAAAAAAGTGGTTGTTTCCTTTTTGGAAACTCATTCGTTTGCCTTATTTCTGGAAACAATGATAAGTGACTGAAACTCTCAGTGGACAAAATTGTGTAAAATATGTCCTGTAGTGTAGATACAGATTTGTGTAATTATGAAAGATCCTTTACTGTTGCCTTGCATGTTGCCTCTTTACTTTTTGTTAGCTTGCAAAGTCCCTGTGAGTTAATTGCAGACAGTATTTGCCATCCCATTTTTCCCATGAAAGCTCTAAACATGTTTTCTGCTAGAGGCTGGAGAGCAAGAAATTACGTGCAAAACTAGTTCCTCTCCCTGCACGGGAACAGTTCTGAAAATCTAAGTATTCTTCTCTCACTATAAAAGTGAACAGAGAGAGTAACCCTTACCAAACGTACATCTTGCTCAACAGTATGTGCCATAATGCTACAGTGACAGCTCTCACATCCCTGCTTAGTCAAGGCTTCCAAGTCTTAACAGTAATTTTAAAAATGTGAAAAATTCCAGTGAATACCAATTCCAGACACCAGATTTTATTCCTGCCTGATTCTGATTTACGTGAGTAAGAAATGGTAGGACTAGTAAATGCTGAACACCCTGTTTGTTTATTTGGTTGTGCTAAGAAGAGACTGTTCTGAAATAGTTTGCAGTTGAAGAGGGCACAGTGCATAGCAGATATAATTTTCAGGAAGTTCTTGACCACATTATTCAGTAGTGTCTTGTTTATGGTCATGTTCTTAATTTTTAACATTATCAGCTTAAACCAGTCATTCCTTTGCAACTCAAATCTTGGGAAACTTGAAAGGGTGCTACTGGTAAGTTGGCTTCAAGTTCTCAAGAAGTGAAGTGATTGCAAGCGCACAAAGTAAGTAATTAATTAATTAACTGATAAATCCAGGCTTGTTCACATAGATCCAGGCAATTCGCATGCTCAGGGATAAAAAAAGCTTGCAAAATCATTCTATATTTTAAAAATATTGAGAAATAAATCTGTTGCTTCTGTTGAAGATTTGGGGTGGGGCACTCTTGAAGGGATGAGGAGGAGGATTAGTTGCAGAAAGGAGATCAGAGAACTGAAGATTGTAGTTTTTGAACAACAGAGTCGTGGACCCAGTGTGCATTCAAAAGTGACTATCAGTTGGGCTTTTGTGCAGTCTTCTGTTGGTAGTTCCTTCTTTCTCTAATATGGAGCTTTTTTTCTGGAGACAAGGGAGAGCCTTCCTCAGAGACTGAGAGACCTTGAGGCAGATGATTACGTACCCTAGCTTGTTGAAGAGAAGGTATCTGATGAATTGTGATGGGACGATCTGTGGAGGGTGAGCTCAATGTCATGAATATGCTCCATGATGTTGTTAAGAAAATAAGAAAGAAAAGTAATTGATCTGGGAGCTGATGGCACAGTTTGCAAGAGGAAGCCAATCATCATGGAAAACACAAAAGTTGAATTGATGCATCTCTTATTATATCTTAACAGCCAGCAAAAAAGGGGACAGCTGGACACTTTATACTACATTGGCTCTTTGACAGCAAGTTAGGAAAGGACCACCTTTGCCATTTTCCTGTCAGTAACACATGCTGTTTTCCCTCCTTTCTGGTTCTTCCCTCCACCATGTGTATCTGACAGATGTCTCTAGGAGACCACTGATGGCCTCTTCAGTAATCATGACAATCTGTGCAATTGGCCAGAAAAGGCTGTTTGTCTGCTCATGTTTTGTGTGTATTTAGGATATAGAAGAACAGCTCTATTTTGCATTAAGTTTTTCTGATGCAGCTGCAATATCTGTGTGTTGCTACTAGGTGAATAAAGCAAGGGTATCCAGGTGATTGCTGCCTGTTAGATGCAAGTCTATCAATAGCCCAGGGTAGTCAAAAGAGGCAAATGCATGCTGCAGGATTCACTGGCTGCTGAAGGTGTAATACAGTTAAGCTACTACAGTTATATTTAATTTGAAAAAGTGAAAGGTCCAGTTTTCAGAAAAATTAACTTCTCCAAACTTTTTATTTCAAATGTAGTATTGTGTAGAGAGCAACACTCAGAAAACAGGAATGTCGGAGGCTTGGGGAAAGATGCGTTTATGAGATGAAGGAAAAGGAACAATTCACAATTTTTGCCAAAACAAGATTCCTTTTTCAACTGCTTTGTCTAAATAGGATGATCTTATTTTCAAATGGTAAAATGATGATCATGTGTTTAAAATTAAAAACTGCCACATCAGCAGCTGGCTCAAACGCTGCCTTTCAAATAAGTCTGCTTTATGTAATCTTTGAAAAGAGCTGATTTTTTAGTTTGTTTTTAAATAGTTATTTCTTCACAGTTAAACTCTGCTGATTTTTAAAAAAGGCTTTGAAGGGTATCTTCAGGAATTGTTTGGTCTTCTTGGCATGTTCTGTGTATGTGTTATAGTTGTAAATACTGAACTGTTTTCTCACTTTAATTATAGCATTTAAGTGTGTGACACTTAGATTCTATTATTTCAAATATTTTATAATCTTGAAAGCACACAGCTAGGTAATACCTTAAAGCTATGCAACAGTGGCTGGAATGGAAAGAAGTTTTCACACTGGAATCAGAGCAGTCACAGCAGCACTTTGCCAGATCTCCAGTGGTCTTGTAGATATGATGGTGGGTGTATTGCTGCTGCTTTGGTTGATGCTTGGCTACAGCAGTGAACATTGCTGTAGGAAAGAATCTGACCTACAGTTAGCTGACACTGGCATAATTGTTCTGCCATTCTTTAAATGACATTCTCTGTTGTAGAAAAGCAAGCTTTTAAGAGGGTGGTAATTCCTCTTTCCTAGAATAACTGGTATATAAAAAAAACAGACAAGCTCAGGTACATATGCTGTTATCATGTCTAAGAAAAAACCTGTGTTACATGTTGGTTAGCATCAGCAACAGAAGTTCTCACATCTTTGGTATATCAGATCAGAGACATCTGTGGAAACTTGAGCTTTCCTCTGCACGCTGCAGCTCTGCTGTCGATGTCATTTATTGACACGTTTCTGTTAGCTGGAACCCATTTGTGGTTATTTTAAAACTAGTGTTATTCTAAATACAAGTTTCATGATCTAATTTAAGAGGTATTTCTGTTCTGTGGTGCATCACTTGAGGTGAAAATGTACGTGTCTATTTATGATCTACTCACAGATGAAGACTAGAGTGAGTCCTTGGCCATGGAAATCAAAACATTAGGCTATATGATTTATCTGAAATGTGTTTTACATGTATTCCTGTTGGTGTTGTCTCAGTATAAACATATGCTGAAGGCTTCTCTGTAACAGCTGTGTTTTTTTCTGAGATGAAATAATAATGCAGTAAGTAGGATTCTGATGTTTATAAGATAATCTCATAAGGCTCTGTATCTTATTCTAAGCAAATGGGATTACAGTATTCTCAGGTATCCTACATGGCATGGCAAGGAGTTTTAGATTCAAACTGCATGTTATTAAATATTACATCAGTGCATCAATAGATGTAGTATCAGAATTCCTGACTGTACATTTAAAATTGAAAGAAAAATGTGTATATTGTGGTAATGTAATTTAAAATGCATTAAATTTTGCCTGATCTAGGAGAGCACTTCATTTTAATTTCAGCATTTGCATATATAAACTAATAATCAATTGCTTTCTTAAGAGCCTGTGCTTTTTTTTTTTATGTGTGATAAGGGAGTATCTCTGCTAGATAACTTACTATGTAGCGAAAGGCGAAGGAACGAGTTGCAAAAGGATAGGCTATAATTGGTTTTAGGTAAAGCAAATCTTAAGCCTAAAAGGAAGTGCAGAGGAGTATAATTTCCCAGTGTCGGCCCTCCCTGAGCTTCTAAAATGACAGAGTATGTTGAACCTTCAGCAATCATATAATTGCATGAAAAATAGGTCTTGAAAAATCCTCATTTATTTGTTTTCTGTTTTAGTTATTAATTTAAAAAGCCTAATCATAACTAAATTTACTCGTAGGCCTTGCTGAAATGACACTTGGGTAGCAAACATCTTCTATTATATGCATGGGTCACTCTTCAGTGAGCAGTGAACACTGAACCATTGCAAACTGTTGCACCTCACCTTCTTATAATATACTTACAGATTAAATTTCACTTGCCATTATTCCTGATCATGCAACTCTGTGGATTCCTGGTGTCTTCAGAGATCTAGTAGTATTTTTGACAGATCTGACAATTTTTCTGTATATGCCTATTTTAGATTTCTTACAACTCTAGACCTATTTCAGCCTCCACCAAGAAATTTTGTTTTGAAAAAAATAAGATTACACTGTTTTTCTCTTTAGTAACTCAAAAGTTTGTGTCTGTTATTTTTTTTAAATCCCTTAAAGATTTAATTCCATTAGTTTGGTGGGGCTAGGAAATGTGTTGTGATAAGCTATTCAGGAGTCAAGGAGGTATGATGATCCACGTACTTATTAACACTTTTAGAGGGCTCTGAAAGATTTGTGAGATATAACATGATTTTATAGAAAGTGTTTATGTTGCTGTTCTATGATACTCCATCTAGATGTCTGTTGCTTCTGGTTTCCACCACTCCTTTTGTTTAGAATTAGAAATTCTAATTTTCTGTTTCAGAGCTCCTGCATTTCTCTTGGAACTTTTCTAAAAAACTGTCAGGCACCTGTTCCTTTAATACCAGTTATATGAAAGGTTATGCATCATCAGAGTTTTTAATCTGACTTTTTCATTCTTATCTAAGCTATTGTGTTGTAGTATAACTATAGATATGATGAGACATATAAATATTGTTACATGTTCAGCATAGTAAAATTACTTAGGATTTGATGAGTTGTAATCTAAATTCAAGACAAGTTGCACTACCCATCAAAGCAGCTCCTGAAATATAAATCAGAGAATCACAGGGGTTGGAAGGGACCTCAAAAGATCATCTAGTCCAACCCCCCTGCCAGAGCAGGATCACCCAGAGCAAATCGCACAGGAACGTGTCCAGGCGGGTTTTGAATGTCTCCAGCAAAGGAGACTCCACAAGCTCTCTGGGCAGCCTGTTCCAGGGCTTATCACAATACAGTGTTTTATGATGTGATCTTAATGTGCTGCAATTAACATTTTTTTAACTGGACAGTGTTGTTGGATCTTTTTCAGGGTTCAGCTGACCCTTTAAACAGTGCATTCCACCTGACATACAACATGGTACTGAACTTGCTTCGAGTAGAGGAAATTAACCCTGAATACATGTTAGAAAAATCATTCTATCAGTTCCAACATTACAGAACTATTCCAGAAATAGTAGAAAGTAAGTATTACTGTATGTTCTACTCACAAGAGTCAATATAAAAGATGCTGATCTGTGAAATGGGGTAGTTAAACTTCATTACACTTACAAGAGTTTGTACCTGTGCAGTTCTTGTCTTCACTGCCAACAGTTGCTACTGCACCATTTGCTGTTACATTACAGTTTCAGGAAGGGTAATTTGCTGTTGTTCTTATAGTCTCTATTGGTCTGTGAAGAGAGCTTTCTTCTCAGAATGAGACAAGAATGGTTGTCACGTTTCCAAACTGTGACAGGAAGAAGGAAAAACAATTTTAAAATTCTTGCAGTTTGATAGGTGTGCAGAGAAGAAGTCTTATTTGTTTTTGATATGCAGAACTTAGCTAAAAGAAACATAATTGTAATATCTCATTATAGTCTCTAAAAAGACCTCAGCTGTGCTGTATTCAGAGTAGTATAGGGAAAAAAACATTTAATTAAAATAGTAAAATTCAGAGAGGACTGAGGCATTATTTGCACTCTACTGAGTAATTAAATTTTGGGCCATAATCTTTAAATAGTGTGTTTTAAGCCAGTCAGTTTCCTAAGATCTGAGCCAGTGTTCGAGAGTGAGGCCTCCTTCAAAACTTAACCCAGAAGAATGGCGAACAGAAGAGGTAGCTACTTCCTTTTCCACTGATGAATGAGCAGTTTATCTATTCATTTATTAATATTGTATTAAGAGACAGTGCATGTGTGCATGTAGCATTGACAGACATGCAGAGAGGAGGTTACAGTTCCCTTTATGCTGCTTGTCTGTTTGCAGATGCAGCATTTAAGACAGTAGAAATCAAACATAGAATGTATTACCTGAGAACTTACGTTTTCCAATTCTGAGAACCTCCAATTTTTAATCTTTGTTCAGCCATCCCAGCATTGCTGTTTAAGCAGAGAGAACATTTTTCATATTTCTTGGACATTTTTTGTTTAGGTACTATACTAGGTGTTAGAATTTCCTGTAATTGCTTTAGCTGCAGCTAAAAAGAAAGAAAATCTTGTTTAGATCAAGGAAGAAATTGTGCCATGAGTTATGAGTTGCTAGCTTTTTTTCTATTAAAAGTTGTCAGCTAAAAATAGGGAGCGAAGTGCTGATCTGTGTCTCAATTCCCAGTGAAGTGAGTTGCCCATGTACATTTAAATAGCATGCAAGAGGGTGAGTTGGTAAGGAGGAAAAAGACGTCTTTATATTGTGTCCTTTGTTTACTAGTGGTGTTACCAGTGTAAGAAAATGAAGCATGTTGTTTTTAATAAAAACTGGTTTGCTAAGTAAGGTGTAAAAGTGCTTTGCTAAATAAGGTGTAAAAATGCTGGGGGAAGAAATATTGATTTCTGTCTGATGAAATCAGAGCCTAAACCAGGTGACATCTTCTAACAACTTCCCTCTTGTTGGAAGACATCTTGTTAGAAGATGATTTTATGGGAATTATGTGCAATCCTAGTAATTCCTGAAAAATGAGGGGGTCTAGCCTTCTCCATTTTCTCAAGCTTGTTTTTTTTTGTGTCTGTATGTGGGTTTTTTGTTTGTTTATTTAATTTAGTATTAATAGGTAGTTTCCTGTAAATAAAATGGACATAGTTATATATTTCTAGCTTTCCAGAGAATGGACTGCTGTAAATAGAAAATGAATGGCAAGAAGGGTGAAAAATACTAGTTAAGTAGACCTGGAAATGAAACATTGATTTCTAAATGTGTGAAGTTACTAACTTAAATGAGATTTTACTTTTTATTATAGGAGTGAATAATTTGGAAGCACAGTACAACAAAATAGCAATTCCCAATGAAGAAAATGTGGTCATATACTACAAAATCCGACAGCAGCTTGCAAAGCTGGCTAAAGAGATTGAAGAATATATTCACAAACCAAAGTATTGCTTACCCTTTCTGCAGCCAGGAAGACTGGTAAAGGTAATTTGATTTTTCTTTTATTTATATTTCAGATCTCTACCTATCTGTGAAATTTGCAGGGTTCATTTGTGTCTGCCAGTTTACCATCCTGAAAAATAACATGCATTGCACTAAGCAACAGTTTTAACTTCTGTTGTTTCTCTGTTAAACAATCAACAACTAATTAGAAGAAATAGTGTTTTGTGATTAAATAATAGTTCATGACTGCTGTTGTAAATATGAGAAGTACAAAAACAGATGCTTTGGTTGGTTGGGATTATACATGGTTTATGTTATGTTATATTTTCAGGTGAAGAATGAAGGTGATGACTTTGGATGGGGAGTGGTTGTTAATTTCTCCAAGAAATCAAATGTTAAGGTAAAATATACATTCTCTCCATTAGAAAAATGCGTGCCTTACTGCTTTTTCTGAAAATAAGATAAAATGCCTATTTTAAGTTTTCAAAGGAAAAAAAAATTACCCTAAATTTGCAAAAAGTTCAGTCCTTCCTGAAGTCAAATTATAACCAAAAAAAAAAAAACCTATGGTAGGTGGAACAAACCCTAAGTTCTGTGTTGATTCTTTAACTTTTGGCATATTTATGGAGAAGATGCTTGTTTGTGTCAGGGATAAGTATTTCAAAAGTGGACTTGGCACTACTAGGGTTTTAAACTATTTGTTTCTGACACATGCCCAACAGCACTAAGCTAAGCCATTTATGGGAAGGATACTGTGTTATCTACTCTCAAATCTATACAAGTTGTGAGGGGTGAGAGTAGGGAGAATAACACTTGGCTCTACATAGAAAGTTATCTTAAACTGGGGAATTGTGTCTTGAGTCCTCAGCTAGTGCTTGAGCCATGGAAGTGCTTGTCCTCTGAGGCATTGCTGTAGAGTGAAGTTTGGGAAATCAAAATACAAAGAAAGCAAAACAATAGAAATGGCTTCTGGAAAATGTGGAAAAAATACTGAGGGCAGTGATGCAATAGAAGCCAGATTTGGTTTTCCTTCCAAAAATCCATTTTTATTGTTGGTCCCCACATAACCTCAGAGATGATGTTTTGGTCTCCCTTTTAGAAATGTTTTGACAGGCTACTCTGCTGGCTAAATTAAAACCGAAGTTTAAAGTGTATTATTCTGGGGAAGCATTTTTTGCTGTTATTTTGGCAGGAAAGCACTGATATTAATTACTGTGTCTAAATGAGAAGTTGCCTTTGTTAAGGTCTGGTGTCATCTGTATATTGTGGCACCTTTTGGTGCTTCTACAATATGTATTTACTAAAAAGGAAATGAAAAATGTGCATACAGAAATTATTAAAAATATGTTGTTTTGGTTTTCCATCTTCCTTTTGAAAGTCACATTGCTTTCTTTTTCAAGTTGGAAAACTGCACTTACTGCTATTGCTTAAACTTTTGCTTCTAGACTGCTTTTTTCACAGAGCCATATAAGCAGAAAAATAGATTTCCCCCTCACCCCAGCCTTCTGTGTAAAATTGCCAGCTTCAGTGTCAGTGGAAGTGTTTCTTCTACCTGTGTCATATTTTATCCACACATATATTTTCCTTCCCTATCTGGCCTGTCTCACTGCTGTAGAAAGCCATCATGTTGAGCATTAGCTTTGAAATTGCAGTTCTCTTTTTCAGGAGAGGGCTCTGGCTCCAGCAGCG
Source organism: Chaetura pelagica (assembly GCF_000747805.2). Lineage (NCBI taxonomy): Eukaryota > Metazoa > Chordata > Aves > Apodiformes > Apodidae > Chaetura > Chaetura pelagica. The sequence continues at coordinate 848,737 of NW_009954567.1, forward strand.
CTTTTTTCATTAAGTCATTCTAGCAGCTGAGTTGAGTTTTTCCTTCTGAGTTCTGTGGAAAGAGT
>NW_009954567.1:848817-850659 GCF_000747805.2 Chaetura pelagica
AGTGACAATAGGTGATGAAAAATTATGGAACAGACTTAAAGCTATATAACTTTTTTAATCGCTTTGAAAATACTAGTTCTAGGAGCAGAGGCAAAACAAATGACATAAAGAAGCTGTTATTTACCCATATGAATGTTTATTAATAATATCAATGGATTTTTGTCCCGGGATGTAGATGTGTTTCCCCATTGCTGTTTAAGGTAGTAGTATACTTCATTAGTATTGGAAATTTAGCACTATTATGTGATGTCTTTGAACCTTACCAGAGACAATTCTTTGGAGATTTGCTTTTAGAAATTATGCTGAATTCAGTCTATTACTAGTTTTTCTTTTGTTGTAAATTTTTCTCCAATGTGTCATAGTTTCTAATGAGGTCCTTTTTTAGTGAGGAATACAGATAATTAAGATTGACATTTAGGGTTACAGTATTTCTGTATTATACTGAGTAGTTAACTTTGTTCATTGCAATGTGAAAGCAAAAGCATGAGTCATTGTCAGTTAAGTTCATTAGTAATTATATCTAGAAGTTTTTCTGTCGTATTTTCACAATACAGTGTTCCACAAAACTGTCAATGTGAACAGCAGTTTATCCTGAATAGTGGACAGAAGAATTTATTTCAAGCAGTAGTGCTTGCTGGGTATCATACACTATAGTAGGTGGCAAAGTAACTGTTTGCTTTGGAATTCATTAAAAAACCCGAATATTTTGAGTAGGAAATTTTATTCCTGCTAGATTTTGCCAGCATTATGCTAGTTTTATTGCTGTGCTGTTTATAGTCCATGTTGTCATCTGATCCTTGATTCTAGACATCGTGTTTTTAGAGTTACGCAATTTGGTCTTCTTATCCGTGTATATGAAACTAAAATTTATGTACTTACCTGTCCATGTTTATTTATAATCTTTACTACATAAAGCTCATTTTTAGTGCTTTGTCATGGTCATTGAATTTTCAGTGATTCTGGTATGACTAATATGAGAATCTGAATTTGTTATCTGTGCTGAACGTCTCAATTGGCAGATGTGATCAGCTGTCTTACCTTCTGTTTCCAGGTGCATGAGTTGACACAGAAAGTTTTAAGGACTGTTCTCTCTCTTGTGTCTTTGGAAGTAGACAAGCTTGCACATAGTATTTTAAAAGATGATGTCTGCCTTCAGTGTTAGGCCTGTAACTTAGTTCTAGCCAAAGACAAAAATACTTGCTTATAGTAGGGAGTGTATTTCAGTGCATATGGAATCAGGCAAATAGCTAACACCAGGTTCTTTTAAAGTACTGTATAATAAAGGTTATGGCTCTGAGAGTAATAATTTTTAACCACCATATCTGCATGTTCATGTTCTTTAAATGAATGTCAGATGCTGCGTGTGGCATTTGGGGTGTATGGAGACGTGGCCTGCAAGATGCAGCTTCCTGTTTGCTGCAGATACAGGCAGTTAATACTTGAAAGATTTTTCTGTGGTCTTTATTGTGGGGAAAAACTTGAGCTTGCAAATGAAACAGATCTCACAAAATTTGCTTCTTTTTTAAAAAATGTGAAGTTCAGTCCAGCAAATATTTTGCATTATAGGTACAAAAGATGTTGGCTTACTTTGGAGGAGCTATGTGTAGGAGAAAAGGCAGAAGCACCTGAAGTTATAATTAGACTTTAGGCTACACTGATGGGGGAGAATGGGAAAGGAGTGATTTTTTCAAGTGTATTTTTCTATGTGAGGGATCTTTCAGTCAATACTGATGCAGTAGCTTTTAGAATATACTGCATCACTGAGCTGATTGTCTGTGAAGAACACTAACTCATTTCATACCTTTAATATTTAATAAAATCAGGCTTTTCTCTTCCATTCCT
>NW_009954567.1:850806-861278 GCF_000747805.2 Chaetura pelagica
CTGCTGGTATTTTAAAATAATTGTTACTGACCTGGTTTTTCTGTGCCCTCAACAGCCAAATTCTGGTGAATTGGACCCATTATATGTAGTGGAAGTTCTACTGCACTGCAGCAAGGAGAGTTTGAAAAATTCTGCCACTGAGGCTGCAAAGCCAGCCAGGCCTGATGAGAAGGGAGAGATGCAGGTCTGTTACACATGCTTATTATCAATAGTTTTTTATAAATATTTTCAAATATTCTATTTCCAAAGTATTTGCAAACTGTGGTAAAAGAGGGATTGTTGCATTAAGAAAGACAAAGGAGCTGCACATCTAACTCTGCTTTCTTACACAGTTGCTGATTTCACTGAAGAGGAAGTTTCAAGTGAGCACAAAATACTGGAATGATTTTGTTTCTATATAAGAAGTGCTTTAAAACTGAATTAATATTGTCTTATGTATTTCAAATCAGTAGGTGAAGGACAATAGCAATAATTTAAACAAAGTTGTGAAAATTACCTACTTTTCTTCAGACCCCCTTCAGCTTTGTCATACTATTTAATTAAAAAATTAAATTTAAATTTTTAGTGGAAGCACTGGCATGATTTAAAATTTTTAATTTCAAACCCTATTTCAAGACAAATACAATTTTTGGATCAGAGACAGTTGTTTAATTTGCCCACATGTTGTACTTTTTCCACCAAAGTCCATTTAAAGCTTGATATGCAATATTGGTTCTTCACGGTGTCGATACTTATGAGTGTGTATTTGCTGTTCTCTATTAGTGTTCTCTACTGTTATCATTCCTAGTTATGTATGTGTTAAGTATATAAGTAATTTGTCTGGTTTGGATCATAAGACATATTCCAGTAGATAAGAGGCAAGATAATAGAAAAACTGGTAATTTTTTCTCCCACTTGTAGCCTTTCTCCAGCTCTAACTGAATACAGAATTCTCCCACTTGGGTGTACTTTTCTTCTGTATTAATACTTTATTTCATTACCCACATTTTCGTGTTTCTTAATACTCCTCTACCCACTGCTGTGTCCTTGTGTACTCAAGTTTTCCTTCTGTAAGGTTTTGTTACGGAACAGTAATAAATGTATTTGTACTGATGTGTCAGTTGCTGCACTCTCTTTGACAGGTTGTTCCTGTTCTGGTACATCTCCTCTCAGCCATCAGCAGTGTCCGACTTTACATACCAAAAGACCTGAGGCCTATTGACAACAGGCAAAGTGTGTTAAAATCTATACAGGTATGCTCTACTGGGCTGTGTAAGCTCTCTGCTCTGATTGGTGAGGTACTCCTGAAAACAAGACAACTTCTTCTAAAGACATTGTTCTAAAGACTGGCTCACATCTTCAGCCTTATTTTTAGAAGGGATTGGGAGACACAACGCTTGTCAGTTGTTTCTCTTTGTTGAAAGTCATTTTAATCTTCCTTTGAAAACTGCTGAAATGTAAGAAAGTTACATGACTGCCTTCTGTGTCCTTATAGTTGTGCCAACTGATTTGTAGAAGTATAGTTTATTTTACTGTTGCTTGTCTTACAAAAAATACGGGGTTTTTTTCCTTTTAGGAAGTACAGAAGCGATTTCCTGATGGAATACCGTTACTAGACCCTATTGATGACATGGGCATCAAAGATCAAGGACTGAAAAAAGTTATCCAAAAAGTAGAGGCATTTGAGCATAGGATGTATTCACATCCTCTTCACAATGATCCCAACTTGGAAAACGTATACAAACTCTGTGAAAAAAAAGCACAGGTAAAAATGCAGACCAAACCATTGTATCTATATTGAGCTGAAGAGAGGGACAATATTAGTCTTTTCTTTTTATTCACAGAGTCCAAATAATCTTTTTGAAAATACAGTAAAATCATTAAATCTCCCTGACAGCCTGACTGAGTCAGTGTTACGCCATTGATTGATACAGATGAGAAGTGCGTCTGAAAAGAAAACTCTTCAAAAAATGTCATGAGGGATTAGAAGGCTACAGAGGTGCCACTAAAGCCTTTTTCACTGACTATTATATATATGATGACTGATCATTTCTAATCAGCTTGTGGAGAGCCAGGTTGAATTGATGTGGCTTACTTGCTTGGGAAGTGTACTGCACAAATCACTGTGCTGCTGCTTCCTGAGCTGACTCCCAGACTGAAAGCAGTACACTTCCTCAAGTTTATATATAGAGTCATTCCCTGCTAGACTGAAACTGGTTGTGCACAAAAACAGCTGCTGTGTTTCTGTGCTGCTATGGAAAACAGGTTCTCCCAGAGTCACTTCACACAAGTGAGATAGTTCTGGTATTAGCAGCACAAAGTTGCATGTGTTAAGACCTGATGGACCAAGCAGTCTTCTTTGAGGGTTTCTGCATTGTTCACCCCACTCTCATGATGCTGACACTGACTGTGATAAACTTGAAGACACTGGAGAAGCTCTAATGCTACAAAATAATGCCTTTGGGTGACATTTCATTGAGTAGTTGGATAGCTGAGACATACTACAGGTCTCAGAAGATGAGCACTCATTTCTTGAGCAAATATTTCATCTGTAGTTTTTTGGTGTAGGCTGGTTGAGTTTTTGCCCCCCGCTCTGGGTAAGTAGCTTCACTGCCCAAACTTGCCAGAGTTTCCTGTGGTTAAGTGGGGCTGATTTTAATTTTTTTTTTACATTTGTTTTAAACCTTCCTCATAGTAGCTTTAGATGAGTCCATGTCAGAAAATAGATCCGTATACTGTTGTTCTAAGGCCTTTTTGTAAATTAAAAACTATGTATTTAAAACAGTTGCATCTGTTAAGCTGGCAACACGTGATTTCTCTCCTTCTGACCTCCCAGATTGCCATGGATATTAAGGCAGCAAAGCGAGAACTTAAAAAAGCCAGAACTGTCTTACAAATGGATGAACTGAAATGCCGCAAGCGTGTTTTGAGAAGGCTGGGGTTTGCCACATCTTCAGATGTCATTGAGATGAAAGGACGAGTGGCTTGTGAAATCAGCAGGTAATTAGTTTCTGTGTGATTATTGTCATGAGGATGCACTCGACTGTCCTCACTGAAATGAATGTGTCATGTTCATATTCAAAAGTTCTGAGGCCATTAGAAAAAAGATTATTGAGAGACTGTGTGATCTGTGTCATAAAGGGACTACACGGATTGAAGCAGTAAAGGTAGTGACTTATGGACAAAATGCAATAGCTTTTAAAACTAAAACATGGACATGAAAATGCCACAACAGTGGCTGTTTTCTGACACAGTTTAAGCAATAGTATGTGTTGTCACTGAATATTGTGTATTACATGAGAGTATAGTCTCAGTTTCAATGGTTCCACTTCCCAGGATTTGTAGTGCAGAGTCAATCACAAACAAGGGTGTTGCAGTGGTTGTCAGTAATTACCAGATCACTGACAGGTTGGGAATATAGCTTAACTGCTTCCATAGGGCTGTTGGAACAAAGCTATGGAAGTGGTGGATCAGACTTTTAATACTTCAGACTGTAACTCAGATTTTGGTAGAACTGTATATTTTTAAAAGTCACAGTGACTGCTGTGCACCTTGCATTACAGATACTCTGAAAGATGGTACCTGCACTTACTTGATTTCTAATAATGTTTTTCCCCTGCAAAATTTCATGGCAAATGGGGAAGCTGTATCAGAATTATATCAACTTCCTGAATTTTGGGAACTGTTTGCTGATGAGTTACGTTTTTCTTTGTAAAAAAATCCACCTTTTTTTAAGCAGCAGCACTATCAATTTTTGTCCTTTTTTGTAAGCTGCCTAACTCTCTTGTTCTTTTCAATCTCTTGACATCCTATCTGGTAAAAACTGATTAAAGCAACTGTTAATGCTAACTTTTATGAAATACCAGGAGGGATTCTTTGTAGTTCATACAAGCTTTTGGTTTCTTTAAAATACTGTTTCACTCTCGTACTAAGCAGCATCTTCCTTAAAAAGCTAGTATGTTAGTATTTGATCTTCCCATAAGAAAAAATTAAGGAGCTGTTGTTTCTAACCTGTATGCAGTTACTTCACAAAACAGTACTTAATTTGAAAGTTAATTTTAATAAGTCTTTTCCCTAGTCTTTCTTTTATCTTTATTTTAGTGCTGATGAACTACTCCTGACAGAAATGATGTTCAATGGTCTCTTCAATGACTTATCTGCAGAACAGGCAACTGCACTACTAAGCTGTTTTGTATTTCAAGAGAATGTGAGTTACTCTTCAGTTCACAAATTCTAGACATTTCTGTCTACCAACAGTTTCAGTTTTAATTCAGTTCCAGAAATAGGTCATAATAGTACAAGTTACTGTACATTTCTATCCTTTCCTAAGGTGTTTGACATGAACTCCCACTGAACTTACCAAAAAGCGTTACAGCTTCAGTGCTAATGTGTCATTCCTCATGAGTGACATGCCAGAGATTATGCAAAATTGCAGTCCTTGTAATGAATCTACAGCTGTTTCCACCTCAGACAATGAAGTAATATAGATTAAATAATAATAGAATAATATAGAATAATAGATTCTCAACCTGTGTGCTTGTATTATGTGTGTAAACACACACACATCCTTATAAAATGTGGAATTATCATTTCAAAAAAGAGGCATAACAATATCTGCCCCTACACTCTGGGGTGAGGGTATCTTTAATTCTTTAATTGTTTTCACACCTAAAAGCTGTATAGAATTTTGACATAATCAGGAAAACACAGTAAAATAAGCTGCCACATGAACTATTACTGCAGGTAGCTAGCAAGATGTGTCACTCAGGTTGATTCTAAATGTGGAAAGCACATTAGCAGCAGTTGCTAATAAATTATTTCTGTTAGTAGAGGGATACCAATGTAACCCAGTGTTAGTTAGAATTAAATATTATGGTTCACTAAACAGTAGTACTTGGGTCTAAACAGGTATGACACTAAAATGTTGCTGTAATTGAATAGATGTGGTTTTGTTCATCACATTTGCTTTTTATGTTCTTTAAGAACAGCTTGTAACAGTTAAAAGTAAATTATCAGCATTTTGGCAATTCAGAGCTGGGGGACAGCAAAATAGAGGGTATTTTGGAAGTGTTCAGAAAATGGCTGCTTTTTGGTGGTATTACTGTACTGGAAGATTTCCTTTTGATAGTAGTTTGAGGAACAAGTACTTGGGGAATTTAGTAAATTTTAGAGTTTGAGAACAGGTTTGAGAAGTCATAGGAATAATTTAGGATGGCAGTAGCACACACTGAACTCCTGTTTTTCCATGTGGTATAAAGCAAATGTGTGGAGGAGCATGAGATTATTTAATGTCTTCTTTTTCAGTCTAGTGAAATGCCGAAACTGACAGAGCAGTTGGCAGGACCCCTTCGGCAGATGCAGGTAATCTCCCCCTTACAGACCTGTCTGAGCTTAGGCTTGACCTTAACACGAGTTAAGTGCATGAGGGAAGAAGCTTAACAAGCACTTAGCAAAGAGTTGATTTTGGGTCACCAGAGAATTTGGCTGGCACCGACTGCGTGTGGTTTTGCCATGTGTAATAACGGGTTATCATGTTTGCAGTTAAATCTATATGCTGATTTATAGCACACCCTTAAAAATTTTATAAGCTTGATTACTGCACTATTAAGTTGTTAGTGCAGGCAGTCTTAATAATGTAAACAGTCATCGATTCCTGATACTGGATAATTGCACACTGAATAGGAGTCCTCATCATGTATGCAGTACCTAGTAATACCAATAGCAAGCTGTTCTGTTGGTTAAACACATAATCTGTTTAAGCATATTATAAATTTGAAATACTTTCTTTTAAAGGAGTGTGCAAAAAGAATCGCCAAGGTGTCAGCAGAAGCAAAACTGGAAATTGATGAAGAAAATTATTTAAATTCTTTCAGACCCAACCTAATGGATGTTGTGTATACATGGGCAAATGGAGCTAACTTTGCTCACATCTGCAAAATGACTGATGTCTTTGAAGGTAAGTTTATTAGTTCTTCTTTAGAAGATGTGAGGTGATTCTGTAACATGGATTGGTAATTCTGAATAATAGATCATAGAATTTACTAACTGGGAGGTATTCAAGTATGTGCTGAAAGCAAGTGGGGAAAAATCTATTTACTGTATATGTTAGTTTTATAGTTACAGTGCTGATAAAACAGAATCTATAGACTACTTTTTAAAAGGGATATATCTACACAAAAAAAACTTCCAATAAAACTGAGAAATTGTAAGCATTGCAACAATAGGTTAACACCTTTGCTAGTTAAAGGGAAAAATACCAAGTTCCAAATGCTTTCCATTAGGAAATAAGCTCTGGCACTTTTACTTGGTTAATTGAAGTATTTCAGTACTTCAGGAGGTAAAATTCCTTCTGCTGTCTTAATGATGACAGAAGTGAGAGGTGGTGGTAACCAAGGTTCCATTTTGGGTGGTTCATCACAGCAGTTCAATGCAGAGTTTGAAGAACTGAGATGCAACCTATCACCTGGGTTACATGGGTTTCTAAAATTGGGAGTAGTAGAAACTGTTCCTTGAGGAAGGAAGCTTTGTTTTAATTATTTTAAAAGTAGGATGACATAAAGCCCAGATACTTTGTAAAATGACAAACCATTTACCTCAGGGTCAAACCAGAAGTAAAACCTAATGTCATTTTTTACCAGTTCTGTTGAAGTTGCGAAGAGCAGTAGAATGGGTGTACGAGCCTTGGAAGTCTGTGTGCAATGACTGACAGTTGAAAATTGAAGTAGTTGTTACTGTCACCATAGTCTTGTCTCCATCAAATGCTGTTTTCCTGTTCATACACAGAGAAAGGAATTAAGTGCTTCTGTAATCCAGTGCTAGATTCTGATAGACCCAGGAACTTTTGACAGGTTGCCTGCGAGCAGTAGGAATCCTGGCAGACTTGGAAGGCTGGTCAGTCAGCTTTACCCCAGTCAGCAGTGCTAGCAGCTCCCTCAAGATGAGATCCTATGGGCCTGTGTTAAGACGTTCAATTCTTCTGACAGGGGTGGGTGCATGATTCTTTCCTGAAGTGTCTGGTTCTCTGTGCATTGTCCAAAAGGAAGGAAAGCACTCAAGGAAAGCAGTCAGTTACACTTATCTTAAATGCAGTGTGGTGTTGCTAAATATCAGAGGAGTTTGCCCTGGATGGCCAAGTTGTTTGGCTAATGAAAATTAGTTGTCATTAAGATGAAAGGTATGTGTTGTGGGCTAGCTATCCTATTAATCATTTGTTTTGCAGAAGTAAATACAGCCAATAGTGATTTATTCCAAAAATGCTGTTCTTTTCATGGACAAAAATATTGTTTCTGCAGCAGCCCCAGCTGTGCTGCCTGTAAAGGAGTATTCCCTGGAATGGTTTAGGGTTGGCCTTGCAAATGGAGTCAAGCAGGACATTTGGGAGCTGAGCCAGGGCTGCCCCAGCACCCTACTCAGGGAAGTGGTTTGCAGTTCACTTCCTTTGGCTTCCTGCTTTTGTGTCCCACAGACACAAATAGATATTCAGGTTTTTTCACCTGATGTCCATGCAATAGGCTTTACAGACTGCTGCCCTCACACAAACTGTTCTTACTGTAGAAGCTTCACATGCCTAGTGGTACCATATTGATGATTTTTAGAAGAGAAGTGTTAATTTTATCTAATTTCTCATTTCCTCAACAGCTTTATACGTTTTTTTCACATGAACTTTTTTTTCTCCAGGTACTGTGTGTGCCTTGTCCAGAGCTAGTATTTCACTGAATCATAGAAAGGTCATCTAGTGCAACATCCCTGCAGTGATCTGACCTGGATTGTTTCCAGGGATGAGGCTTCTACCATCTCTCTGGGCAACCTGCTTCAGTGTTTCACCACTCACTGTAAAAAAATTCTTTCCTCTTTCAGTTTGAAACCATTACCCCTTGTCTTTTCACAACAGGCCATGCTAAAAAGTTTTTCCCATCTCTCTGTAAGGTATTCATGGAGCCTTCTCTTCCAGGCTGAACTACCCCAGCGCAGCCTTTCCACAGGGGAGGTGCTCCAGCCATCTGATCATTTCTGTGGCCCCCACAGATACACTGCAACAGGTCCCTGTTTTTCCTGAACCGTTTCCTGTTTTTCCAGAGGTGGATGCAGTACTCCAGGTGGACTCTCAGCAGAGTACCATGGAAGGGCAGAAGCACCTCCCTTGACCTCCTGGCCGTGCTCCTTTTGATGCAGCCCAGGCTTTCAGGGCTCATGAAAGGCCACATCCACTTTTTATCCACCAGTATCCCCATGTCTTTCTCCTCAGAGCTGCTCTTGATCCCTTCATCCCATGTATTTACTCTATGACAATTATTCTGTTTACAGTAATTTGGACTGTAGATATGAGATGACCACACAGCATGTTTGCATGCTGCTAGAGGAGCAAGGGCATTAGGGTAATTTTGTGAAACTTGTGACAGTAAGTTAGGCTGAGCTGAGAAGTCAGTGTGTAACAAGTGTGCATTAATGTGAGGATGTCAGTGAGTGGTCCACTGAATCATGAGTGGCAGAGTGCTAAGGTAGACCACCTCCTCCCTCACTGGCTCCGCCCATTAAAAAATAATGGCTATAAAAACAAAGTCTGTTGTTCTTGAAGCAGCAAACTTGTGAATCCCCCAAATCTGTACAGTTCTTGAGGGAAGTCTTAGCAAGTACTTGAAGGAAAAAATCTCATAGGAACTACTAAAAAGGCCAGGAAGTCCCCCGAGTAGGTATTAGTGAGAGGCTGTGAAAATAGTAGAAGAAAACAAGGACAGGACAGGCCTTTGGAGATAGCTTCAAGGAAATGCCTGATGTAGAAATTTACTGTTAAGCAGAAACCAAGCTTAAACCAGAATATCTTGAATATGGCTGTTCTTTCCATTGGCTTCTAGATAAATTCAACAGGGGTTGGAACAGGAACCATTGCTTTGGTCAAAAGTGGGCTCAAGCAACATGGTATGGCAGGTGATACAAAGTTTTCCCTCTCACCTTTTGCACAGGTAGCATAATACGTTGCATGAGAAGGCTGGAAGAATTGCTTCGGCAGATGTGCCAGGCTGCAAAAGCCATTGGAAACACAGAGCTGGAAAACAAGTTTGCAGAGGGTATGTATTTCACTTCCACAGTGCAAGAAGCAATTCTAGTGAGCCTGTGGAAGCTGTGGGGAGGGCAGGGGATGGCAGGCCAGAGCAGGCTCTGGAATGATTTGGGAACATAAGCTTTCTAGTATTGACTGCATGGACAGTAAGGCAGCAGCATCATTGCTGCCTTTCCAGAAAGCATCTGAGTTATAAAGTTTGACTTTAGGAGGTAGTGTTTCAATGCATACTGACAGTTAAACCAAGTTTGTGATTAAAAATGGATGTACAGTGACTTAATGTAAATCTTGGAATACTTTCTTAAAATAGGAATTGTGTCTGATATGACTGCTATATGCTAATTCAGTTTTTCTTTTTAATAGGGATTACAAAAATCAAGAGAGATATTGTGTTTGCTGCAAGCCTTTACCTGTAACAGAAGGTACCTTCTAAAAACAGTACTATGGAACAAGTTAATCAGCTTCACATGCTACTTCCATCTCAAGTCATTATGTCCTTTAATGGTGTGTATTTAAACCACAGTTGTTTCAACAAGGCATGTACAAACAGCAGTGTATGTAATATAACTGTTACCATGTTTTCAATAAAAATTTACAATTTGAATAACTTTTTTTGTTTTAAGCAAGAGCTTGAACCAACAAAATTAAACATTTAGCTATACAATAACTGTGGTAGCTGTTACTATATACAGGTAAAGTGAGCATACAAGAGCAGCAGCAGTCTCTTAAAGGCATTTACTTATATTACATAGTTAGACTTGTGAAATTGTTTCTCTTCCAGAGAGCAAGACAGGTGAGGTGAGTCATTCTTCATGGTTGATGATTGCTGCCAAAGTGGTTTCCATTTGTTGGAGTCTCATGCAGGGTTGTATGGGAATCTTCTTTTGGTTGAAATGTGCATCCTCTCACTTTGAAGAAGTCAGACACGTACACAACCTAAGTGAACAAATTACTGTTAAGTTCCTGCACTTGTAAAACCTTTGAAACAATGGGTAAATGCTTTTGTAGAAGGTACATTCCACTATCAAAACTAATAAGCATAAACAGATTAAAACACTAGAAAATGGCTAGAAAGTCTTGGATAAAATGCTTGTTCAATAATAACTGTTCTTCTCAAGTGCCACTCTCACTTGCATTTATTTAAAGCTGGTTAAAACCAAGCTTGCATTCCTCTCCTTGGCAGGGTTCACAGCAGCTTTTCCTCAATACCTGCATCTTAGCACAGCTCCAGCAGCTGGAAGGCTTCCTTTGAACATACCACCTCACTTCCTTACAGCTGCTAACTATGGAGACAGGTGCCTTGACCTACTTCTGCAGCTTGCTCTCCTGCTGCCCACTTCACCTGGTCATACTAATAGATATGCTGGGTGCAATACCACGTGAACTACCCCAAATTAGAAGCTGCCTTCTCATGATACCTTCCCTTCCAGCATCA
>NW_009954567.1:861861-869660 GCF_000747805.2 Chaetura pelagica
ATTGCAAACCTGAGAGCTGCAGAACACAGCTTATGAGGAGAAACCACCTCCACACTGAGGGCTAGCTGATGACCCAGCAAGCTGCTCCACTTGAGTTTCAGCTTCCACCCAGTTTTGAGCTCACTCAGATCAAGGTAGGGGCTCCATTTGCAGTTGCTGCCCCAGCACGTTCTTCATCAGCTTTTTGCCTCTGGAGTTGAACTCCCAGTTCTTTCAAATACAGGGTTTTTTTGGCAGATTTTATTTTTAAAAACACTTTTCAATTCTGTTCACTGCCACCTGCTACTCAAAGCTTGTATTACCAAGCATCTCTAAAATACAGTCTGAATCATCCAACATGCTTCACTAAACTTGTTCTAATAAAAAAAGTGCCCTCAACTCTTCTATCCCTGATGTTTGTTTCTCATTCCCTGAACTTCTCTAAGAAAAGGAGATTGTACCAAAAAAAAGGTAGGATTATGTTTTAGTCAGCATGCAGCCATTTAACAACAGCTAATGTGGTATGTAGGTTTTCCCAGAGCTGCTCCAAGTTTTGTTTTGTGATTGATTGCAACAAGTAAACAAAGCTTTGTCTTGAAATGAACCACACCCTTCTCACTAGCAGCTGAGAAAGTCTATCATGGAGGTAATTATTCCAGATTAGCCTCAGGTATTTGTAACTGACTTCTTCAGTTTCACCTCAATTAGCTCCTGTCTCCAAACCAGAAGTCTCTGATCTGTCCCTTCCCCATGGGTGACTCAAACATGGTGCTCTGGTGACAGCCAGCACAACTGCTGCCACCAAGTCAGCCAGGCCTGCAGCTCCAAGTTTATCTGATTGTTCCTTGGGATAGATTTTCACTCATCAGTACAGCTAAGCTTCACATGCTGGTTGTTGTCAGCACCCTTTTACCACTCAAAATGCACACAAGAAATGTTTAAGGGTTTTAGTTTCCCATCAGACTGAAAAAACAAGCTGTTTGTAAGCTGGCAGAGGGGACATTTGCACACTGGCCTTATCACAAAAGACCCCTCCCCATACCCTCCCTGTTTACCTCATACACAATTTCACCTCTACTATTGTACTTAAGATTTAGAATTTGGTGAGAAGCAAAAAGGTACAGCTATACAGAGGCCCACACATTTTATAGTAAGACAATTTCCATCTGAGGTATTTGAAAAGCTCTTAGGCAGGTACAATTTCATGTTGTCTAAGCTAAAACAGCCACTTGCCACTGGCCCAGAGTGTATGCCTCACTCCCAAAGTACTACTGCTACACACCGTTCAACGAGTTTCTTTCCTCTTTCCAGCAATTTTTCAAAGGATTACTGAGACGGGTCTGCTTTCCTCTGAGCAGACCCTGCAATTCTAAGGTGGTGTTAAGGCAGCATTTCACACACAGACACACACACACACGCCCCCCTCAGGGACTACTTACAATGAGCACAGCCACCACTGCTCCCTGAATGAGTCCTGTTAAAACATCACTCCAGTGATGCTTGTAATCAGAAACACGTGAGAGACCCACATAGATGGATGCAGAAATGAGACCAAATTGTATAGTAGGACGTACAAGTCTTGCCCAGTCCCCTTTCATTCTGGCCTGAAGGTAAAGCTAAAAGGAAAAGAAAAATCATTATAAAATGCAGTCAATACAGAAGCTGTTAATCATATAAAACAGTTTGGGGTCTGCTCAAAGAGTTGAAATGCATGTTCAGAAACAGCTTAATATGCACAGATGTTCCCAGGGCTATACTCCCAGAAGTACAGAATGGCAGACTTTTATAGTCAGTGCTGGTCTTTATGCTTTACATAACTACATAACTTTAAATTTACATAACTACGTAACACTATCATATAGATGCTCTATTTTTACCAATGTGGCAAATTTCAGGTTAAAGGTGCTGGTAGTATCAGAGCCACTTAGGGCTTAGAGAATCCAGTGACGGTCAAACCAGTATTTAACTCTTCCAGTAACTACAAGTCTTATTTAAAAACAACCAACCAAACAAACAACAAAAAAACCAAACAACACACAAAACAAACAAACAAAAAAACACAAAAAACCCCCCTGTCAAACATCCACATTTACAGTCCTCCAAATCTAGGGAGCCCTAGAGTCTTGCCCAGAGCAGGAAGACTTACTAGCATCCTTACTAGAGGTTACATATCCTATACATGGAGCTGGCAAGTTTTTAGCTTTTATCAACTTTCAGCATAATATTCCACCTGTATTTAAGCACCAGAACTAACCTGATATAATGACTGATAACATCTAGGCTCACATTCCTCAGTTGTTATTGGTGTTTTTTGCTGAGTAACCACATTACTTCTCTGGTAAGCAAGTGGGTATGTGCAGTTCCTGTGCTTTTTCTCTCCACTATTTATGTTGTGTAGACCTGTGCTTTTGATGTGTTACTGCCAACTCACAGCATTTACTACTTTCCCATCTAATGCAGAACACTACTTTTGTCTCCTCTGGTCTGTCTAGGACAGAGACCTCTTATTTCAGGCCTCAATCATGTAAACATGATTGCTTTTATTCTGGAACTTGATCCTGTCACCAAGAAAAGGGACCACAGGTACCATATTTATGGAGAGAAGAACAATGCAGTTGGAAGTTGTATGTAACAAAGTATATCTCTTCAGAACCATCTAGGGACTTCAGGTCAAGTACAAAACTTTAACTGACAGTCTTTCAGAATCCTAGAAGCTGACTAAAACACAGGCTTCAGGCACCAAGACACAACACTGAACTTCTGGTAAATCCCTCCACTGCCACCTTCAAAGCCATGGCTGCCTTTTATAAGCCTTACAATTACAAAGTCAACAGAGGCATAGAGCATGCACTGTAGATGCAAAGGTGCTACTTTCCAAAGTTAAACATTTGGGGAATGTTTGGTTGGTTTCTCTTAACTTACATCATAATTTTGGCATGCTGACTTTTTCAGCTATAAATTGAGCATCACAAAGACCAACCCTGTCCATAACTGGTTTTCCTTAATAGCAAGATGAGGGTGAAATATGAAGAAGCTACAGCTAAGTCTGAACTGGAAAATATTTTTTTTTTACTCTTTAAGTGGAGGGAACTGCATATTTCTGGGGACCTTAACTTTCAGGACTAGGGAAAATACTGTTTAGCCACTTCAAGAATTACGTGTTACACGCTTCTTTTAACAAAAGGTGTTTTGATGGTCTTGTGTTAATACTACTTCTGGATTTACCAACAGGAGATAGAACACTGCCCGAGTGCCAGACAGCAGAGGTAGGTCCAAGGAGCACATGCTAGTAGGGTAAAAAGAGCTGGCTGATAATTCAATACTGGGTGTTCTTTCCTTATTCCCACTGAATTTTGCTTAAGGCAGCTAAAAATATATTACGGTCATATTTTTTTTTCCATATAAGCATTTCTGGTAGTTGGGAAAGCTGTATAGTTGTATTAGAAAGAAAAAGGGTTATGCAACTGCAGATAGGTGGGAAACCAGGTTTGCTCCTGAACAGAGGAGGGAAACGAGGCAAGCCACGCAAAAAGCACACTTGGAAAGATGCCAGACTGCAACACCAAATGAAGCTCCCTCACACAACATGTATTCAATTTTTTTTTCCTGCTTGACAGACCATCAAACAAGAAGCTTGTTTTTAACATGCGCCTGAAGACTTGATTTCCATACTAATAAGAGAGTAATGTCCAGTCACAGAGAAGACCTGGAGCTGCTTTATCACCTGTGGAACACATGCATCAGTTCTAGGTGCTTCTTCACACCATCAGCTCCAGTAGCTGTACAACAAATGCCCAAAGCTGTTCTAGCACCTTTTACCAGCAGATGATTTATATTATTCCAAAAACTAGGTGTGAGAAGGTGGAAAAATCGTACCACAAATAAGTGTGTGACTGACCACTGCTGTCCTTAATTTCAGAAGTAGCACCTGTTCTGGTTACAATTTGTTTTCAGGGTGTTGTTTTGTTTCTTCAGCTTATTAACCAGCTGCTGCAATGACAAATTCCATGCTATTTTTAAGCAGGTAACTTCCAACTGACACTGCTTTTAATAGGCTCAGGCACTCATGGTCCCCCACAAAGGTACCTCGTATTACCATGACTCACTCTTCAGACAGACAACAGTGTCTGGGCTGAAACAGGCCAGCAGGACTGAACAGGAAAATTAAGGAGACAAAGAGAGGAAGTAGCTTTTGCCTTGCAATTCCATTAAATATAAAACAGAAGTATGCCCAAGAGTCCTTTATATAGTATTAGTCCTTGTATGACATTGTGTGCAACATGGAGATGTCCTGGTGTTACACTCGTGAACACTTACTACTGTTTTGACCCTGCTGACTAACAGAGGGCAATGACTTAAGCTGTTCACAGAACCCCTCCCAGTATGCACAGGGTGCCTCAGGTACTTTTGCTCCTCTTTGAAGTCTTTTAGAGCACAGACTTAAAGAAGGTAAACAGAAGCAAATCCCTGCCTGTCTCTTCACTCACTCACTCCCCACTCAAACATCTTTGCTAGAAAGTAACAAGCTTTCCAAGTCTAACCTGTAATCTACAGAAGCACTGGGAACTTTAGGAAACATCATCTGGTTAATACTACCAGTGTAACACCCCTCACCAACCTTTCACTTGTTGCTCAGAAATAGGTTTGTGAGCCTACAAACACAGTAGGAGCATCACGCTCCTACCACTGACAGCTGTTTGACCATGCTAGCTACCCTGCTATCCTTTTCTGAGCATCTGGTCATTCAGTGGTGTCATTCAGCCATGATCTTACTTCTTTTCACTCCTCCATCCTGCTCTCTCATGTTTGTTGTTCATTATTTTTAAAGAGCACAGATTTCACAGAAACTTTCTTGTAATGGGATTAACTAATCCCCAGCTTTTTTCCCAACTAACTAATGCTTAGTCTATAATGAAAGTATGTTCTCTACACCACACACATCCTGAACACAAGTTTCTTCTTAATCTATGGTCTAGTACTTCATTTCTAAAAATACACACAGGAATGAAAAGAAACAGCCACTTTGTGGCTTCTTGCAAGAAGCCACAGACATGAATGGAAGGGTTTCTGCAACTGGAGAATTATTTGTACTCTTAACATTTCTAGCATAACTTTCAAGTATTTACTCTTCCACCAAATAGTACTAATATAAATATACACATGCCTGCCTACCTAGTTTTCAAGTACAGTGGCTTTTATTTCCTAGACAGACTTCTGGAGGTGTAGCCATGCAGCTTCAGAAGAAAAGTTCCCCAGAAGCTAACATCTCACATCCCCATATACTCTCTCCACTAAGGTCATGTTTCAGATATTTAGTTTAGATACTTAAGACTCCTCAGTCATTTTCATTAAATACCTTCTCAGCTTTTTCCAAAATGCTATTACACAAAAATGATGTACCACAAAAGGTTTTGCCTATTAACGTGGGAAATCCTCCTTCACTTTCAGTCCTCCTTCAAGAATGCAAGTCAAAATGAAAGAAGTTTTTGGGGTTTCCCCCCACTTCTACCAACTGTTTTGTTCTGTCACTTTTCAAAAATGGATTTTCTTCAATAGGACTTTGTGTTTCCTGATATCAGAAGGCCCTAGTAATCATGATTTCTTACAGGTGTCCTGTTCTGTCTTATGGAACAGAAACACACTTTCCCTTTGGAAAACCTGTTTTCCTCTCTTACTTTGTCTCATCAGTTCTGACATTTGCAGCAGTAAGAACTTCAATAGCAAAAAAGAGAGAGTATTGTTTTCCTAGAGAGTATACTCCCCTTGGACACAGGGAAATGAGAACTTCTCAATTAGTCCAAGTACAGGGAGTAATAGTCTGGAGCAGAAACCAAGGTGCAGAAAGTCGGTTTTCTTATGAGATAAGAGACAACTTTGAGAGACCACTGGGGCAGATAAAAGTTTTGGGAGACAGCAAGTAAATGGCATTTACTTTACTTAGCTTGGCATTTACTATTAGTCATGTCTAACTTTGGTTTCATTATCGTCTGCCTGAGAATGAAAAAAAGTCCTGTGGCATTATGTGTTTGCTCATAACAGACACAAGATCCCACTGCAGTTATAATTAGTATTTGGATCCATTATTGACTCCAGTTAGAAAAGCTTATACTTCGAAGCAAGTCTGCTGAGCCAGAAAGTCCCAAGAGCCATAAACAGTCAGCAGTTCTGTGGAAACCCATCATAAGGATTCTTCCCAAACCAAGCAGCTCTTAAACAGTAGTAAGTAAGCCACCTCAGCTGTGTGTACACATGTATGTGGTTGGCTTTGGGATTTCTGGGGTGGAGGGAGGGGATATGAAGGCACTCTGTTTCGGTGGTTTTGTTACTAAGGCAGGGGTGGAAGGAAGAAGGGAAAGCACAGGAGGCACTAGTGTTTGAAAGTCTTTAGAAAAAGTAACTTCAGAGTAACTAATATGGTAAAATATGGGACAAAGTTATCCAGGAGACCTGAGGTTAGGAATAAAGGCTGAGAATCTAGGCATCTTTGTAGGATAGGAAAATTCCACTTCTACGGATATCCCAAGGGCATCCTTTACAGGACAATGCCACTGCTCCTAGGACTGTGATATCCTCCATTAGGAAGGCCAGCAGATGCACAGAGCACCAAAGTAACTATCCACCCTCCAGATCCCCTCAGTTAAATAAGCATCATTGTCCTCTGAGGAGAGGAGGCTCCAGTAACCATGGTGCTGCACACTTCAACAAGACAATTTGCACCATAGTATCTTTGCTGCAAGCAGTTTATTAAAACAAGATGCTCCAAGAGAAGGAAAGAGCTAAAACATTCCCCCTGGACTCTTGCATAACACTGTAAAGCCACAAGAAAAGAAACATTCAGACAGATACCTGCCGACACCTGCCATGTCCCTGTTCCTGCTTGGCCTGACAGTCCAGCTTCACACACCAAGACATTTCTGCCCTGCTCAAGACTAGGCAACAGTGCAGAAAAGAAGCCCCTCCTGAGATCTTCCAAGCTTTCTACTTCTGTGGAAGCTTTAAAAAGCAGTTCTTCCCTCTCTGCGTGTTACAGGGAAGTTTAGGGATTCCTTTGTATAAAAGGAATAAGTTTGTATACCAAACAATAGTTTGTATAAGTTATTACTCAACTAGCTTTCTATAAAAGCTATTAAATAGTATTTCAGCTAGAATAAACTGGAATTCAAGGAAGTCTAAGAAATGCAGTTTAAAAATTGCAGTTCTGAGCAGAAAACAATGGCCAAGAGCCATAAGATGTGCTGAGATATAACACATCACACACAATATTGTCTTTATGCAAATATTACATACAAGTGCTGCTGCCTGTTTTATACCTGTAAGAACTGTATCTATGAATAAACAGCTCCAGGCACAAACCAACAAGACACTGCCTGCAAGACAGAAATCAGCAGTTTGTTTCATGTTAACAGGGATAATGCCTATCCTGTGTAATTTTAAACACAATGGCTTCACATCCAAACAGAAAACTATTATAAAAGGACTGCAGAGATGTAGCAGAATTCATGAGTCACTCATGAGCTGGGGTTCTTAAGGGAGAAAAGGGGGGGGAAAGAACTTGGATTTCTAAGGTTATTTTGCCTCTTCAATGAGATCTCCTCCTTTTCTTAACAAACACGTTTATGACCCTTGGTATATGCACAGTAAAATCTGTGCTTTCGTTTTATTTTGTTTCTGAAACAAAGGAAAAAGAGGCAACACTTCAGAATTAGCTTTCCCGTTCCAGTGAAGGAAAAGGATACAGGCCTGGACATTAAGTCGGAGGTACTTCTGGGCTGCTGTTCAAAGGACGATCCACTCCTTCTATTCTAACCATGTATTCCTGC
>NW_009954567.1:869962-878464 GCF_000747805.2 Chaetura pelagica
CCTGCTGACAGCACTGTGCCAGCTCTGATGTTTAATACCCCTATGGTAAACTGGCACTGGGAACTGATCCACTGGACAGCTGAATTAAGGGGGGGACGGGACGACACGACACGTACTGTGCTGGGAGAAAATGCAGAATATGTACTAGGTCTGAGTTTTTTGTGCTGTTTTCAGAAGGCAATTGATGTGCAAGAGCAGCCCCTTATGCAATGGGAAAAAAATCCTTCTGTTACTAGTAGTAGCCCAATTCCCAATTCAGTATCAAAAGTACAATCAAGCTAATTTCTACAGGCATTTCCCACTGTACAAATCCTTGTTTTTAATCCTCCAGCCCCAACTTGTCTGTACCTTGCAAAAATAATTGTTTATTGACATAACTTTACCAGGATAAAAAATAACATTTTATTCCACTGCAAATACTAATACTTGGCTCATTGCTGATGAGAAAATACAAATAAATGTGTTCCTTCTGCTTGCTGCAAGTATTTTCATGTTTGTCTACCACATTGTAGAAACTTTTTCAGCTTGGTCCTACAGGAGCCAAATCACAATAAACTCATTTCTGAAAGCAGAAACTCCCAAGGAAACTATGGATAAGTTGTTTTGCTTTGTTTGCTTACTATTAAGAAGTCTAAATAGCAACATTAGGAGTGCATACAAGTAGAAGCACAAGTCTCCATGCCGGAGACTCACAGTGTGACCAATTACCCTTATTTTTGCACCTCCACTTCAAGTGACAAGCTTGGTACTGCCCACAGGTACAGCCAAACAAAACATTTTTCAGTAACAAATGTCTTTGTTAGTGTTTGAAGACAAGTTAGTCCTCAGCTTTTATGTGGGCAGGAACACATTGACTGTTCTGCAGCTTTAGTCAGCAGCATTTGAGAAAGTAAAGCAATAATGCCACACAAACAGATACACCTAAAATACTGTGTGACAACCTCCCAGGCTCTTACTTCATACTGTTTCACTCAACATCCAATCCCAACATAAGCAATTACAGTAAGATTTTAAGAGCAAAGCTCGATTGGTGTATTTAGGAGCACAAGTACAAAAAGCAGCCTAAACCCTGCTTTCACTGGTGTTTAGCCTATGATCTTCCTGAAAGAGAAGGCTGTGAGCCCAGGTTACTGAAATACCAGTCACCCCCTCCTGTTCTCATCTGCAGTTCCCCTTGTCCTTGGACACACACAGTGTTCTTTCCCAATGAACTGTGGGAGAGCCCAGATCCACTCAAGTTACATTCCACAAAGATTCATCACCCCCTTTCATCCCACGTCTAAGCAACACAAACACATTGCCATCCCAGGAATAGTGAGGCATCTTGGCTGGGTTTCTAAAGCCTTGTTCTTCATCCTGGGTTCAGTGTAGGCAGGGAAGTGCCCAGAACAGCTACAGCCAAGACTGACTCCATTACAGCAACCTTATCCTCAGGGCCTCACTTATTTCTGCCAACTGCAACAGTTGCTGTTCTTGCTACTAAAGGCAGCATGCATTTAGCATTTTAATTTACAATAGATTTGAGACATAAGTTTTTTTAAAAATATATAAGTTGAAGCAAAACCTTATGATTAACCGCAGCATCTTCTTCTCTAGGGGAAGAGTGCTAGTTTGGTTGTGTGGACATTGCTAGAAGAGGTGTTCAGCTACAGTGACCCTCCCATTCTCTTAAGTGAATATAAAATAGTTTTGTTGATACAGAAGAGATTGTGCCAGCTGTTTAACTGTAAAGAAAGGAGCAGCAGGGAGGGGAGAAGATGACAATTTGGGACCCAGCATCTGTTATTAGGTCACTGAGTTCCCACACACTGTTGCAGCTCAAACTCCCTTATTTCCACTTGAACCTTTGTTGACAAAAGCATCCCGGAGATAACAGCTCTGACTGGACTGAAACTGACCCACCTGCTCTGCCAAATCCATCTCAAAATACATTCTTCACCACAGCTTTCTGGCCTTACTGTCTGCAAGCAGATTTATTTTTTTTCTGTGCTCTCACTTTTTCCAAGGAATTAGAAACTGGAAGAAAACATTAGTCTAATCTAGATGTAGGCTGAAAACTGAGGCCTTAAACCCATCTAGCTAGACACAAGGGCTTTTTACAGATACACAGCAACATAACATCCAGTTAAACATGAAGCAGTGGTCTCTGTGCTGTAAGAATAAGTGATATACACTACTGCTTATTTAAACACGCAGATCATGTAAGCTATTTAACATTCCCTAAAGTTATTAAAAACACACATATTTCTGTCATACTATCATTCCCCTAGAACTTGTTAGCTAAGTGTTTTATGAAACAGAATTAATGCATTATTTTCCTTACTGTGCAGGTGAACAAACCTCCTCCTTTCTCAATGGCAGGTGCCACAATAATGTGCAGTAGGCACTGCTCTTGCTTCTGGTTTAATGCCAGATAATCACACACAGCAAGCTACAATAAGCCCAGTTCAAGTAGAGATTTTGTACATGAGCACACTGACAATTCAAAATCAGTGTAAAAATGTAGATTCATTACAGTCTGCCACAAAAGCTTTTAAGCAGAGACTAGCTTAATAAAGCTGATAGCAGTTTTGCAAGTATGCTAGTTGATATGGTATCACAGACCCATTCCTTTTGTTTAAATAACCTAAAAAACTTGACTGCTACATGCACGGAGGTGAACACTGCTCCTGCAAGGAAACTAAGAAAGACAATACTAAGTAACCATCAGTGTAGGGGAACAAAATTTATTTGTGTCCTCCCAGTAAGACTTAAGCCAAAATTACATTTTGTAATGTAATGTTCCTGAACTTCAGTTTGGCTCTCCAATGCTCTTCCACAAACCAAAAGACAAACTATGGTCAAATGCTTCAAATTCATAGATATGTACAAACAGTTAGTGTGGCATGATATTCCTTCAAGTTTCTTTAGTTCTTTTAAAATTCAAGTTCTGTATTTTAAATTTGGAATTTTAAACCTTTCAGCTTCTATCCTTTCTTCTGAACTGTATCACACATTTTCTTCTATGTGCCCCTGAAGCACGAAAATGAGAGGCCATGTAGACAACCTTCCTGCTTCCATGATAATGAGAAGACAATTAAGTCACAACATCCTAAGATATTAACTTTTAAAAAACAGCCACACAGCAGAACCTTCAGCTTACAGTTTTTGTCAACAACTTCCTTCACACTGAATATGAAGTCTGAGCTTTCAGATGTTTCCAGGTTCTGCTTTCACCATGAGGTGGGACCATGCTTTCACCATGCTTTCACCATGAGGTGGGACATGCAGCACGGGATTATGTTCAAAATTGCAGGTTCTTCTCCCGTGTAGCAGTGAAGCCATGTGGTAAGAACTCAGCTACCACAGTTCCCACTGAGACCTGTGGAATTTCTCACATCACCAAAGGTGTGAAGCATCTAAAACATTTGAAAATGCTGATGAGCCACCTCACAATTGTTTTTAATCCATCATGTACAAGTGCACAGAACAGAAAAAAACCTACAATTCAACTTGTTTGTAATTCAGCAATTCTGCTATAAGTAGCTGGGGCTATGCTTCACTACTTTGCCCAATACGTGGCAAGGTGGCTTTACTTAAACTATGCACTTCAGGCATCTTCCATTTCAGCTGCAGTGTTTGTGCTTTCTGTAGCAGAGAGAACTTCTCCTGTGATTTCTGACATGCATGACTTAACACAGCACACGTGCTCTGCAAGTGTGTGCTTTCATGCACACCTGGCAGACTCCTCCTGTCTCTCCAGATTGTGTCTGGGTTGTGATTAACAGTGCTGGTGAGTACTGCCACATGCTAAGGGCTCTGTGCTGCTGGTGAGTCAGCCCTGCAGTAAGTGTGCAGAGAGCACATTAAGCCAACACCAGAGTTCAGGTAAACAGGTTATCAAGCACTGCAGGCCTGGTCTAGAGCCAGTGGCAGCACTCTGTCCTGCCACATGAGCACACAGCTGGGTTAGAAAGCTGTTTTCATCACCTTCCTGCAGTAGCTGTCTGCTTGAAACCTTATGTTTTGGTTTTGTTTTGTTTGGTTTGTTTGTTTTTAAATAAAAAGACCCCATTCAATTAAAAGGTTGGTATGCTGTAACGCTGTGAGCAAGGTACAAACATCCTGCACAGGAGTGAGTCACTGACCTACTTCAGACATCTCTGAAGGCCACCCAGCAGTTTCTATATGAATCTTATTACAGAACCAAAGAAAGTAGAAGTCTAATCTCCCCAAAGCCTCTTGTACTGGGCCATAGCTCAGACAGACAAGACTAGAAGGTGCAGGAGTACATTAAGAATGCCTTCTCCAACCACCTACTCACCAGTTTAGTGAATAACAAACTTACCTCCAATAGAAGACTCACTGTTTACCTCAGTTAACAAAGCATTTATTAAAGACATTCATACTCTCCTAGTTTATGGGAGCTTAGTAAAGCCATGTTGTCTTACAGTTACTACAGAGCTGAACCCATGGAAGGACAGTTCCTGTAGCAGCAGGCTGAGCCACAACATTGTATTTCATTGCTGAACCAGGACTGACATGAGCTCTGAATTTACAGCATTTCAAAGCAGCATTCTGGATTTCACTTCCACCATCCCACACCTGCTCCCCATGCAGGAGGTTGCTAAGAGTGAAGCTCACACACTCACACAAGCCCAAGACAGGTAAAAAGGTTCATAGTTGCCTAATAAGGAACTCTCTACATGAGGTCCTTTGCATGGATTCAAAAAACAAAGCCACAGGCAACTCCAGAAAGCATTATTCAACCCACATGAAGTTAGTATCTTCAAAATAAAGAATTCTTTACTTTCTTGCCAAAGGTTGGGTTAAATAAAGTCCAAGCCATAGATCATCATCTACTATATTACCTTCAACTAAAGATGGCCTCGGTGTTACAGCAAGTGAGGGGGTGGGGACAGCCAGGCAGCTGGGGCACACACAGGTATTAATAAACAGATGCAAGGTTTGAAAACAGCAACTCCTTTCTCTCAGTCTGCACCAGCTAAGAAGTCCTCCTGATTACCACCAGGCCACACCAGCACAGCTCTCCTTGCACATCCATGTGACAGAGGTAAAAGTTCCTACAGATTCAGTTCCTGCCAAATGACTGTAATGCAGTCAGGATGAACTATAAACCACACACATTGCCACACACCTTGCAAGTGTTTTTTTTCTTGCATTTTAAGTTTGTGCTTCTGAGAGGTGGCAGTATCATTGCTTCACTGCTCAACAAAACCATCCACAGAGATGTTGGCTCAGAAGGACCACTGCACCCAGAGAAGCAAAGGAGTATGAGGTCGCTATACAGAAGGAACTGCTTCCACTGTACTACGGAAATGGTGGTTTTGTTTTTGGAATCAGATCACAAATTTCACAAGTGAAACCTACATAATTTTGAAGACTGCCAGTAATAATGAGCAAGAATAGACACTAAAAAGTAGGTAACAGGAAGTTGCACTATATTCAAACAAACCCAGGACTTCGTACTTACATAAACTTTCTGTATTTACATTAGATAAGGAAAGGTATGTGAGGGGAGAGGAACTAAACAGGTTTACCATAAACAAAATGCAATGATAGAACTGAGCTTCCAAAAAAGCTTTGTTTTAAAACAAAATTAAAGACCACCTAAGTCAAACTGAAGAGTCACTGCTTTCTGTATGTAGTTGTAGGGTGTTCAGCTTTGAATAATCTGTCCACTCACTGTGGATGCTATTGCCAAGAGACAGCAAAAAACTTTAAAATGCAATCAAGATGAGAAGGCAAATTGATACTGAGCTCTGTGAATATCCTGACGTATGCATTGTGCTAGTAATTTATATACAGGATGAGAGCTTAACTTTACAACTGCAATAACAACAAAACTGCACAAAATTGTTAAATACCTTCAATATTACAGAGTAGCAGGGGTAAAGAACCAAATCAATCTCACAGTGTTACAAAGCTTATTCTAAGACTGAAGATAATTTGCCTCAGCTGATATGAAACAATTTGAACTGAAAGATATTAGGCTCCAAATGAAGCATTAGTGAATTGATCTTATCACTAGTATTCCACAGACAATCTGTCCCCTCACTTTCCTCATTCTCTCTCCCCACCCCTAAAAGATGGGAGAAAATTAAATAGAATTTAAACATTCTAGTTGATCTGCTGCTTTGTACTTACGGGCACACCCCTGAGTAGAGTGTAAGTTTAGGTTTTTGGGTTTTTACATAGGCTTTGCATGTTTCATTAAGTCAGACATGTTTTATTATATATTTTAATATGACTCAATACTTCCAATATAACTAAGTTTTCCAAACCCACTTGTTTACCTTTAGATGAGACATACATACCAACTACCATATTTAGGTTTATTGAAAATAATTCTACTTCTTGCCCTAGTATCAGTGGTGTTCCCTTACAACTCCTACTGAGAAATCTTTGGTTCTCTCAGACAAGCATCCTACAAAAACAATGTCCTTTGCACAAAGCAGCCAAGTAAATATTTCCATTTTTGTACTAGATAACTAGATATTTTACTTTGTTGCCATGTAGATGCAAAGAGCATACTTACTGCTAGGAACAGCATGCAGTACATGGAGAATGAAGAATGGCCAGAGTAAAACGACAGTCTGGAAGAGAAAACAGAAGACATCTCATTGTTTTTCTTTTGCAACACTCAGTCTACAGTGATACTAATTTATCTCACACACGTGAACTGGTGCAATGCAAACAACTCTATGCTTTTCTTCAAGGAGCTCTGTAGGCACAACAGCCACCACCCCCACATCCAACAACAGCTTTTGACACCACAGACTGCAGTACTCAAAAGTTGTGCTATTCCAGCATTTCACTGGTCTCCGTATCAGAGTAGTAACTAGTAGACAGTCAACTGAAATATTAACATAAAGTGAACTCATCCTCAAAGCTAGATGTGTCCTTTAAAGCAGTATATTTGCTTAATCTTCTTGATAAATATCAGAATACTTCAAATACTGTCAATTTTTAATATGACATCTGACAGTCACAGCATGTGTATGTGAAGAAATGACACATTAATCAAGCCAAAGCAATTAGTTGCATTTGGTCACCAATTAGAAGCAGTAGTTTACAACTTCTGTCTAGGTGTTTATACCCCATATACACATGTATTTATTAAAGGTACTAATGCATACAGACCATGATCCCCTATCACTGAAGGGCAGGGGGAAAGTCAGCCAACTGCAAAAGATGGCACCTCATCTAATATTTGCAGAAATAGGTTCATACTTGGCTATCTCATGTAAAGAGTGCCAACACTGCCTGCAACTTTTAAGGCTTCTAGCCAATCAAGACAGGAGGGAGAGTGGATGCTGACAGTCCAGGGTGCCCTCAGCAAGGTCTTGCCCTGCACAGGTGGTTTCTGCAGTACAACAATTCCCACCCACCTCATGGTCAAGAGGAGAGGGCAAAACAGAAAGACATTTCTCAGTCAGTCTTCAGCAGAGAGATGAAAGAAACTGTACTGAAACTATGTTTTCTATATTATGCACAGAGCTCTGTATCTGTGCTGCTTTACATAAGGCTGCCAGCCAGGCTTCTGTGCAGCTATAGAACACAGAATGCCTTGCTTCAGAGGCTGGCACACACAAACAAGGACAACTCAGCAAGAAGTTTCATCATTCTCCAGACTGCCCTCCACCATACCCAGCAGGTCCCTGTTTTGGTGCCTCACCCACGCAGAGTGCTGAGGCCAGGGTAATTCCTGGTTATGGGAAACCTTTTTATTCTTCTGACCAAGGGAAATGAGGGCAGCTCTGATGTGCATTAAGATAATTAAGCTGAACATTTACCACTCAAATACCACGAAGAAAGCAACAAAACAAGTCTTGTGCACAAGTGAGATTGCAAAACATTCTTTATTAATTTGCATGTATCACATTATGAAACTTCATCAGATATCAGAAGAAAAACTCCACCATGTAAGTTTCTTCTGTAGGTTTTATACTTCTTGTTTTATAATTGATTCAAAGCACTGCCAATAGCTTTCAATTTCAGTGGTACTAAATGTTGAAAATATTATAATAACTACACATAACCACATATTTTTCAATTAAGTTCTTAAATAGAAAGACTGTATGGACACTTCAGCTGTTTGAAAAATCAAAAACCTTAAGATGATATTTCAATTAGATATTTCTTCTCCATATTAGTCCTCTTTAACTCTCCACCAGTTAAAATGTCTCGGTAGGATTCTACTTCCACTAGGAAAGTCTGTACAATAAGCATTTTGAAGAGCTCTGTCTTTCAGACAAACACACCTCTAAGCCACAAAGCAAAGTTTGCTATTCAACAGAACAGATAAGGAATCCCTTGCTCCCACGCTAATATTTCATCCACTCACTTTGGGGCTATCTCTGGTCTCAGTTTCCTACAACTTCTGAAGGTAACCTGCTGCAAACCTAAGCAATTCAGAAGGCTATTAAGTGAGAAAGAAAGTATTTAAGTTTATTTTGGAATTTCTGTGCCATTTTAAAGGTCTTGCTGACTACTGGCATT
>NW_009954567.1:878596-885849 GCF_000747805.2 Chaetura pelagica
GGTTTGAGGAATGTATTAGCCCAGCGTAACATTAAGAATACTGTGTTCCAAGTTGAAGACTACAAAATTTGAATGCATTATCATCAGGCACAGATAAGTATGCTGTACATGATAGAAAATGTAGTGCTTAGCACATGAAGTATTGCCAGGAATTCAACTGGGACAAAAGTATTGATCCAAGTTGTACATTGTGTAATCCCAGTGAAATTTTTTTGGCAATACTGCTGTCTCTAGACTTTAAAAAAAAATCCTAAAATCTTTTAAAACACTAAGTTTGACAATGGAAAAGTTTCCCAACAATTCCCCAGCACACAAACATCTTCCCAAAGCCAGAAGAACATCCTGTCTATCAAACCAGCCAAGTGGCTGCACAGCCCAGGCTTCTTTGTGATCATCCTGCAAGTGCTGGCTTGCTGTGAACCAGCATTTCAGAATGTTCCAATTAAAAAAACCAAACAAACAAGAATGCAGATGTACTAGAAAATATATTTATAAATACAATGGTATAGAAAACTCTCAAAACCCTACCTTTCAGTAATGAAGACTAAATTATTTCAGTAGGAATTTGGACATCAGATTTCAGGACATTCTATCAATACCTCACAGATCACTTCTGAAGTGAGGAACAAGGCTTCATTTTAACAGGCAAAAACATAAGCATTAACTATTTCCACTTGGGCAATATATTCCCACCAAATTACAAGAATACCTGAAGTAGTAACATGAAACTATTTCAGGTGCCAGCTGAGGTCTAAAGCATATTCTTGGTTTCCAGTGTATGCTGTATAGCTGGACATCTCAAAAACGTTTTAAAACAAGGTAATTTAAGGGCTGTTTAACTTTTCTGAAATCTAGTTTTGCCACAAATTTCACATGGATTATGGTAAAGCCACTGTACTTCCTCTAAGTTTGCCATAAGACTGATAACAATTAAACGCTACAGTTTGTTATTTTAAGTCTACATTTTAAGAAATTACCTAGAAAAATAAAGTACAAACAATTCCCACAAGAAATACTTGAACTGAACCACTTGGTACTTTTAACTGAGATTTCTAATCCCAGATAAACGAGTATGTGACAGATTGCCTTGCAAATAAAAAAACATGCCCGCTAAAGCATGTCCTGAAGTCCCTCATCTACGTGGTTTTTAAATTCCTCCACCTCCCTGGGCAGCCTGTTCCAGCACCTGATTTTTCTCAGGAAATAAATTATTCCTAATATCTAGTTTAAACCTCCCCTAGCAAAACTTCAAGCCATTTCCTCTCGTCCTATTGTTTTTACTTGAGAGGACAACCCCCACTTCACTATATATAACCTCCTTTCAGGTAGCTGTAGAGAGCAGTATGGTCTCCCCTCAGCCTCTTCTCCTGCCTTAACACTCCAAGTTCCCTCAGCTGCTCCAAGACTTGTTCTCCAGACCTTTCACCACCTTTGTTGCCCTTCTGTGGACAGTTTCCAGCACCTCAATGTTCTTTTTGGGCCCAAAACTGAAAACAGTGTTTGAGGTGAAGCCTCACCAGTGCTGAATACAAGGACATGATCATCTCCCTTCTCTTTACTGGCCACACTATTCCTGATGCAGGCCAGGATGCTGTTGGGCTTCTTGGCCAGCTGGGCACACTGCTGGCACATGTTCAGCTGGCTGTCAGCCAGCACCCCTAGGTCCTTTCCCATGAGGCAGCTTTCTAGCTACTCCTCCCAAAACCTGTAGCATTGCCTGGGGTTGTTGTGACCAAAATGCCGGACCCAGCACTGGCTGAGGAAGCACTCAGTCCTCTAATCAAGATAGTTGATATTGAACCAGAGTGGCCCCAAAAGTGAGCCCTCAGGGACACAACAACAATTTAATTCTGTTTTATTCCTTTCCATGCACAACGGCAACTCCTAGGGAGCAGTGCCCACCTGATAGAAGGTACCTTTTCTTCAATTACTAGAAAACACACAGTAAATAAAAGGATCATTTGTCTTGCATTGTCACTTGCAAGGAAGAGCATGTTTTAACTTCTGCTTAGCAGTATTCTGTAAAGTGTATTATTTCACAAGTGAATTACTCTGCAATTAGATTGATAAACAAGGTTGATGTCTTGTCTCCATGTAGTGACTTTGTAAGGACACCTGAATGCGCAGAAACATTTAAGCGAAGTGCACGAGTCTGACAGGCAAATGAATATCCGTAAGTGAAACACAAGACTAGGAAATAGCTAAATAGATATGGCATCATGGAGCATTAGATGGTGAGAAATTAGCGTTAGAAATCACAGTAGACAGCGTATCTTGTGATGCCACAAACCTGGCAGAGCAATCTTCCCAGTATAAACTACTGAATTACAGAATGAACTCTTAAGAGAAAAACAGGAGGCCCAGCAAAACATTATACATCCTCCCAATAGCAAAGCAAAAAGCCCACCCACTGGATTAGCCAGCAAGTCCTTTGTGTACTCAAGTTCCCAAGATTCTCCAAGGCTGACTCAAAGCTCCCACTGACATTCATGTTATTCATTCCACTGACCTGGAGAGGAATAAGCACCAGCTAGAGCTGCAGCTCAGCATGTCTGTGTCAGGTAAGGCAGACACCTCCACACCTGCACCAGGTGTGCATTCCTAGAAACTTCATGCCACAAGGACACGGTTTAATAAAGCGCTAGTCTTATGCTTAAACCGAATCGCCATATTCTTTAAAGTCAATCTTCTCTGCATTCAGCAATTAACATGTTTTCACAGCACCTGCTCTCTTCTTAAGTGCTAGAGTTCCAGAAGCACAACTTTTAAGATCAATGGGGGTTGAAAGGTTTGAGGACTCTAAAATTAAGGGCTTCTGTGATTATTGCAAAGAAATGTTTAAATACATGCACCAGATGTTAATCTATTTAACAATATCAGCACCTACTCAGAAACCCATTTGCAAAAGCCAATATTCCCAGTTTCTCCACTTTCTTCCTTCTCTATCAGTAATTAAACCCATGCTTAAGGTCAAAGTTTTATAGAAAGGAAAATGCTGTCAGACTCTTTGCAATTGAGTAATCCTCATCTGGACAATTTTATGACTGAGGTGTTTCGACATGAAACTTACTAGAGTCTTGCACAGCTCCCTAATCATATCTGCGTTGAGAGATAGATCCACTCAGCTCTACTTTGAATAATGGCAAGACAGCAAGAAAACTACCAATTCTGACACTTAATGCACGTAAGACTATACCTATTTTTTTGCCGTTAGACATTTTTCCTTTTACAGATTATCCTGACCTTATGCTTATCTTACACAAATGAAAGTTCCCTGCTAATCTCCATCATAAACCAGATCTAGCAGGTTCTAGGAAGAAATAAGCAGTCTTTTTTGTAATTTCTAACTACCTTTCTCACCACCACTCTTGAAATAAGTCCTGCAGACAGTGCAAGAAATGGGAATAAAGTAACCTTTTCCAGAGTTGAGGATCCATCCACATGAAACAGTTTTACTCAGGAGTACTAAAAAGCTTCCCTTCACCGCTAGGTTGAGCAGATTTTGAAGTTTGTTAAAAAATTCTGCTGGCATAATTTGTTGGTTTTCCTCCTCTCTGGGAACTGAAAAAATACCTCAAAATACATCCAAGTACGCAGATACCATATAAACTGTCGTTATTTCAACAAAAGTATTGCACACTGGTGAAAGAATCTAATTGGGCAATTACTAGTTAGCTAGCTATTCTGCATCTGTCATCAGCAGTTTGTACCAGCAACTGCTAGATGAATAAACTCCACTGTAAGATGACCAGTAAGAAAAAAAATAAATCTCATTTCCACCGCCCCCCCCAACTTTTGCCATTGCAAATCCATAAAATTCTACCAAGAATGAGATCCATCTACCTGCTTGATTAGCCACAATTAGCTTCCAAATAACACTCAAGGTTTGCTGGAGATAAGTTACAAATATTGATTTCTAATTAACTTAAGCATGATAAGCTACTGAAATAGCAGTCAGACTGCCAGCACAGCTTTTATTTGGGTTGGGTTTTTTTTTTGTTTTTTGTTTGTTTGTTGTTGGTCTTTTAAAAACAAAAAAAACAAACAAAAAACCCCTGTTACAGGGTGATGATTTTTATTTTCAGTTATAAAAATGAATGCTATCATCACCACTGACTAGAGGTAATTCACTTTAGGCAAGATCAGAAACATGATCCAGATTACAGAACTATGTCTCAATTGATTACACCACATTCACCTTTCAGATTTGATTCTCCCTACTGATAGTTAATTTTTATTGCAAAGGCAACAATTTTGCTTCTAGAGCAAGTACACCCCCATTTCATCATCCATGGTAGCCCAGAAGTTTCTAAAATTTACATTTTAAGGCTTTTATTCACTACCATATTTCAGCTTTTTCCCCTCCACATAGAACTAAGTGTAGGTGCCCTACATATGCTGTAATTCTCAGAAGTGGTGAATTAATTTCATTAGGACTCAAGTGTTACCAAAAATCAGCCATGTTACATCTTGAATGACAGTAACAACAGGAAAAAAAAGTGTCTAAGAAAAAAGTTGTACCATCTGAGTAACAGTACACATACGTGACCTTCCATTCATCCTTTTTAACTGCTTTGTCATCCAAGCTCTTTTGAAATTTTCTTTACATATATCTTTTCAGAAGTGAATACTAAATCAACCTCTGATGGAAACTCCTGAGCATACAAACAGTATTGTAAAGCACTTACCAAATTAAAAGCTCTGTAACAGACAATCAAAATGCCATATACAACATACCAGTATGCTACTAGCAAACATCTAGTTACCAAGTCTGTAGCAGCTTTAGAGAAATGTGATTCATTATGCTTTTAAAGGCTGCCAGATTAGATAAGTAAGCCATTTAGCTGTGCTTGAATTATTAAGTGCAATTTGATTTTTTTACAAAGCTTTAAGAAGTTTCAAAACAAAATATTGGAACATTTCATAAAAGCTAAGTTGTTTTCCCAGTACTGAGAGACAGGTGGGGATGGAGAGAGAAGGAAGGAGAGGGTGAAACAGGTTCAGGATTGTCTGATAGAGATGGATTAACTTGAAGCCAAGTGTCCAGTCTTGGATTAGGTTTAAAAATTCCACAGCAAAACAATTGCTAAGGATGTCTAATGAAACAGGGGAAAACGAAAGTATTAATTAAAATAGAAGTAATATATGAAACTTTTCTTGGTGACAGTTTTCAACAGATGTGGCAACGTGACAGTTTCAAAAGTTTGACTGAACTTCGTAACAAAGTTATGCAGGTTAGCCTAATACCAGCTGTCTGGCATGGGTGCACCTGGCTACATGGAACAGCTCCAAATTATTCAACTGCACTCACCAGCATGCCTCAGTACAACCTGAGAAAGAGCTCTAAACAAATCTGAAAGAAAATTCCTGGCAAATGATTGGTAAAGGGCACCACCTTGGCAATTGTGTTGAAATAAATTATCAAGGTCAAACCAGTCAGCTCTAATTTCCTAAAGACTTCTTTGAAGATTACATGTTGAGTTTGCAATGGCAGACTACACACAGCTTGTTTTGAGTGCAGTCAGCATGGAAGCAATACATCAACTGAAGCAGGGAACTGTTTTTTTCCCTTAGATGTTTGAGTTGCATATGAATCTGCACATTAGTAAGATAATTATGAACCTTAACCACTGCATTATCTGTTACCACAAACAAAATAAAAGTGACAGTCTGAAATTCGAGAACATCAACAATCCGAAGTTAAACTCAATTTCAAAGGAAGTGTTTCACACACACATATACACATCCCTGAGATAGCTGCACAAGTTTGCTTTGGAGCCTAACACAGTTAAGGCTGCACACAGTGCCTCTGAAGTAGCTAGACTTGTACAACATGGCTTAGTATTTACCACTTCAAGTTCAAAGGTTTCAGTGCTGTGTATGTGCTTAGTGAGCTGACAAATAAACCAGAAAGGACAGCTTCTTGGATCTCCCCAGTCACCAGGTTATTTAGTGTTAGTATAAACTCTGATCTTTCCAGCCCTATGCAAACATCTGTAATAAAAAGGCTGAAAGTTAGATCTAACTAAATATTTTGCAGTCATTTAGCAGTCAGTGATTGCATTATTGCAACAAGCCTGCACTGCTCAGCTAAAATATAATAAATGCAGCATCCAAGAAAAATTCGGAGTATAGTCAGGAAATCTGAGCAGGTAGGTTAAGAGCCCTTTAGTACACAGCCAGGACTATTACAAATGGGAAAAAATACTATTTGACTCTCTAAAAGAATGCGTGCTGATGGGAATTAGTTTAATGACTGTTAAGGCAATAGGTTAAATCAGCAAACTGTACTGTAGACTGAAACCTGATTTAGCCTGACTACATGAGGAGGGTATTAGTAGCTTAAATGAACATGCTTGCATCCATCTTATGAATATCCATACTGTTCTTCCTCCTTTGCATTCAGCTGTGCTAATATGGGACAACATGGCTTTTGGGAACAATTAATAAAAAAAGATTTTGTTCTAATTTCATTCTAAAGCTCAGAAAAATGGAAGCTTGTCCTCAGAACTGATTTACAACATCACTCAAGCTTCAGCTACAAAAAGTTTTAACAGCAAATTCTTTCTAATGTAGAGGAGAATCAATGCAACCCATGTGAAATATATCACTCTCAGTGCCCTTGTGCAGATTACCTGCCCCATCTTCTGTTTGCTCAGAAACGGAGGTTATGGAAGACCTGGTATACACCATGAGTGCAATGCACTCACACTGCTTAGTTAGAAACCTGCTATCATAGCTAAAATTGTTTGCTTAAAGGACTAATCTATTGAGAGACTGTTCAGGCTTACATTCTCACATCCTTTCCTGGCAAGACCTGAACCTCTACTTTCTACTCCCAACTTTTCACATGAGTTAATCAAGGAAGAACATGTTATGCTTATGCCTCCCCATCTGCAACTGTTCTGTGTCTTACAGCAGCAACGTGATAACTAAGCACATCCTTGGAATGAAAAAAAGCTGCTTGGTTCACCTGAAGACTGCTGCACATGTGTAACACCTCTGCACTCTCAACTTTAAATGCCATGAAAAAGTAGGGTGGTGAGACATTTGCTTGTTGTGTTGGTTTTCTTTTTTTCTCTAATGAATACTGTTTCCTCCACTTGCAAGAGTGGAAACCTTGTACAACATTCAAAACCTCTTTGTTAAAGAACTAGTGGCAGTATTTCCACGTAAAAAATGTGAAATAAAAGTTTTGAACTCTATCCACGACTATTTCTAATTTATTTATTTTTGTAAACAAAAGCTGGATG
>NW_009954567.1:885868-903658 GCF_000747805.2 Chaetura pelagica
AGCAGGAGTCCAAAAGGACAAAAAAAAAAAATCCATCACAAAGGGAGACATCTGGCATTTATGAAATCCAGTTTGGAGCAGAGATCTTACAGATGAAGATGACAAAAAGCCCCCATATCTATGTCTCTATAGAAGAATAGAAACCAGCTAACGATACATCAATGGTCGATATTTTAAAAGACAGGAAATCTGGAATAACTCCAACCTATTCTTTAAATGACAGCTCAATAAATAAGATCCAAAGTAAGTGGACTGAATGTTTTAAGAAGTTAAAACATACATTGACCCTTCTACTTTTAAATGACCAGAATCATAGAACTATTCAGGTAGGAAAAGACCCTTGGGATCACAGAGTCCAACCATCATCCCTACTCCACAAAGTTCTCCCCTAAACCATATCCACCAACACCACATCCAAATGACCCTTAAACACATTCAGGGATGGTGACTCAACCACCAAACTGGGCAGCCCATTCCAGTGTCTAACCACTCTTTCTGTGAATAGATTTTTCCTGATCTCCAGTCTAAACCTACCCTGTTGCAGCTTGAAGCCATTCCCTCTTGTTCTGTCACTAATTACCTGTGAAAAAGAGACCAGCACCAACCTCTCTATCAATGAGCTTTCAGGTAGTTGCAAAGACTGATGAGGTCTCCTCTCAGCCTCCTCTTCCTCAAACTAAATATTCCCAGCTCCTTCAAACATTCTTCATAAAGAGTTATTCTCTAGGTCCTTCACCAGCTTTGTTGCCCTCCTCTGTACTCTCTCCAGCACCTCGATATCTCTCTTGAATCGAAGTGCCCAAAACTGGACACAATACTCCAGGTGTGGCCTCACCAGTGCTGAGGACAGGGGGACAATCACCTCTGCTTCTGCTGGTCACAATATTTTTATTACAAGCCAGGATGCCATTGGCTTTCTTGGCCACCTAGGCATACTGCTGGCTCATATTCAGTCTCTTGTCAATGAGAACCCCCAGGTCCTTTTCTGCCAGACACTTTCCAGCCACACTTCCAAGCCTGCAGCATTGCATGGGGTTGTGAAGGACCTGGCACTTGGCCTTGTTGAAGTTCATAACATTAACATAAGCCAAACTATCTTATCTATCCAAATCTCTCTGTAGAGCCTCCCTGTCCTCATGCAGATCAACACTCCCACCTAGCTTGGTGTCATCTGCAAACTTACTGATAATACAAAAACAAACAAGGATAACACAGACCCACTACCAAACAGGGTGAGCTATGCTGTGACAAAGGGAGTAGAAAAGCTAAAGGTACTTACAACCTTCTATACCTCCAAAGTTGTTTTCCAACAAGATCTTTTCAGCCTCCCAGGTCATGCCTAGTAGTAAAGTTTAGAGACACTAAACTAAACTACAGTTTAGACATACTAGCTAATGAAGGAGTATCTAACCACTAGTATTTACAGCTATACTTACAAATCCTTGAGACTGGATAGTTGGCATCTAGTGGTGCCAAAGAAGGTAGATCATACCATGATAGGCTGTTTAGATATCTTTAAGGTGTCATGCTAAAGTGCCAAGGAGTCCCCCTGATGGTTAGCCAAAAGGCAAGGACAGGTTTTCCCAACAGGTTGTAGAATCTCCACCTCCTAAACTCCTGAATGAATCAGGATGCAGAGGGCTTTTGTCAAAATGGTAACTGGAAGTTTAGATGACAGAAAGGCTTTCTAAGCATCCAGCCACATACCAGAAGTGTTTAAGTCACTCCTGATAGACATTGTAAGAAGGTCTCCACAGTCTTCAAGATGATATGAACATTAACATTGCTGTGCACAGGGAAGAAATCAATTAATCACCAAGAAAAGGTGAATTGAGTATTTCAGAAGACAAAGACTCAGAATTTTATGACTTCTCTCAACCATAATCAAAAGGGTAAAAAAAAAGAAAAGCCAGTATGTTTATTTACTGAAATGTTTTATATATATATAATTTTTTTTTTAATTGTTTTTTTCTGGTGACATTTTAGAAAGGATTTTAAGAATAGTTTTCACCATCATCTCCAGGTAACAATCATCCTGAAATACAATAAAAATACAGATTTATGTCAAACCAAAACTATGCAGAATAACTTCATAACCCAGTTGCCAGGAATGCAATGTGATTCTTAAACTTTTATCAACCACATTGATTGGTCCCAGTTAGTTTCTGTTTCGGAGACTCTTGTGACCACTATGGTACCTCAAGAAAATCAGGCACATTAAACATATGAGAAGAGGAAGTGTTTCTTAGCCTTTTGCTTTCAAAGGTTATAAATTCAACACAGCATTAGCAGTAACTGTGTTTCACACTCCTAACTGAGTACTGATACTACAAACCTAGTTTTTTCCTATATTATTACTGCAGGAAGTTATTTTAACACCAGAACAGTTAAGGCAGCATGTTTTAAAGTTTTTAAGTTCTAAGTAGGCATCATTTGCACCAGCAGCAATTAGAAGCTCTTAATTTGCTCTCTAGTATGTCACTGTTCCTGTGAAATTATTCAGCAGACACGAGTAATAAAACTGTACTTCATGCTACAATATTTATTCTGAACATTTTGTGGATAAAATGTAAGTTTAAATAGTATTAAATTCAATATACCTGACCTTTACACAATGTACTGTTTGTGCTGCCAAGTTTATAACATGATATATATATATTCTGAAGTGACAGTACAATCCTAAATTAAGTACTGTATGCTGTATGTAGCACCTGCTACATAATTTGAGAACTAGAAAGAAGTCTCATTAAAGTGTTCTTTCAATTACACACAACTCTTCAATACAAGAAGCTTGGTTTGTGGGCATTCTTTGTGTTGGTTTGGGGGTATTTTTTTTTAGTTTGGGATGTTTTTTCATGTGTGGGCTTGGGAGTCTTGTTTGTTGTTTAATTTTTACCTTCATGCAGAAAGAACTTTATGAAACTGAAGGAGAAAAGCCTATCACCAGTACTAAGTTTCCATCCTCCTCACAAAATTACTGTCAGATTGGATTTTACAACCGATAAGAAATACCCATTCTTTGCTTAAGATGACACTTCAGGTTTACAGGCATAGTTATGACAGACCTTCTCCAGGTTAAGGCTGGCCTGGTCAAGTGTGTCTTCTGGATTCTAGATCCTGCTACCTAGTGATTACCAACACTTGTCTGCATGAAGGTGATCAATGAAGAATCAGCAACTCCTGACTGCCCAAATTAGTTGGGAGTAACAAGTTAACACGGTCACACAACGTATTAGTACAGTCTAACATGACTTTTAGAAGGCACCCCATCACCATCTTGGAAGTCCTCAAGTACAATACATTCAAGCATAGCTAAACAAACTGCTTTTTGAATTGCCTTTTGTCCCCTACCAGAGCCTTTAAAAGTTTTTCCAGACCCATCAAGTGTTTAAAGTATACTAACAACCAAGGCTTTTTAAAGAAGGCTGAAGATTTATTCCACAATTCCTAATAGCTGCTTAGGAAACTATCTTAAAGTCAAAGCAGCAGCATTAGAGTATCATCTGGTATACTGAAAGTGACATACTAACAGCTAGCAGCAGTGACAGGAGGACCCTTGGCTTTGATCTCTCTTCATTCATAGACACTAAAATTTGTGCTTGTATACCTAGCATACTTTTCTAAAACAGTAAGGCAAGCCACTGTCTCCCAGTAAAGAAACTATATGATACAGCGTTCTGTACCTGTCTGCCCAGTAAAACTACATTTAAAAAAAACCCATATCTTATCCTCTGTGTTTCGTGCTTTAAGGAGAATTGGCTGGTTTGATATTTAAAAATCACCTTCACAGGTCAAGCACCTTTATTGAGTTACTACCCTTAATATTTATTTTAATGAAATACTACAAAGCTCTACATACAACTAGTTACCATCAAATCTACCAATACCTTAATGAAAGCCTAAGAATGTAGTTCTGTGTAAATCCTTCACCCTCAGAAAACTGCCATGAAGTAGATCACACCAAGCTTCTGTGTCTAGCTGAAAATTAAATGCCACAAACTACCTGAAAAAAGGGTTGTCTTACAAAGAGGTGCAGAAGAAAGGTACAGTTTCTAATGGCAATACTTAATTTAACTAGCAATTTTTTATGTAACTAGTGATTTCCTTGCATATTTTAGAGATCTGCAAATGCTACATTCTTTGAAGTAATATATGCCATCTATTATGTGCATCTTTCAACAGCTACAAATGAGATTTAATAAGCACACAACTGTGATGGGAATTCTCAGTTTAGTTTACCCAACAGTAGAGCTGAAAGTGCAAATGCACAATAAAAGTTGTTCAAGGAGAACCTTAGCTACTTAAAATGGAAGAGGACTGTTTTCAGCATGATACAGAGCAAACAAGGTATTTAGCTCAGGTTAGAAAGTAAAACCTTACTGAAACTAACTAAAACCCACAGGCACTTTATTTAGACAGCACAAGCCTACTGGTTTATATTCATGATAAAACATATGTATTTTAGCATGTATTTTAATACTACTGTTACTGATCAACAAAGACAAATTATTTGATTTCCCCCATGCCCTTATGTTATAACATAGCAGACACATTCAAAGAGTTGCAAACATCAGATTTGCATAAAACTACTGAAACAAAATATACCATAATGCTTGCCAAAAAAACTCTTGGCCTCCAACCATAACTTACAGGCTTCCAGAAACTCAGGTTGTTTCTTGGTTTTATTCCTACAGAAGTTTGTTCAAAGGGTTTTTGAACCCATCTGTTACCTCACCCATCCCAACACTGCAAAGAGTTCCACAGCTTACTTTATCTTCTTAATCTTCATGTGAGAAAATATAAAAATAAAGTACCTCAAATGTTTTGCCTTCCAGTTTTAACTATTAGGAGGAAATGGGAACAATTGTTCACTACCTAACTTCTGTACCACTTCTAAAGTAGCTTTACAGACTTCCACTTACACCCTTCTCTTCAATACACACAGACCTCTTCATACAGCCACTTCCCTACTTCAAACAGAGAGCTCCAATCTACTCAGGATTCTGCATATGAACACTATCTTATACTTTTGATAGGTATTAAATGATGAGAAGGGATGATAAGAATGGAGGAGAGAAAAAAACAGAAGAATACAATATAGACAGTGAAAGGACACAGTGGATTCTTATACTGGAACTACCATTTTCTTGCTGCGATGGAAGAAGTTTGTCTTTTTACAGTATAACTAAGCATGAATCACTAAAAATATTTTTAAATAACCTCAAGTTCTACTATTACGCAATAATAATGGGTCTTGTTTAGACCAGATTATTTTGTATGCAACAATGTGACTGTTGTCTTGAACATTTTTCTGCATGTTTTATGCAAATCATGGTAGATGGTAATAAATTTGCCACAAATAACCCAAATGATCCAGAAGTTACCTCCTTCAATTTGCTGCAATCTTAACTTCTGGCTTATGAATTGCAAGGTATGTAGGCACATAACCCAAGATCCCTGAAACCACTGTTTCAGATGTAGGGCTTAATCTCCATAATTAAGCCAGAGTGATTTAATGGGTCACTGCATCCATCACATCCAGCAGTAATGGGATGTTCAATCAACCCTTCTTTGACCACTCACTCACTTTTAGTTTACAGCTTCCTGTGCCTGGAAAGCCTCAGCTGGTAGAAGTACCACAGGTGAGCTCACAGTGAAGTAATTACTTCAAGGCAAGCTTTGACCAAAAAGGAAAGCCCTCTTACATAATTTCTGGGAGCAACAGAGACAATGGAAAAAGGGAACAAAACAGCAACTGAGAATGCTAACCTAATAGCTCATCAATTAAGAGATGACACACAAATCTTGCTTCCAATGGGGAAGTCTGAGATTTTAAAGCACTAGTTGCAAAGGAAAGCACAAAAGCTGAGTGATTACCACTATGCCTTTGTTCCCTCATGCTATTCTCATACAAGAAAAATCGGTTTCCTTGTTTAAGGATAAGCCAATTCTCTATTTTAGCAGCCCTGAAACCCAGAAAGTTTTATTTTAGGACCATTTTAGTAACTACAATACACTCAAATTTTATTCTTTTCTGCCTTTACATTTGAGAGGCATTTTTAGACTCATGCAGAAGTTCAGCTTAAGACTCAGAGCTATGCTCAAGTTGAATTTTGACCCCCTGGATTCATGGTGAGAGCCATGCACAGCTCTGTTTTACAAAGTACCTGAGCATGTGCAGTTTTGTTTAAAGACTCATTCCATTTGAAAATTATACAAGTATCTTTTTACATAGCAGCAGAATAACGAAGAGAAAAATTTTAGTGAGTTGAAGCTCAAAAAAGGTAAAATATTTTATCCCTGCCACAATATCTTCTAAAACAAAATCCATACTTATCCCCTCTTGTGTTATAAATTACCACTTTATCTTCTTTTAAACACTAAACAG
This sequence comes from Chaetura pelagica, assembly GCF_000747805.2. NCBI lineage: Eukaryota > Metazoa > Chordata > Aves > Apodiformes > Apodidae > Chaetura > Chaetura pelagica. The sequence continues at coordinate 892,257 of NW_009954567.1, forward strand.
TTAGTTTTTGGCAATTACTTTTGCTAACACACCACACTAAAACTTGAAAAGCTGACAAGATAAAGACAATTTGCTATCTTGAGAGAGGTAGCACCTCCTTTATTTCAATTAAAGTAATTGATTCCTCTACAGGTCAGATCTTTGAGAAGTCAGCAACATGTAAAAGTCTGACAGACATAACATTAGATGTTCTGAATCTCATGAAAATCCTCCTTTCTTTACTCTGCCTTATCCCAAACTGAAGTTGCCAGTCATATAGAAAGTGACCATTACAAGTCTTCAGAAGTGCAAAACCTATTTCCTCAGAAATACAGAGTTATACCTTACTAGTGTATATTCTGACTCTGCAGGGCTACTCACAGACAAAGAAAGCCCATTCAATACTCAGTGTCTACAATATCTTAGAGTAAGTAAATTAAAATCTTCTAAGCACAATCATGGGTATTAGTAATGAAAAAAAACAATTGCACATTAAGCACACTGCATCAATGAACAAACTCTTATTTGTCTATTCACTACCTGCGTGAAGTTCTGCTCCTTGTAGAATTATTTGCTATACTGCCTATCTATCATCATGCAATTACTTGCTCCTCCTACTACCAACAGCCATTTGAAATACAAATGGCACCTTTGAACATCTGGTCTGCATGACTTGGAGCTGTACCCGGTCCCCCACAAAACCAATATGCAGCACTTTCCCGTGGCTACTGAGGAATACCTTATATGCTACTGAAACATCCATAGGGAAACAAATGCTAGAATAGCAAATGATCACAGAAAAGAGTCAGCAAAACCCACACATGTACCTTAAAACCACACAGACAGAGAAAGCTTCTAAGAGGGTGTACAGGTCTTCTGGAAAAAGAATGGGAAGCAGCTCTCTAATGCTAAGCTTCCAGGGAGCTCAGGCAACTCTTAATACCATAAATTAATCTGAAAATACTTTAACAATTGACAAAGCACAGTGACATAGCATTTCCAGTACAGTGACAAAACTTCAGCGTGTCAGATGCTTCTTTTTTGATTCCCTGTTATCTTGCTGCAATTGAGCTGGCAGGTAGCTATTAAGATAATGAAATACCTAATAATGAGAAAACTGAGTAATTTTTTTACCAGACCTGCATATTTTATATTGACACGTGCAGTTTTTATTTGCTTTCATTCTAAGTCTGAACTGTCTTCCTTGCTATTCCACATCTAATTTTGAAGGCAGATTTGAAAATCTTGTCTTCATTGGGTTGTGCAAACACTTAAAACAAATACAAGCACAACAAAACTGACTGATCACCAGCCACATTTTGTAAAAGCACAGAAATGAATGTACAATAATTTATGCTTCCTTCTGTATATTGATAAAACAAGTTTCAACAAAGAAATATCTAGACACAGCTCCAGGTTTAAAATTCACTACAAGAAATTTATTCTAGGAGACGCGCAAAAAATGCAGTAGAAGTACCAAGTCTGTCATCTCAAGTAAAGGAACAGGTCTTACAACCAAGTATACAAGGTTAGTGAGACTCACCTTCCCTCATTGATCTTTCCTTTGTCTCCTTGACAAGAGAAGTTCTCAATGTAACCTAGACTGCAGTTGATCCGTGTCCAGTCAGGCTGGCACACAGCGAGGAAGTGAGGACGCAGTCTCCCAATGGAGTACTTGGCAATGTCTGTCAACGACTGGCTGGCAGCTGCTCCAAAAATGAAGGTCCCAATGGCTTTGTAAATAGTGGCTATGTAGTTATTTCTGACAAATGAATTTGAGTGCAAATGATTATAAAAGACAGAGAGGGTCTCTCCTAGGATTATCTGGAAAAGAAATAAGGACAACAGTTAAAGATAAATGCTTGAAGAGGAAGACATTACTCCACTGCTGTTAATATTCACACATGTAGTTTCAGAAATAACTGTTTTTAATAAACTTTAAGCTGCAATTTGAATTTTCCAAGAGTCAGCAGTAATCATGCCTAAACTTTAAACAGTATTATGTAGAAGAAAACCTTTTACTTTACCCTGCTTCATGTTGAAGTTAGTATCATTGATTTTCAGAATATTTATTTTTTAGAAGTCTTCTCAGAATAACATTTATCCATATTAACTGGCATGGTCCTAACTAGAAACATTTTCTCTAGTCTACACATTGAATCATCGTTAGGGAGACTTATGCTGAGCAACATTTTTCTTATTTAATCATGAAGTTTTGAGGATTTTTGTGAAGTCAGACTTTTTTGAAGGGTCTAGACGTCATTTCCAGATGCGAAAGGACAGCTATTTAAACAAGGGCATTTCCTATTCCTCAGGAAAATTAAATCTTCCTGCATGTCACCACACATCAAGTGTTGATAGGAAAGCAGATTTAGTTTTGTTTCCTTGCAACTTCATCTTTTGCAGAAAATAAGTTTTTCCATAAACCAAGTAGAAAACTTCACCCCAGACAGGCTGGATATTGAAACAGATGGTCCCACTGCGTACAGAAAGGCTCAACATGTACAGATGGTCCGCTGGGTGGGGAACAGTATGATACATAAAGTGATCTTTAAAAATCCTGTAAAGATTAAATGATGAGTCCATCTGTCACTTTAGAGTGACAAGTCCAGGATCCCATCAAAGCACAGCTTTGGTAAATGAAGCTGTTACTAGACACTCTGACACCTGGGCAAAGTAGCTGCCAGGGGCTTTGCACATTAAAGCAAACAGATAATCCCATCAGTTTTACACTCTCCACCCTACTGAAACAATGACTGAAACAGAGAAACACCAGAACATTGATTAAATCTGAGAAAGCTTTCAGTAAAGTAGATGTTGGTAAGCTCTTATACAGAATCTGCCTATCCCAGAGAGTAACCTCTCAATTAAGATGGCTGAGCAGAAATCACAGTCATCATTGGTAAATTAGTCCTTTTAAAGAACACTGCTGCAAAACCCGCAAGAAGGTCACTTATCTCAGTTGAGATGACAAAATATTAGGTGATGTCAATGCAGCTGCTTCACTTGACAGATTTCAGAGTATTCATTTTCAATAATCTGACTAAGCATTGAGTAAAGGACACCAACATTCTCTCTATCTGACCTTAAATCAATCTTGGCAGAATAGCCTGATTTTGCAACTGAAAGATGGTCCCTAATGTTACAAAGCTAACTTGGTTATCTACTTGGTTCATATGGAAGTTGGATAAATTGAAAGGAAATCCATTACTGTATTCACTGAAGCCTTTTCTGACTGGGGAAGTCCCTGAGCTGCAAATGGCTGGTAGCAAAGTACTGAGGGCAAAACATCAATCTTTCCTTGCTCTATTCTTCTCTTCTTCCTCACTCATATGTTTTAACCACTGCTAGAAGTAAGGTAACAAGCTAGATCAACTTCACTTGTCACCAAGTACTGCTGCTCTTAGAAAACAGACTACCTATGGTACTGACAGGCTGAAAAAGTCCTGTCTCACCACTTGGCTAGTTAATAGAACAGACAAAAAAAACCAAAACAAAACAAAGTTCAATCTGCTCTGGAAGTGTTTCTGGAAGTTTTTGAAGCAGTTTTTCCAAGAAAACAAAATCTAATGATGCCACAGTTTTTACTCCCAGGCCCACATTTCTGCAATTATGAAAAAAAATCCACCCAAGAGCAAATATAAGCTACAAGCTGACCTTTATTTGAAACCTAAATAAAAATCCATACAGTACTTAAACAAGGAAGTATTTTAGATTGCCATAATATTCTTCCTGATTTTAACCCATTAGCCCAGAGAAACAGCTGGCCAATACTGAGAAGTGAATGTTAAGGATACAGAGTCACTGTAAGCTTGACCAAGTTCAACTGAGCTAGGAGGTGTGGTTAAAGAGGGAGATTCCCAAACTGCCAGTTGCTTAGGCAAGCTCTCCAGCTCACTGATCAGGTGTGAAGAGGAAGGAGAAAGAACAGTACCCCATTTTCTACCATGTTAGGTGCAGAAAGAAAGCGACCCTAGCCTTAGCTCAAACACAAATGGGCCCACCATTTTAACCAGACCTCAGGGGAAATAACCAGGGATAAACTCCCTGGCTACCTATTCTTTTTATTCTAGTGAGTCTATTGATAAGTTCTGACTGGATCCAGAATATTTGTCTTATGTTAAAGAATTTACTATCTTGCTACGCTTCCACACAAAGTATTGCCAATGACCTTCTAGCAGATTAAAATGCTGACTTAATAGGTCATGTAAACTCATATTCTAAAAGTAGTAGCTCCCAAAATACAAAAGCTTGAGACAGTAATTTAAAGTACATAATTGTTATTCTTAACTGATACAGTAAGGTAGGAAGATTTTATCTTTCAGACTATAGAATTAAGCCACCATAGCTCTATAGTATTTTTTGTTGTTGCTGTTCTATGCATCTTTTAGCTGACCTCAATTAAATTAAACCTTTTAGTTAGTCTTGCCAGACAGAACACCATTTCTGGTTTAGCACCTGGTCTAAGGACAGTATTTTAAATATGAGTACAGTTTTAGAAGGCTATTAACAGACTGTCCCTCCTCCCTCTCACCCACCCTTATTCAAACACAATGAAGAAAAGTTTAACTTACAACAATTATACTGAAAGGAACAATTATTCCTGCTAACAACTTATAAGAAATGGTGTCCTCTTTGTATGGATACCGGATGGATTCATCACTACAGAAAACTCCTCTTTGGAAGGGAATACGTCTTGAATTGAGAATTGCAAAAGGCAAGCCAGCTAGCAAAAAGGAATAAAAAATACATTACAAAAGCAACACAAACTCTGACGATGATTATACCCCCAAATTTCCAAAGAGAAGTGCATAAAGAGGAACTGACATGCAGCAAGTTAGAAGGTTATGCACTTCCTTTGGTCAATAACTACTGCCTTGTCTTTGCAGCTCCCAGGACGGGCTGCTGAATGAAGGAGAGCAGGACAGGATTCCTCTCACCTTTGTGCATTTGTGGCACATCCTGTATGGAAGGATGCCAAAGCCAAGGTTGAGTAAACAGTTCAGTGACAACCACTGAGTTGCTCAGTCTGCTGCTATTGCCACAATTATCAACTATTCATTTATATCCCAGTGAGCAACAGTTACCCCTTTATAACTTCTCTGGACCACTTTGTAAGTCAGAAGAGCATAAGCTGCATTTCATGAAAGCAGAAAAGGGGTAGGGTACTTCTCAGGGAGAGCAAGTGCAGAGGGAGTTTTCAGGGAAAGATATGGAAAAAAGCAAAAATTACACATGCATGCAATCCCCTCACTTCCATATACACTGTGTAGTTCCCTGGAACAATGTGGTCACTGCACAACCTGTACAACCTGAAGGCATAGAGATTTGATTCTGCTCTCTTCCACAAGAGAGGAAGCCTTTGACTCATCCGAAACTCATCAGATGAGTGTGAACAATGCTTTGTGCTATTGCACCTCAGGAGATCTGCAGCACTAATCAAGACCAGTCATTTGAACAGCAAAGTCTTAAGAACACCTCAAAACAGGATACAAAGTACCACAAACTAACAAAATAATTCAGTTTTTAAACTCTGATCCTCCATCCTTGACACACACAAGCATCCTTCTGTCCAGGAATTAATACTATTCTAAAGAAACAGCTGTATGGAAAGAAGTGGGGTACTAACAGGAATTTTCAAGAAAAAAGCAAGGCATCTTTTTTTAACTGAGGGATGTACAGCCCAGTGGTAATAAAGTGCTTAAAAGCTCTTGGTTTTGTGGTGAAAATTCAGAAGTACTGCACATAAAATGCATACAAACTTAGACAACAGAAATAATCTGAGGAGGAGCACTCCTAATAAAGGACCAGAAGGATGAAAAGCAGCTTCCTTCCTTTCTTCATGCCAGTAAAAGATGTTGCTGTAGTCTGGTATTTCTCCTCAGGATCTCCATGTCAAGGGAAAGCCCAGGTCTTGCTTTTCTTATACACAGCCACCCCCAAATAAGTGTGTGTAAACAAAAGTAAACATGGAAAGAACAGGAGAAGAAAAAAATATATATATATTGGAGTACCAACCAAGCAATAGGAGAACCACTAGGAAAGAAAACATTTGACTTAGAGTCAAGACATACAAGAAGTAAATAAGAAAAAAAATATATGCAGAATCCTTTTCAACCCTCTTGCCTCTTAAGACTTCCACCCATGGGTTTCTTCAAACAAAGCCTGACTCAAGGGCCCATCACAAATGAGACATACTGTGGTTTCACCAATTATTTGCTATCAATCTTGTTCTTCACATCACAAAGTGGCTGCCTAAAAGAATGCTTGAGTTTGAAAACAGACACAGAAGAACAAATACTTCCTTCAAGTGACCTCCGATAAATGACACACAGCTTTTGTTCCACTAAGTTACAGGCTCATCATGGTCCCCACATATTCCAGCTAAGCCCATCACAAAGAATCAGGAATCTTCTGTACTGTTACAATAATAAAACCCATACCACGCAAAATCTCCCCTCTCAAAGTGACAAAGAAATAACACTGTCATTTGCAAAGAAGGGTTGTTTCCAGCTCCATGCCAGAGGGACTGCAACTGACCTAGGTCTGGAAGCTGTCCAAGCACACCCATAGAGCAGGAGGACACTAAAATGCGCTAAGAGCCAAGCCAGAGCCTCACCAAAACTCTGAACCATTCAGCCACCACCCAGCACAGAGCCCTGGCACTGGACTCTGCAGGACAGTGCAAAACACCACCTTTCCTACCAGGGGAAAAAATTAAACCCCTTTATGAAAAACTCTGCAGCACAGACCTCATTTCTGCCCTTCCCTTGTGTTGGTATTGTGACAACATGTCACAATATATCATCAGTTGTTTAGTGCTTTGGTAACTTGAGCTATGGAAGAGGCAGAAGCAGCGCACAGTCGTGGCAAGGGAAGGTGGCCAGTCAACACAATGCTGTGGTGTTACAAACACCATTTATTCTATAGAGTATATATGAAATTAAAACTTCATCCTTTGTCCTGCACATACAGCAACACCAATATTCAAAACTGTATATTTGAGAAAAGTGTATTTTTTTACATCTGCAGAACTGGAGAACGAAAAATACACAAATAAGAGGTATTGATAGGTTTACTTCTTTGGAGTAGCTAGTTTTAATTACCATAGTAAAGTAGTTGCTCACAAAATTTAGTTCAGCGTAGAAAAACCTTATCATTGCTTTGGCACGCTGCCACAAATACTTGCCCTCATGGTTAGGTTGCATCAATGACATCACATCACTAGCTCTGCATCATCCTTTTTAAAGGGCTGCTCTACGAACAGTGGTGGTGTGGTGGCTCACTCCTAATTTCCTTCTACCCACAGCTGAATGTTTCGGCTTTTCAAGACGGGCCATAAAGTCTTCAGAGTGCTCAGATTATTCAGGTGTTGCTTTATGTAATTAGCTGCTGCTAGATCAGAAATTTAAGCAACGGCATGTGGATCATGGGAATGAAGCCCCTCATGCAGCAATTACATGTGCTTTTCCACGCAAAGAGAAGCTCCTTAAAATGTGTGCTCACCCTTCAGCAATATTGAGATTATGATGTAGTGAGTCTGTAGTTGCTTACAGCACCTTCTTATATAAAGATCACGCAAACAAAATAGCAAAACAACTCCAAGCCTGTTTTTTCTTCTTTTTAAGCAAGTAAGAGCCAGTTAAAATAAGTTATTAAAGTGCCTTCTCTATCTTCATTTCTTACCGCCTCTCTTATGTCATCTAAAACCAAACTCACTTTGCTAATTATAGCCAGCAGAATTTAGGTAGACAGCATGAGTTTTGAAGTCCTAGGTATCTGCCTGTTTTTAAATAAATTAACTGGAAAACCTATGCACTGAAATACAATACTGGTAAAAAAAACTCGAATAATAACATTCTTTAAGTGTTTCTTCATTTTTCCCAACTGTAAAACATTTTTTAAGTCATTCCAATCATTTGTCTTACTGCTGTTTTCAGCACATTTCACTGCTCTAAGAAGTGCTCCATGAAAGTTTGAGATAAAACTTCTGATTTCTAAAAACACATTAAAGTAAGATCAGATTTTTAATTTACTTTTTGCTCAATCTAAGGCATTCAACAGCCTGAAAACAACGTGCCACTGCTGGCATTTGCTGTCTTTTTGGTTAATGTACTCCCCAATGTCAAAACCTACTCCCGCAGAACACACTCCATACAGCAGGTTCTACTTACTACTTTTAAACATACATTCAATATTACTTGGTGGGAGGTGGAAGAAAAGTAGAAGTCAAACAAAAGAGGCAGCAACTCCTACTGTTTCTGGCAAATAAACCCCTTAAGAAAAACTTAGGGGTTTTGTTCTCTTAAATGAATCAGTGAAGTCTGATTTTGTGGGATTTCAAGGCGTTGTTTTTTCTTAAATTTCAAATATACAGCTTAAGTCTTTTCTGCAGTTCCGATTTCTCTCCCTTGAAGACAACACAGGAAAAAAGTACAGTTTGGCTTTTTTTTAGTACAAGCAGGACATCCAACCATAAGAACTGTCATAAATGATGAAAGAGATAAAGCCTATTACTACAGCAAGTACAACAGCAGAGTTTCCCTATAGTTAGGATATGCTATTTTTTCACAAGAGAGATATTGCAATTTCAGAAGACAGGAATAAGTTTTTGCATCACAGTAGCAATTTCCTAAGTACGAAACCTGCTGGCACAGGAGGATGGGATATGAGTGAAGACAGTAAGTGACATTTGTCTTAATAAAACTATAATTAGTGTCAATGTCTTCCCAGATAAAACTGAAAAACAAGTTTCAGGAAGTGGTCTGCTTCCTTGCCAGAAGATTTATCCATGTATCTGAAGTAATTTTCTCAAGGAAAAATAGCGAAGATTCAAGAGCAAATCACTAGGAAAAGAAATTCTGCTCATCTGCCATAGTCACATGCTGCCACAGTAAGTTAAAAGAAAGGCCTTCATTTTTCTACGAATAGCTTTTTTTTCCCTAATCTAGCTACAATTTCTAAGGGCAGAGTTTGGCTCATTAAAAAAAGAAGTTATTAAAAGTCAGTTGGGCTCAGATTTACATGCAGTAGAAGAAATTGGGGCATTTAAGTACTTCTTTTAATCAAAGAGTGCAGAATGCAGAGCCATTAAAGGTTCTCTACTGGATATTTCCCATATGACAATACCAAAAAACATCCCTAGTGTACACTTCATTTTCCAAGTCAATTGTAACACAGTGAGGAAATTGCCTAAAGGGAAGATGGCAGCAAGTATGTAAGAGGAATTATAAGGCTGGGAACACATTGCCAGTAGGGTCAATCTCAAGGACAAAGCCAACAAGCTAGTGTAATGCAATGCATATGCCAGCATCATTAATGAATAACTAGTAGATGTACTGCTGACAGAGCTGGCAATTCTTTGATACAGTGGAAGATCAAGGTCGGCCAGTTCTACTTGCAAAACAACTCTTAAAGACTGAAGCAATAGAACAGATGGATATTTGTGCAGCAACAAGTTCAGAGTCATTCACTTGGAGATTAAACGAGCTGGGAGTCCATCAGTTCAAAATATGAGGGAAAAACAATGTCTGCTTCCTATGGTTCTTATACATCAATATAATGGTGTAATCATTAGACAAGTCTTTACAAAGGCATTAGCAGTTTTTGTTACCCAACAAGAGTTTCTTCTGAAATAGCAAGAATTTTCAAACATGTTACATTTTAATTCATCTGTCTTAAATGCAGACAGAGAAGGACTGGTAAAGTACATTCCTTGTTATCTCAAAATCTAGGAAAACTGGGGTTTGCACAGTTCAGCAGAACTTAAGGGCTATAAATCAGCTAATTGTGTAGACAGTGGATATTGAGAAAAAGAGCAATATTGATGCAACAATAGCGAGATTTAAGGAGCTACAAATACAGTTGGCAATACTTATATCCAGTGAGGGAGCTATACAGGCCTCTGAAACAGTTTTTCAGTCAGAATGGAAGAGGTAGAAACACAGGTAGCTTGACTGATAAGACTAAATATTTTAAACAATTACAGTACACTTGTCCAGTAGTCTGACTCACATAGTGGATTAGATTTCACCAGAAGCTGAAGTGATTTCTGACTAATTATGCTGGGGTTGTTCCATAAATATCCTGTGTAGTACAGGTCAATTTCTTTCCATGCGTCTCATCTTGACTAGGTATCATCACTGTTACCAGGCATGAAGTTGATCTCTCCACAGAACTAACCACTCTGGTGACAGGAAAGCATCACATTTTATGCTGCCCTCAAGCTGTCCTTTCCACTGTCCTCATGAAGGAGATCACCTGATATTTAACCACCCTGTATTTCACTGGTTATGTTATTGCTACTGTTTCTATTTACTGATCAGAATACCCTTCTTCACTGCCTCACTGAAGTCACTCTCCTCCAGGACATTTATGACTTTCCTGAACAGATCAGACTCCTGGATAGGTCTACTTAGTACCTTCCTCCCTTGCAGAAGGCAGGGAGAACTTACTCCTACTGTCCAACTTTCGTATTTCAATTCATTATTTATACATTTAAGGATTCTTCAATCTAACTCAATTTAGTTTGTTAAAATTTTTGTGACGTTATCATTTGAATGTGCAGATTTAAATAATGAGATCTTATTTTTTTAACTTTTGCCTTTAGACTGAGTACTCTGTCCTCTTGGTGTATTAAAGTTATTAGGAAGAGATTACATGTGATTGATACCAGAAAACAGTAGATATTTTTTACACATCTGTGTTTAAGCAGTGCATGGCAATAGCCTTTCTTTAGTGCTTAGAAATACAACAAATTTAATATTTTGCTGTCTCTTCTCCTAGCACTTCAAGAAAAGCCACCATTATTTTCATGCTATTTTCTAATGCCAACTTCATTTGTGTAGCTTTAAACCAGAGAGGACACCTAGACTTACTTAAAAAAGCACGTGGTATTTTGAGATGCAATTCTTCTTACACCAGAAATTAAGATAAGAAGTTAACATTTCCTCTGTATATGCTGTAGAGATTTTGTTACTAATTGCTTCCGTAAAATACACATAGTATTCACTTGTACAATACCAGACAGCCTGCAAGGAAAAATATGCATTTTGTGAAAGCTTGGTTAAAACTTTTGAGCAGAGTATTACTCTGTATAACTGCTCATTCTGTGAGAGTTGGTTATGCTATCATACAGCTCTTTGCAGATGAAGTTAAATCTTTGGCTTCTCCTCAGTACCAGAACAATGTTATTTTCAATTTCTTAAATCTTCTAATGAGAAATATGCTTATACCATCACTTCACAGTTCACCAAGGTCAGCTGCTCCATTTTGTCAGTCAACTTTTTCCAGAAAGATGGGTAGAAACCATCTCTTTGCATAAACATTTTACTGCTCAAGGCAGAACAGAAACAGGTATAACAGGGTGAGCCAGAGGAAGGATAACAGTAGTAGCAGCGCAAAAAGGAACTTTCCCCCTCTTT
>NW_009954567.1:903794-907054 GCF_000747805.2 Chaetura pelagica
TCCCTTACTCTCCCTGCTGCTCATTTCTGTTTTCTGTTGCAGTCTCCCCTTGCCTTTTTCTGCACTCCCTTGAGTCTCTAGTTTAAGTCCTGGGTGTCAATAGCAAGTCCTAGTAACTAGATGCACAACTTGAGACAAGGAAAAATCTATGCCACAAGCTGGGTAATTATTATGCTGAAATGACAAGACTTACAAAAATTAAGTTGAAGCTCCCTCCCCATTCCATTTCACTCTTTTGTATACTCTATACTAAATACTACCTTAAAAAATAACTCCAAACTACTGATTGCTTGGCTTTCTCATAGCTATGACCAAGCTTCACTCAGCATTTTAAAAGCCCTTGTCTGGAGCTCCTTTCACTGTCAAGCTGCTAGCTATTTTACTTAGCTTCATCCACATGCGTTCATCACTGAATTAACTGATATACCTGAAGGACTGAGAAAATTACAGTGTCAAGTCCACTGACTTAACAAGCAAGTTGCTGCCATTTATTTATTTAAATTCAACTGCGTCTTGTGAGTGATTTGTTCAAGCAGCAAACTGGAAGTAGTGCTCCCTAGATCTTTCCTCACCCGATTTTAAACCAAGCGCAGCAGAACACCCATTCTGTGACTGAGGCAGAAGTGGCACCAAAGTGTGATGCTGTCCCTGACAGTGCTGATCTCTCCCAGGTACTACTCATCAATTCAATCAAAACCTATCACCCCACACATTCACTTTCAGGGCTATTATTACATTGGCTTTTAAAAATTTGAACAAACACAAATTAGCAGTTTATTCCTCAGAATAAGCTTGGATTCAGAGATGATATGCATATGTAAAAGTTGAATGGTTAGTATCAAGTAGAACTCCTGCCAGACTACAGAAGTCTAAGAGCACTGCCCAAAAATGTTTCCATGGATGAAAAAAAACAAAAAGACCATGAAGACAAAACATTACTCTTCTTTTCAAGACATTTACCAGGTAAGAGGCAGTCTTGTTTAGAGCATAACAGAATTATTAATAGGTAACTGGAAACGTAAAAGCTAAGTTAAAGGATGCAAGAGTCCATTCCAGAGTCAAACAGCAGCTTTAATGGCAATCAGTTGTAATACTATCAATTATAGACCATAAAGCTTTGACACTGCCACAAAAAATGAAGTGCACCTCTATCAATCTAACAGTCTTCAATAGGTCTCACTACAATCTTTGGCTTCATCAGTCAGTAACTACTTTTGTCCCTCAAGAGAAAAACAAATTAGCCCAGTAAGTGCTTATGTTGCTAAGTTTATTGTGCTTTTATAAGATTTCCCTGCTAAATGTGTCCCTTTCCTCAAGGGATTAAAATATTACTTTATTTTGCCAAAAATAAACCAGTAGATTGCCTCCAAAGTGTGATTGTGCTACTCTGTAGGAAGAAAAACCTACAATCAGAGCATTGAGCCAGGTGGTAGGAGGAGACATTTCTGAAAACATTAAGTTTAATTAATGCCCAATAGGTTAAAGCTGGCACAGAAGCAAAACTACATGACACTAGAGATACTAGCCTTTGCCAATCCAAAATAAGTACGTTTTGGGTTTGTTTTTTCAAGTAGAAGACAATGTGACCTGACCATCTGAACATCTTTTGGGTATGTTCAAGGTGGAAAAATTAAGTCCTATAGGCCCAGAACATTTCTCTCTTAAAGAAGTCTCAAATAACAGAGCTCATCCCAGAAAAGTGACTTGCTTAGAACTCTGATTACTACGGAGCACATCCCCTGTAAGGGCGAACAGCAGTTGTTACCACTTTTAGTAGAAACAGCTGTGGCAAACTACTTTGTTTCTCAAGAACTCTGTGCAGCGCTTAGGCTGAGTAAGAACTGCACTCGTGTCCTCTCATTAAATCAGCCCACTGTATATAAACTCAGCGGGTTGTGTGCCTTCAGCTCCTGAACAGCCACACAAAGCTTTGGCAGGGAACTACAGAAACACTGCTCAGAGAACCTAGCACAAGGAGCAGAAGAAACTCAGCAACTCTTGAGCTGCTCTGTCTTTTGCTTCTTTGGAGAGAAAAATACTTCAGAGGGGCTTCCTTTGCTCTGTGCTTCTCCTTCCCCAACCACACCTACCCTAAGATGTAGGAGAAGCTGTACGAGTGTCACTGAAGGCAGCAGTTGTAAGAAGCAAGGCGACTGGAGGCAGAAAAAGACTACCTTAATAGGACACATGCAAATAGGAATGGGTGGGCCTTGCTGCAAGAGACACTGACACTGATTTGAAAGAGCTGATCTCATGCAGACAGCAAAAGATGGCAAATTTCAGACCAAGTACATCTTAAGAGATTAATTTTAAAATATTGCTAGAATTGCTATCTATAGACACTATGCCACACACTCCCTCCCCCCCAATTTAGTCATAGCTTTTAGGCTATTTGGAATTACTTTTTTAACATCTCTAAATAAAAACTTGGGAAAGTAGCATTACTGAAGAGATATTGTGGGGTCTTGAAAATGTTGGTCCTCATGGATGTGTGCTGCCCTGGATGCTGGCCTAGATATCTAAGACATGAATTTTTCCAGAGGGCTGCCAAAGTTTGTTTGACCCCAAGGCTCAAAAAATTTTAATACAGAAATTGTGATTCCAATTCAGACACAGAAAAAATCTGGAAACTCAGATCTATCATATTATCAAGGAGCTCTTGAAAAGAATCAACATGAGTTTCTTTTCCAGACATTTCATATCCTGGTAAAACAGGAACAGAAAGAGTTCAGAGTTATACATGGAACTGTGTATTCTAAGAGCATCCTTTTAATTATTCATTTTTTAAAAAGAAAATCCTTAAGAGCTTCTAATGTCTTGTAAATCTTCATAAAATGTTCTGAGGAAAAAACAATGTTCAAGCAGCCCAGTTTCTTTTATGCAGACTTCTAAACAATGTGACTTACTCATTACTGCAGGTTTTGGTTTAGGGTTTCTTTTCCTGACTCTGGAACATCCTACTTCCAGAAACTTAAGCTGCTTTGGAAAAAGTCCCAAGCCTCCACTGAGCCAGCCCAAAACAAAAACTAGTATGAATGTGAAATTATTAAATTCTGAGATTGGTCAACTTCCCCTGTCCATTCTGAATATAGGCAAGGTTGAAGCTAGAAAGCATTTAACTGGAACCCACCACTCTCATAGAATCATAGAATCCTAGGGGTTGGAAGGAACATTGAAAGATCATCTAGTCCAACCAGCCTGCCAGAGCAGGGTCACCTAGAGTACATCACACAGGAACGTGTCCAGGTAGGTTTTGAATG
>NW_009954567.1:907214-925651 GCF_000747805.2 Chaetura pelagica
GTAGCTCTGCGCTGGACTCTTTCAAGCAGTTCCCTGTCCTTCTTGAACTGAGGGGCCCAGAACTGGACACAATATTCCAGATGCGGCCTCACCAATGCAGAATAAAGGGGGAGGAGAACCTCTCTTGACCTACTAACCACACCCTTTCTAATGCACCCCAGGATGCCATTGGCCTTCATGGCCACAAGGGCACATTGCTGGCTCATGGTCATCCTCCTGTCTACCAGGACCCCCAGGTCCCTTTCTCCTACACTGCTCTCCAGCAGGTCAGACCCCAATCTGTACTGGTACATGGTGTTTTTCTTCCCCAAATGCAAAACTCGACACTTTCAACTCATTAAGTTGCAGTAACCCAGTTCTCATGCTTCCTAGCTCTACAGTTTATGCCAGTTTTAAGTTTCCAGTAGCCATAAATAACTTTTCCATCTCCTGCATGAGGCTAAAGAACTCCCTAAATCTAAAACTGAGTTTAACAAAACCAGTTAGGTTAACATGTTAAGGACACAGAGAAGCAACATACACACTACAGCAATTACTTTCTCACTAGATTCTAGAAAATCTGTGTTGCTTTAAGCTTTGTAAAATGTTCAGACTGAAGAAGACCCATCTGGATACCCTATATTGTTGTTACAAAATGACAAAGTGTTTTAGAACTTTATTTAAAAATAAACAAGCAAACAAAAAAACCCAACACAAACCACAAGAAGTCCCTCTCTCAGCATGGAGACTTGAAGTGATTGTCAAATTACACACTCCAGTCCCCTGTACAAAGGCAGGCAATAAAATTCAGTATGAATCCTACAAAAGTATCATAGAAGAAAAATACCAGAATAAACTGGAATAATTGATAAGCCTAATTTTAAGTTATAATTTTAGATACCTTGGCAGTTAAGCTATGATAGCTGTCCATACCACTCCTTAGATATTTACACTTTTACAAGCCCAGATTGTACAGATCTTCAATTGCTAGTTTACCTGTTCACAAATCAATTAAGCTACACATGAACCCTCCTGGCAAAGGAATTTTCCTCAAGTTGTGCTGAAAATATACATCAGTACATGTCAAAACTACAAATTTAAGATTATTTTCCTCAAAAGTGAGCTATACTAATGATCACAACTATTGTGCCTACCTTCTATTCACTACTCAAGACTAACACAAGTTTCAATAAATAAGCATTTAAGGGAAAACTAGAATAATACATGTAGAAATTCAGCAGGTTTGGTTTTTTTGTTTTGTTTTTTAGATTACTGTTTCCCTCCTTACAGCAGTTTGTTATATACTTCTTACTGATTAATTCAGCTTATACATTTATCAGAAGACCAAAGACTATGACCACCTCTAATACAGTTTCCTTAACTACTACAAGCAGAAACAAGATGTAGTCTAAGGTTCAAGACTATTCTCAATAGTTAAATTTTGGTTCCTTAAACTAACTCAAACCATAACAAAAACTTCAATACAATCAGGCTTAAAATATTGTTAGAAAAACCGACTGAAGAGTTAGATTGTTCTTTGTAAAAATCATGTCATCTTGAAAACACTGAGCCTCTCTTTCTGCAAGTAACTAGATTTTCATCCTCTGTATCCCATTTTGAAAGGTTTGAAGAGTCATCATTTTTTTAAACCTAAGAAAACTCACTAAATCCAACTCAGACTTAGTTCTGTAGAAGGTATATGGAAGTCACAAGTCACTAGTTACAGGTCTGTGCACTTCAACACAGTGCAAATTTTAACATCACAGGTGCAATTTAAGTTACTAGACTAATCCATTATGAACAATAGATGTATTTACTCCATAATATTTTGGAAGCCTGTAATACTTTTTCTCACCAGTGATAAACGCCTAGACTTAACTAATACAGTTTAAATCCTTATCTCCATTTTTTTCTGCTCCTAAAACAAAGGACATTAGCAATACTAGCATTTAAGAGGTTAGTTCCAGATTTTCTATGCAAACAGGAAGTAGCAACAGCACCTTTCACATGCATATGACTACACATATACGGGATTTTGCCTATTATATTGTCTTCAACTCAGTTACAGTGCTGAACTCTTGGAAGGCATACATTTTACTCCCATCACCAAAGCTCCCTATATATTAGCTACTTACAGAGAAAATGGGCAGGGTGAACCCCACTGTGTAGAGGACAGTGGATGTGATGGTACTGTCATGGAACGGATACTTGATGGTGTCATCATTACAGAAAAAGCCTCTTTGATACGGTTTTATTTTGGCCAAGTTTAGAACACCAAGGGGTAAGCCAGCTGTTGGGGGAAGGAAAACAAAACAAAAACAAGAAACACATGTGGTTAAATTAAAAAAAAAAAAAATCAATTTTTTTTTAAGCATGCATGAAGGAATCTACCAAACATGCAAATCTCAGATTTCCTAAGATTCATGCAAAGCACACACTTACCAAATCATGTTTATGTAAATTCATTTCTTTTAAAAGTCTACTTCTTAAGGACTCTGAGGTTGCCCACCAGATACTGAGGTTAAGAAATGTTAAGAGTTCAAAGCCCTTTCCTCAGTCAGGTGAGTTGCCACATACTGAACCAAGATTATGCTTAAGAAAGCATTTGCCTCTCACATGACTGATTATCGAGGGCAGGCTGCTTTCCAAGCCCCCTCTTTCACCACCCCACGACACTGGCTTTTATCTGAATTACCAGCCTTGTTCTATACTCTATCTATATATATAGTTACAAAAAATGTAATTGACATATAATCTGGTCAGTATTTACCGAGAGGAAAGAAAAAGATACATATAAATTTCATCTGAGTTGGGAAGTTAAAGATTTCATGCAAGTAGCTTCCATGCAGGTAAGGAGAACAGGAGAACTGCAGAGACATCACTGGGAAATACAGACACTCTGAACAGACTGCATCTCAAGGTCATGAGATGCATACCTTAAAGAGTTGCATTTATACAGCTTTTGTACACTTTGGAAGATTTCTACAGGAAAATAACTAAGTTATCAATGCTGAAACTGAGACTCCAGTACAACGATAGCTCTCTGAACTTAGGATGTGCAACATATCACCCATTCCTTCTCTTACATGTTCACTTCCACTATACTGACAGTCATGCCAAAGAAGCCATCAAGACCTGACGGTTACATTCAGATCTGTAACATTTATGACAAGAAGAATCAACTAGAAAATGGACATTCACTGAAGCAATGATCTCACCCAAGTCTGTCATAATACTCTACTTTCTCATTCCCCCCTTTCCTTTGGTCCCCTGAGAAAGTAAGAGATGAACAGCTGATAAATTAGGCAATGGTGTAAGAATTGCAAAATCCCCAGATGAAAGCAAACAAACAAAAAAAAAAACTCCACCACTGTTTGATACAAGGTTTAAAAGGGCAAAATATGTCTTTTCTCCAACACCCATGCAATATGCAAATTTGCATATATTCTATATGTAAATTAGATGGTAAATTCAAGGACTGAAACAGAAAAGACTACTCATATAAACAAGCTGCTGTACTGAGAACTAAAAACATTTCAAAGAAGTTCATGAGATAAGAGATTGCTTTGATTTCTGTTGACAGTTGTTAAGATGACTGTTAGGTAAGGCACTTAAAGAGGTTTTAAATAGGCTTATTCCTCTACACTCTAATAGACTAAAGGATATAAAGAGTGAGACAATAGGAACAGAGCGGTAAATCGTGGCATCTTCCTTGGGCTGACAGGTCACAGGAAAGTGCATATTGACACGGTATGTGCTTGATAAAGCCCTAACTCCTATTTTAACAAGATTGCTAAGGCCACACAAGACAGTTTGGCAGGAATTTAAAGCCTCCTACGGGACAGAGAGGAATTTTATCCATAAAACATCTGAAACACTAAGGACTGTCCACACTTAGCCTTGAAAATGGGGGATGCTGGTGCAGCAAAGCACATAACTAGATGCTTACAATCCCACAAAGCAAAACAGAACAGAAGAATGCAAATGACCCTATGCTTGTTCAACTGTAAGCACAAAGTTTTTCATTAAGTACTAAGTTGAATCTTCAAAACAACTGCATCTCATAGATCTCTCTCTTTCCTCTGCTTCAATGATTTGAGAAAAGAGCTAGAGCTTGACAGAATGTGGATGGCAGATGCAGCCAAAACAGAATCTCAGCCCTTCAAATATGAAGGGTGGCCACAATGTAGAAGCCAGAAAGTTCACTTGGATCAAAGGCCATTTAGACAACAAGACATCTGTAAATGCATGGGCCCTCACGGGATGCATTCATGAGTTCTGAGAGAGCTGGCAGATGGTCTTGCTGGGCCACTCTCCATCATCTTTGAGAGGTTACAGGGAACAGGAGAGGTACCTGAGGACTGGAGGAGGGCTAATGTCACTCCAGTCTTCAAAAAGGGCAAGAAGGAAGTCCCAGGGCAGTTATTGTCACCTCCGTCGCTGGTGAGGTGTTGGACAAATTGTACTGGATGTCATCACAAAAAGATGTGAAGACAGAGAAAGTAATTGGGAGAGAGAGGACAGCATGGATTCACCATTCATCCTGGGGTGTGTAAGGAAGAGCATGGCCAGCAGGTCAAAAGAGGTCATCCCTCCCCTCTATTCTGCCCTGGTGAGGGCACATCTGGAATGCTGCCTCCAGTTCTGGGCTCCCCAGCTGCAGAGACTGGGAACTACTGGAAAGGGTCCACTAGAAGGCAACAAAGATGATTGGGGGATTGAAGCATCTCAGCATCTCCCTTATGATGAAAGGCTAAGAGAGCTGGGACTGTTTCACCTGGAGAAGAGAGGGCTGAGGGAGACCTTTTCAAAGGTCTGCAAGTATCTAAAGGGCAGGTGCAAGAAGGATGGAGCCAGACACTTCAGTAGATCCCAGTGACAGGATGATGGGCAACAGGCACAAGCTGGAACACAGGAAGTGCCATTTAAATACGAGAAAAAACATATACTATGATGACTGGAAGAGGCTGCCCAGAGAGTCCCCTTCTCTGAAGACATTCAAAACCCTCCTGCATGCAGTCCTGAGTGATGTACTGTAGGTGATCCTTCTTTAGTGGGGGAGTCTGACTAGATGATCTCTAGAGGTCCCTTCCAACTCTGATGATCTGTAATTCTGTGACATTGCTGCATGTCACATGTCTGGAGCCAATTTTCAGCTTACTCAAGGCCATAGCAAGATTTCACTAACGTAAGTCAGAGCCCGTGTTTCCTGTCTTTATCTCTGCTATTGCACATCCAGTGTCAGGATGATGGAGTGTCAAAAGCCATTACCTATTGCATACAATCCTATCTTCTCTAACAGGTCACCATCACATCAGGAAATATCACATCCCCATGGTTAATCTAAGCAGCAGCTTCTGTTTTGCAGAAGTCGACTATTTAACAGACACAAATACCCCTATTTTCCAAGAAAAGCTTCTACATTTCAACACCAATAACTTTTCTGTTTCATTCAATTACATTTTTATCCTCCCAGCTCAACATTTTTTAGCCAATATTGCTCAGTTTTTACAGTAAGTTTTGACGTGTTTTGCTTTGGTTTTGTTTTTGGGTTTAACTTCACTAGGATGGGCTGTTTCATTTTCACCAGCTGATGAAATATATCCTCTCAGTGCTCCAGATCAGAAACTAGAAGAAACTCCAGAAATTCACTTGCAAAAATGGCAGAGTTCTTAGCTGAAGAACTCTAAATTTCTTGCCACCAAAGTACAAATGTTTACAGTTGTGAGGCATGCATTTTTTTCAATAAAGATTTATTTAGGAACCAGAAGTTATTACAGGAGTGTACACCCAAAAAAAGTACCTTAAGCTTAACAAGCCGTGTTTTACACCTAACAGCAAAACAATTGGTTTGAATATGAAGGGGTTTTTTTCATGTATAACTGCAGCAGGATATAATTACTCAATCTGTAACCTAGTTATGACACGAGCTTGAAGGCTTTTTTTTTTTTAATTAGGGAGAATTCCTGACAGTAAGTTATTCTGTTTAATGAAAATTAAGAAAGAGGAAAGGATTTAAAGATTTATGTTTTCTCTTCTTCCCATTAAATTTCTCTTTTGATGACCTTTTATATACAAACTAGTTTGTGAGAACTTTTATGTAACAAGCAGTTATCAAGACTTTTCTGTACATTAAAGAATTTCTTCATATTTTTGTTTTTCTTCATCTGTTTCATTGAAAGAAAAGGATGCATTTTTTGTTAAATCAGACTGATTCTACTACATTATGCAGTACTTTAGAAGTAGTTTAAAATGTGTATAATCTAGAGTTGGAATTAAGAAATGTGTTTACTTTCACTCATTAGATTATCAGAAGGAACATGTTGGTTACACATCTTACACTAATTGCTCATCTCCATTTTTTACATTACTGTTATAATTCCTACTACAATCTAAATGAGGTACTGCTTTCCAGCAGTGGAGTAGAAAACTTCGTGAAATGGTGCTTAGCTCAACACTCGATGCTAACCTACCCAAAAAAAGTAGTGGCATTTTTACTACAGCTCACCTGACAGGGAGAGAAGGCAACACTTAGTACATATAAGTGAATGGGCCTGAAGTTTTCACTGTAAGAGAAAAAAAACAACACACCACTAATGTAGGTAACAGGCCACCAGTATGGCCATCACAGATGCCAAGCAGCTCCATGACCTTTAAGCAGGCTGACTACACACTGAACTTCTGAGGAATGCATGTATGTTCAGTTTCATTAGTTTCTACAAACTGGAGGAAAGGGTCAGCAAGATCACTTGAAAGATTACAAGGTGAAAAGGCAATCTTTTATATCAACTCTCATGCCTTGCCCTCTTCACCATGTACTTCCTCTTCCTTTTCACCTAGCCTCTACCAGCAGTAACCCCTGAGGGTGTTTTTCTGATTTGGGTAACTTTATAGCCTAGAGGATCATAATGGCTCAGTTGTTATTCATATCCTCTAAAGCAAGACTTTCAGCTGCAAAAAAAGATTCTTCCTTCCAGTCCTTCATGCTTTTAACTCAGAATTGGAGTTCCTCTATTTACTGTTAAAATTTGTCTAGTAGACTTTGTCAAAGACTAAAGAGTTTCTGGGCTATTTTGCTTGATAGTAGCAGGAAACAGAGAGCAGTCCCCTGAACTGGTTCCTCTCCTCTTTAATTGTACAGAGAAAAAAAAACCTGATTACCCAAGTGCTCTGGAATTAGCCCATCTCTCACTTTGTAAAAAGACTGGGAGGCACTTCTCCTCTAATGTTCAAGGAAACAGACCTTAAAAGCTACAGCAGTTTGAAAAAAGCTGAACAGGAAGAAAGACTACAGAGATTTGAATCCTTTAACCTATAAAGGAAAGGTGAAAAAGCATCATGCACTTGAACAAAAATAAAAGCATGAAGTATGGAAAGGTGAAAGGCAAGACTGATATCTGAATTACTAAGCAGGAGTTGTAGGGGAAAAACAGCCTTAAGTGTTTGGCTGAAACTACAAGAACAGGGCAATACACATCTATACAGAGTGCAGCGAAGCTAGCTGAAATAGTTTTATGGGGCTATGCTGAGTTCACAAGGAGTTTCCAACCCTAAATTTTCAGTTTAAGTCAGTTTTAGTACAGTTTCCATTGAAAACCTACAGCTAATTCACAGTAGCATCAACAGCCTTCAGGGAACTCATTTAATCACACTTGGCTGGACAATGTTGTAACAGAAAAGCCTGCAAGGAAGGAAAGGAAGTCCAAGCTGGGAGACTATAGAGAGGAAGTCACTGTGAACACTGAGAATGGTTCTCCACCCACAGAAAGTTAATGCCAAGAAAAAACAATACCGGGGGGAGGTGAAGTCTTCCTTTGGCAAAAGGAAGAGAGAAAAAAAGAAAAAAAATTTATATATATAAAACAGAGAAAGTTTAAATGAAAAAAACTCTATATATAAAACAATTTTTAAAACCAAAAAAATAATTTACATTCCACAATTTATCCAACAAATTGAAGAGCTGGATACCAAACTATGATCTTTTTACAATGTGTGAAACACTGCACTATTATTGTGGTTTCTCTAATTTTTATCACACCTGTAATTTTATAATTAGGTGATTAAGTTTAGAGGCAAAAGGTGTTGGATTCTGATACTCACATGTCCATTTGGCTGTGCCAGCAGGCTGCAGGTTATTTTTCTCCAAACATAATAAAAACAGCATTATAGCTGAATTCACCTCTTTTACAGCCAGCAGTTGCCATAGAACAGAGAAGTTCACCAGGAGGTAGCTTCAGGGTCTCAAAGTACTGTCTGTGATCTACTTAAAATTAAGAAATATTTCCCTAATGAAGACCATGGACACAGTCTTAGATAGGACTTAAGACTATTTAAGTTTTAAATCTGAAAGCAAAGACAACTATTCAAGCTTTTAGCCATTTCAGTTATACTGCAACACCTAGCTCAAAACTAAACGTGGTGCTTAAAAAATCTGGCTATGCTTTCAAGAGCAACTCAAGACAACCTACACTATCCTTCTCCCACCTCTGGCCATCTACTGCTACCCCATTCCTTGCCACAACACTAGCTTTTCACACCAATCCATCCAAAAAAAGAGAAAAGCCCATGCCCACACAACACAGGTTCTTCAGGAGCACTTGCTCATCTGGCAGAGTGTGTGACTCAGAGCTGGTATAAAGGACAAAACAGGAACTTGAAACCAATGCTGTGGAAGAAGCAAAAGCAAAGACTGGACAGAGGCTCACATCAGCTTAAACACTGTGTGAAATTGCTTCCTACTCAGTGGTGCTTTGTCCTCCACAGTTCTTAGTAGTTCAAAGAAAAGCACTGTATTTTTTTAAAACATCCTTTAATTAACATAATTGGCCTCCTTATCTGTGGACTGAATCTTCACTTGAGGCTCTGTGCCATCCTAAAAACTTGTGCTGAATTGGTGTTTCAAGTTCTCCAAGACACAAAAGACTCCTACACCTGATCTTCAGTCAGAAAGTTCTTCTCATTTAAACAGTATCTAGAAACTGGGAGAAAGGCCATTAAGGGAAACTCTAGCAAATGAGAATATTTTAGCTTGATTATTAACCAATTTTTTCTTCATACTGTACTGAATTCACAAGTGCCAATTAAGACAAACTGTACTAGACTGACAGAAGAATTTATGTTTCTCTACACTTATCCTAAAAAAACAGATCAACACATTGTGCACTTGATGTGCTGACAGAAATTGAGCTTCAGCTTTTGTAAAGAAATCCAGAGTTTACAGTTAAGTTGAGGGGTGTCAAACTGGAATTCTGGCTGTATCTCCATAAAACACAGCAAATAACAGCCTTAAAACAGATTAGTTTATTCAGCTAAAGGCTGCTTATTTATAAAAAGTACTTTCCATAGCTTACATTCGTATTAGAGAGATGATGCTGTTAAATAACCACAGACAGAAGAATGCAATCATTCTGAGCTAAATCTATACAGCTAGTAAGTACTAATGGTTCAAGGCAGAATTTCACTCTTGTGCATGTATTTTTGCATTTATTTTTGTCCAGGTTAGCCACGTTTGCTTTGCTGCTCATTTTGCAGTGTACAGTCTGGAGTAAAAGAAGTATGCAGAGATTTAAAGAAACTGTGACAGGTCAACCTCATGCTGCTAGGGAGACTTTGGGAGCATCTGTAAAAGAGACTGTTCTTTGCAGAAAAGCAGATGTGCAGAAAGTTTTTTGCATGAGCAGTCAAGAGAAGACTCAACACCTCTTAGGAGGTTCTGGGAATTCAGAAAACTACTAAAAGAAATAAGAAATTAAGAAAATAAGAATGTGTTGAGAATTCTGACAGCTAGGGGTGGAGAATGTAGAAGAGAAAAATCAATACGCTATTTTTATTCAGCAGCTGAGATTAGTGGGTAGCCCACAACTCACCTCCAAGCCACTTTAAAGATATTTTATCTTACTTTACTACCCCAAGGAATGAAAAATATTTCTAATACCAGCACACCAATTGTTCTAATAAAGCCAGAAGCTGTGTTAGACTTCAGTAAACATGATATATGTATTTTAAAAGTGAACTAACATTCTAAGCTCTGCTACTATTCCTATACTTGCAAATACACACTAACATTTCTATTTGGATAGCAGCAAAGCAGATCAGCAACCTGGACTGGAAACATTTCCACTAAAGGACTCCCTCACCATACCTTATAGTTCTGGTTGAGCCAAGGCAAGGATGATGGAGACAGGAAGGGAAGGAAACCTTCAGGCAGAAAGGCTTCCTCTGAGATGGACCAGCTTCAACACGGAAGAGTGCAATTTCTAGTTCAGTCATGTACCAACAGTGAACTACACATCATGTTCTAGTTTCTCCACATTCAGCACCTTAGTACTTCATGGGAGCACTACTTCAGTTATCTACATTACCAATCCATTATAACAAGTCTCAACAGTTGTTTAAATATTTCACACAAGTAAGTGTATTCTCCTTTGTATGTACATTTCAATCAAAAAGTGGACTTTTAGAAGCACCAAGTACCTGTTAGTCTTAAGAACTGTGCAGTTGTCCCTCCTGTGAACATTTACAGAAGTACAAATACAAAATAAAAAATGCAGAGAGACAATACAGTAACATATCCTAACCTTCACCATTTCTGAAATGGAGAAAAACATGCAGCTTAAGCCAGTTGCAGGTCACAAGCTAAGGCTGAGTCTTGGGCTCTGTTCTGTTCAAGGGGTAGAGAAGGTTGAAGTTAGACCAGCACATGGATGACCACCTGGAACTCATTAGCAGTCCACCCAGTAGGGCAGAGGCCAAATGCCCTGATGACTGACAGAAAGATTTAACATCCTGAGACTAACAGCTAAAAGACACTAGATGTGGGGTAAGGATGGAAAAGTTAGAAGCTCCATGTGTTGCCAAGCTGGGGTGGAGAAGAATCCACCCAGCTGCAGCCAGAGCAAGCAAGACTGACCTCACCCACTATAACCCTTCCTGTTTAGGGGAAATTAAATATTTAATCACTGCTTGCACTGTGTGCTCAGTATTACGTTCACTGTTAAAAGGCTTTGACTACATTGTTAAGAGAATTTAAAAGCCCACAGACACAAAGGCATGTACATGCTCACAAAGATCAAGATTTTCCACAAACAATCTACCAAAAGCACTGCACTTAAGACAGGAAAAAACAACACACCAAAAGAAGCTGAACAGTTAAGGTCTGCTGTTGGCACAGCTTTTTAACTGCACAGTGACACCTCCTCTGAATGTCATTTAAGACCAGTGCTCTTTTAAACTCCAGAAGTTAACTGTTTTTCCATTTTAATCTTTGTTTTGCGGGAGTACACAGCAAGAAGCTTTCAGAGTATTTAATATGTAGCTACACCCTGACCTGAAATACCATTCCATCTCTAGAAATATAATAGGCAAACAGTTATAAGGAGTGTAAATGCTCTTTTTTCAATGAGTCTTACAAGTGTAACAACACTTTATTTGAACAGTCTTTGACAAAGCCTTAAAGTGGCAGTGCTATAGAGGGACTCAGAATTTCCATAAGATTGACTATCTTGTCCTCCATCAGAATGTCACTGTATACTGTACACACTGCTGCATGCCACTACATTTGAGAAGAGTTTAAGGTAAGCATAGTTCATTGGCCTTCAGATACCTTAAACTAAGTTAGACAAGCGTAGATAGATTTGTGTTTCTTATTCCAGTACTCCAGCTTCAGATATTGTATCTACAGTTACATTTCAGCAACTCAGTCATCTAAGACTCTGTTAGAACAGGCTTACAGTAATCTGCAGATCTACATTAACAGAACTAATTTAAAGGGACAAAAAAGCACTAAGATTAATGTGAGGGGGGAAAGTCCATCTTCTTCTAAGAGGCAGAAGCTACCCAAGACACTGAAATGTGATACATAATCCCTTCTACATTTAAGGCAAAAACTGAGCAAAACTACTGTTT
This sequence comes from Chaetura pelagica, assembly GCF_000747805.2. Taxonomy (NCBI): domain Eukaryota; kingdom Metazoa; phylum Chordata; class Aves; order Apodiformes; family Apodidae; genus Chaetura; species Chaetura pelagica. Next base: position 919,098 of record NW_009954567.1, read on the forward strand.
GGTAAAGCTTCCTCTTTCCCTAGGAAAGGGACCATGTAACACAACCCTGTGACATTTCTTCTATGCCAAAGATAGCTAGCTGCTAGCATCTCAAAGCCAACTTAGGAGATCAAGAACATCCCCCCATGTGGACTACTCTGAAAGCTGCATGATTAGCAATGGCAGCCAAAGGGGAGAGGGCAAGAACCACTGTTAGAGAAGTTACACTGTATTGATAACAGTCCTTGCACACCTTGGGTTCCATTTAGTAAAATCAGAATTTATAGCCATGCCTCAACCTAAAAGACATGCCTTTTTCAAATTAAAAAAGAACAATTTTCCTGTTGCCAGATATCAACATGCCAAATAAACAGGAAATTGCAAAATTGTGACAAAGTGCAGAACAAATAAAACTGAAGTACCTTAACATAATTTTAAGATAGACTGCTTCTAGGTGGCAGCTTTTTAAAGATGAGTCAGCAAAGTCTGCAACAGAGCAAGATCAGCCTATTAATGTTTCTTTTACTAGTTATTTCAAATCCTGTTAACTCAATGTGATAAGAGAGTGTTCAGTAAGTGCATCAGACAGTTCCAACATTATTTTTCTGTATCACATTCTGCTAATGAAGCTTACTTGGGTCTGTTTTTGGCTTCTTTATGAAGAAGCAGTCTTGATTTTAAAAGCTGAACCTGTCTGTGCTATAAAGATTCACATAACAGAGAATCTGGCAAAAGCAGTTTGAAAGACAATATAAGTTTATCAATATACCATTTTTAGTTCTGTGACTCTGAGATCAGTCTCCTAAGTTAGAAAGGAAAATTCCTCCCAGAAAGTGGGTCAACTCATTAGCAGTTGACTGTTAAACAAGAAGAGATGAGCAGAAAATCCTTAATATAAGCAGCACAGTTCTGTTCCAGCTTTTAAACTGCAGGAATACAACACTGATTGGAAAGCTGCTTGTGAGACAGAGCTCTATCACTGCAGCTGAACTGGTTAGTAATTCCTTATGTAGTGGTAACATATTGCTCCTACATAACAGTCCTAGAAAGTATCTTAATGAAGTCAGGATAGCTTTAAATGTTTTTAACTTCTGCCATAAAACTGGGCTAAAACTAGTCACTTTCCAGTCATCAATTATCTGGATGTGTTTGCAATTTTTTCAATTGTCTTCAGTCAACTATTTTACCTGATTAAACCTCAAGAAGGAACTGCTTCCTTTGTGGGATAGGGAAAAGAACCCTGGGCACCACCACCACCCCCCTGAGCAGATGTAGCAATAACCAAGCCCATACCAACAAATGTGACTTTTTTTAAAGCCATAATTTGGGGGGTAGCATATCTTCCAATAAGGTTCTATATAATTCTGTTTGGCACTTCCTTTTCTTCACACCCTATCATCCAAAGTGAGTTTGTTTTCATTCTCCTGTAACAATTCCGAAGAGACTGTTGTCTTGTCAGGGATAAATCCAAGTCACTTGGAAGGCTACAAAGCTCAAGTCACCTCTCGTCATCAGGTACGTTCCAGAGTTAGGTCACCTCTTTCTTGGCTCCAACACACTCACAGACAGAGGACTACTACAGCTTCATCCTGTCATCAGCACCTGGTCAGCGCAGCAGCAGGCAACCTCTAGTCAGCTCTTCCATTTCCCTCCCACAAAGGCCAGAATTGTGCGGGTTTCAAAGCAAGATGCGTTTAGTCAGTATGACTTCACGCCATTTGAACTCTTGAAAACCAGGTCATTGTATTGAATCACCTCGGCAGAGGCTCAACAAGCACAAAAGCAGATACAGAATTGAGGCAGGACCTCTTCAACTGTGAGAGATTAGCTATTTTACCAGTTAGCTGTAGTACTTCATTTTCTACAGAAAACATGTCAGAAGCCCCTTCCCTCCTGTTCCCTTAGGCAAAGGTCTCCACCTTCACTTAAGTATCTACAGGAACCCCTCCATTTGTTTAAGGCTAAAAAGTCACCAGGGCTCAAGCAGCTGGTAAGGAACCTCATTGCTGACAAGCATCTTTCTCTGTCATGCCAAGGAGAAAAAGCATAGTGCCTAATTCAAGATTTGGCTCTTGAGAAGGCACTGGAAAGCAAAATAGAATTTACTCATTGCTGTAAAAGCAAGAGCAGGAACTTCTCTTTTTAAGGCAGGGCTTAGCCAGAGTACATGATAAGCTTTAACAACAATACTTGGCAAAAACCCAACTGCTGACTTTGAATAGTGTTCATTAACTAGCTGAATTCTAACCTGAAGTTTTTTGGTAGGCTTCCTAGCAAGACACAGTCTCTGGGTAGAGCATCTTTCCTTATGTGGGGGAAAATAAAGAGCCTGTTGCCAAAAATACTAACAAGGACCAATGACACAACCACAGCATTCAGGCTCATGTGTTTGAGAACACACATGAGAGAGAAGATTTTCCCTGGCTTAGGTGATAAACATGTTTCCAATTAACTGAGTGTCAACCTAATGAGTATCATCTAGTCGTACCTGGTGGACAGCGTCATTTGAAAACAAGCTGCTGTTTCACACGAACCTCTTACAACTTAACAATGTATTAATGCACTAGAAAGAAGATTTAGCATCCACATGACATGGAAAATAAGGATGGTGACACATATCAATGAGTCACAGGTAACAGGAGAGGAAGTCTTATTTTAATTAGGACAATCAGGAAGTGCTAACCCACTTAGAAGAAAGCCTTCCTCGACTGGACAGCACTACCTCAATCAAGGAGACCGCTGCCTTCAGTGAAGGTACAAGTAAACATCCCCAAAAGGGAAAAAAGGTGTCAAAAGCAAAAACACATTATACAAGGTGTGCAGAATGGTCCACCTGTCTCGCTCTCCCAGGATACATACTGTAAAAGCAAACTCAACTGTCCTATACACACGCATCTGCTGTTTAGTGTATCACCCAGCTTCTCACAACATCCCACCAGTCTTGAAATAGTAAGATTAAAGCGATGTCATCATTTAGTATCTCTAGAACTTTTTCCCTTACTCAGACACAGTTCCATGACAAAAAAAAAAATATGTAAGACTGCCACCTTCACCACCATCTGCCACCTATCGACCTCCTTTTTTGCACAAATACTGTCTGAGTGACATAACAGCCAAGAAGCAGATAGCACCACTGCTACAGAACAGCTGGCCATGAGGGAAGATTTCAGTTGCCTTCCTGAAGCAGCATGGAGCAGGACACAGAGAGGAGAGAAAAAAAAAATCCCTACACATACACCAAACACAACTAGATTCTACAGCAGTTTTAAAGTTAAGTAGTTTTTTACTATTTCCACCAAATAGCAGAAGAGTAGATCAGAACAGAGAAGGGCCACATTCTTTCCAATATATCAATTTTTCTAATTTAGGTTGCACACATCATATAGTCTGGGAAGGGGCTAAAGCACACTTCTGTTGTATTGCATCCCTGCAGTCAGGTAAGGTATAAACTGCAACAAGCATGGCTCAGATTCGAGTTGACCTGGAGTCTAGCATCACAGAGAATGTTTTCTTTATTGATCCTGTCACCTCTGCAGAACTTAACTTTAATCTGAATTAGTCTTAATGTGAGTTTGATCTACAGGTGAATAAATGCATTTAGTAGTTCTTGCACTGATTACAGGAACATGACCATGGGCTTTCCAACTTTGTTCTTTAAGTGCTGTTCACCTGCCTTAGTGAAGGAGTTTCACTTACAGTCAAACAATAGACCTGTAAGAGTGGTACAGAGCAAATGCATAGTACCTAATAAAGACATCAGTCATAAGCTAAATCATTAAGCTGTTCTATAAAGCTGTTTTTGCATGACAAATGTAAAGTGTAATAAACCAGAAGAAGCAAGTCTCAATATCAGTGAAAAAAATGGTTTTCCTGTTGTCTTGAAACTTTGTTCCATTTATGCCTCTGTACCATGCTATATAAAAAGTCTCCCTGTCAGAAAAACAAGGATGGATAAATAACAAAAGTATGCAGGAGAAGGAAACCCTGCAGTCTAGGCCAGACATGCTTTCCAGAGACGGGATAAGCTGACCACTGTCCACTGGACTGGCCAGAGTAAGGGAGCTGTTGCCTGCAGCGCTGCAGAGGTGCATGCTGACAGGCAGCACACACACACCCAGCACTGCAGATGGGCACACACTTGCAGAATGCAGATACAGCTTCTGATGCTATTTAACAACAAATACTGCAGAAATATGCAGCTTTTCCTCTTTTAGATTACAGAATATGAAACTAGTTTAATACTGAAACACTAGTATCATTTAGAAGGGAAGAATTATTGTCCTGATAAAGAGATATTTCCTATTTATTTTCCTAGGGCACCAAAGCCTGTTTTAGCTCAATTCCCTCTCCCTTACAGGGCAGAATGACAGTTGAGGGAGGGAGTTTCCTCAAGGCCAATTATGAGCAATCTTAAGACTTCAGTTTCAGGCAACCAAACTGATCTAACACCTTAATGCCACATAATGGGGGAGATGTTGCTCCCTCCTGTGCTGCCTGCTCCTTCTTGATCTCTTTCTTAAGTCTTTTAGCTCTTCTACAACTTGGGCACTTGTCAAGACCTTGCAATAAAGGCACTTAAATCACCAAAAATCACAGCAAAGCTTTGTCCCTTCCATGGCTCTTGGAAAACCTGAGTTGGGAGAGCTGAACTTGCACAAAGAATGGTTTGATTAAAACAGGAGCAAGTAACTCACAGACAGACCCAGGCCAGAGTCATCCACTTCCACCGCAGTGAGCTTATGGGTAAGTCTGATCACTGTAACTCGATGCGATACATTTATGGTTTTTTTCTGTCCAACATTGCTGTGACAAATAAATTAATTTTTCTTCTCAATCTTCACTTATCACGGGGAGGGTGCAGGGAGGAAAGTTAGAAGAAAGAGAGCACACTCTGTATCAAGTGACAGTTAAGAGTTACCTTGGGGATTGTGAGCATGCTACTGGTAGCCTTTTTTGTGGTAGAATTGACTACCACAACAAGACTGTGGGCCCTCATTCAGTCTTCAGCTGAAGCTGGTTCATACCGTTTTAAACTTTCAGTACAAGAGAGTTTAAAAAGTTGTCTCTTGGAGGCTCCATGGCCTCCTTAGTGGAGGTACTAGGTATCAGGTTATCAATACCTTCAAGTTACTTTACCTGGGATGTTACATTGGTCATTTGAGCAGGTATCAAAGAGGGTGGGGGGAGGGCAGAGAACAAGTGAGTGCTAGAACAGAAATCCACAATCAACAGGAAACAATTCTTCATACAGTAAAAAACCAAACCAAAACCAAAACCAAATAACCAAAAAAACACCAAAATCCCCCTTTAGACACAGAGGCTTAAAACCTATGTTTTCCTAAGGGCCTGTCTGGATGACATGGGAACCAGGGAGAAGACAAGAGACTCTGGTACTGTGTCCATTCCAACACTAAAATATTTTTGTTTCAGCTAGAGTTTCACTTAAACCTGTAACTCAATGCGTTTAAAGTTACAGGTTTCAAGAGACTTCATGTTATGCACTGCCTGCATTTTTCCTCCTCCTAATAGGAAGCAAACAAGCCCAAGGGAAAATAAAAAGTCTGTCAATGCTCCAGCACACAGAGGCATCACATTAGGGCATCTGTGGTCTAAATGCTACATAGGGGCAGAGGAAGGTGTGTAAATCGGTAACACATCAAAGGACAAGAGTCTACCTCTCAGATAGTAACTTGGGGCAGGGGAAAACCCTCATTCTTTAAGCTGGATAACCCTCAAGTCACATGTCTCCCTGTAGTCCTAGTTTTAATGTATATTGTTTTCCTGATTCCTCAAGATCACTTAGCACACGAGTCAAACAAACCAAAGTATATGCACAGTGCTAACTTTCGCTCGATTATAATGATTTTGTAATGACAATTACCAGGACAGAAAAAAACTGATTTAATGGCCAGGAAGACAGATCGCCTGGAAGGTTAAGTCTTGCTACAGCATAGTGTGGTAAACCTTCTGATCTGAATAAAGATTGCTGCTACCAGAGGACACGGACCCACTATCGCTCTCCAAAGGCTCTCCCTCACGCAACATTCATTCAGAGCAACGCCTCATTCACCACACTTCTGTTATTGAATGCCATTTAGCTACAGGTACCATTGCTACTTGAGGCATCCAACACGACAGAAGGTTGCTCATTATGTTCACACTGATGCCAGAGACATCTTCAGCCAAGAAGGACTTCATGCCCCAGACCTGTTTCACTCACCGCCACCCACCGAACACGACAAGAACGCGCTCAGATGTTTTACTGAAGCACTGCTCTCACTTGGTGAAGAAGCAAACCTCCAAAACTAGCACCTCCAAGGACTGACAGAGAACCACACTTTCAGATAACGAACACACACATCCCAGGTTCTCAACATTCACAGGTCCAGAGGAGCCACAGCTGATCGATACCCAGCACTGCCCTTCACACCGCACACGCGAAGAGAGAAGGAGAACGCGCACCGAAAGGCCACGACACGGAGCTAGAGACTGAAGCAGCAGCAAGAGACGCGAGCGAGGTGCTGCGGCCGGGACGGGCTGCGCCAGGCAGCGCTGCGGCCCCGCCGCCCCCCGCC
>NW_009954567.1:926938-953751 GCF_000747805.2 Chaetura pelagica
GGGCGGGACAGGTTGGAGTGGGTTTGGGTTGGGGTTGGGTGGGGTTTGGGTATTACTTGGGTTGTTTTTTTTATTATTATTTTATTTGTTGATCTTTGTTTATTGGGTTGTTGTTGTTACTGTTTTGCGGGGGGAGGAGTTTTTCGGGTTATTTTTAACGAGGGAAAAGCCGTTTCCACCTCTGGAGAAGCGTTGGAAAATTGCAAAAGAGCTGGGAAGCCCAAGTTTTCAGCCCAACCCGAAATAGTATTTTTTCCCTGTTAAACGCGTTTATTTGGAAAGAAAGCAGTGGCCGACACGAAGGAAATGTTTTCGGCACAGCCACATTTTTGTTTTAACAGCGTTTACCAGAGGAGAGACGAGTTCATTCACCGGCGCTGTCAGTGCTGCTGGGCACGAACTTGAGGCTCACGCCACTAAGCACATCTGTGCTTTGTTCTAGGTAATGCCAGCGGGATGGGAAGCTCTTCCCACACTCAAACCATCAGGCATAAGCTTTTCTGCAATTCCTCGTGTATTCCACCTTCTCATTCCATCAGCAGCCGCACTTTGTATGCTGTCCCAAAGGCTGAACAACAGGTTTGGCAGACCAACCCGTCCTTGAGGTGGAAATACCTTGCTAAAGATGCTGTACCCTCAGCTCAGCCTTGCTGCCTCCAGAAGGAGTTCCATACAGAGAATGTATAAAGCAGCTCTACAGAGCAGCCTACACGGGAGTTCCTATTTTCACCATCATGCCTAAGAAGCATCCCAGAGCCAAATCAATAAGGGCCACTCCAGAGAATAAAACTACCCTTGAGTTCTGCAAGTGTAATTTACAGAGCTCGCTTTCCTCCGCGAGTGCTCCCGCGTGGTGTCCTGGGAGAAAAACTCCAGGCTTGTTTTGAAACGCAGAAAGGGATGGAACAACTTGGAGCCCATCCTGGCGGGGATGAAAACCGAGTTTACCTGTGTGAAAACCACTGCTGGAAGCAAAGTGTGCAATTTGCTCTGCTTCTCACAAAGTGGGGGGCTGTTCACAAGGTCTCGGATCACGAGCAGATAGCATCCCCAAAATTGCAAGATGGCTAGAAACTAGAAGCAATGCAAACATTCCGTCCACAGTTCCCATAACTGCTTTCTCCAACCCGAAAGCAGCATCACAGCACAGCAGCAAACAGCTCTCCAGATCCACACCCCTATGCAGCAAATTAGAGACCGGAGAGATTGTGCTCATTTAAATGGATCTCTTCCCAGAATAATGTAAATCACACAGTGATTACGCTTGAAAACACCTGGAAATTGGGCTGCAGCAGCACAGCATTCACCAAGGAGAAATTAATCATGCTTTATTGTCTTGCAGTTTCTACATCTTTGTTTCACCCTGGAGAGTCGCTTGCCGGAGGGAAGAGGCACCTCTACAATCTTCTGCCAGAGCTGAGGAAAGAAACGAGTCACCCGGTTCATCTCCCAGCTCCCCATTGCACAAGGGATGTGAGCCTTGCTGTTGCAACCCTATTCCCACCACTGTGTCTCGGAAACCCCCAGCCGAGCACAGATGGAGGGATTAGGTTAGCACTGCACTGTTCCAGCCTCTCAGAAGGCTCTTCTGGGCCTCCATGTGTGTACACGTGTTTACCGTGGGAGCATGTCAACCCGAACACTTTCATCTGAAATTACTACTCAGATTAACAAAACCGTTCACTACCCGAGGGTCCTGTTAGCAGAGTACTGCATCTTCAGATATGCTGTTGTGTCACACAAAACGGATGTTTTAGTGTAAAACTGAAGAGAGGGGGAAAAATATAAATAACCAACCTCAAATGCTTAAGCCCCTTTAACAAGTAACAGAGTACCTGTGGCAGCACCAATGCCCAGGGTAGCAGAAACGGCAAACTGATGGTGCTTGATTTGAGACATCTGGAGCAGTACATTCCTGAGGGGATGGAGGATCTTTGATTATACACACAAATAGAAATAATGTTCAGCATCAGTGGGAAGTTTGGGGGTTGTTTCTTTTTTAAGTATACACAACAAACAACGGAGCTTCTAAATTTCATTTTCTCCTGCTACTGGTAAGAGTTTTCTAGTATCTTCAGACTGTGGCATTTTCCTGTCTAGGCTTTGTTTGGTATCCCTCACAGCAAGGCACTTAGATGTCCACCATTCTTAACCACCATAGTGACCCAGCAGTGTCAACTCCGATCCATTCATAGGCTTAGCAGGGTCTGTGCTAAAAAATATATTTGAACTGGGACCTGAATAAAATGAAGGCAACAGATAAAAGCTCATAAGTTGTTTTTTATCCCTTCCTTTAAAATGTATGGCTTTTAGTACTCTAATTTTACTGTCTAGAATTTAGACTCTTCTAAATATCTTCCCATCTCACTTGTTCTCTTTATTGGTATGATTATTTAGTGTTTGTTTTTTTAATTGTATCTTTTTGTTTGTTTAATTGAGAGCAGGGAGCACCAGAGAACACCAAAATGAAATTAAAGCCCTGTCAAAGTCTTAATTTTCTCCTGGTTCTGGTAGAAATTGTGATCTTCAATGTTTTGCCCATCCTCTGTAATTGTGTGTACTAGGATTAAACTCTCAGAAAGTTTATCATCAGTCTGCAGTGGTATGTATGATAATTAATTATTACTGACCCAACAGGGCACTTAACTGCAATTAACATTCGTATGGATCAGCAACTTGAGTAAATTATGGGGCTTTCCCGGGCCTTTTTCTTTGTAGCTGATCTGGGGTGGGAGTCAATAGCCCTGAACGAGCTGTTACCATTCAGGAAAGGAATGAGAGGGTCACGGTGGATAGTTCTGAGAAGCCATCCTTTGGGTACTCAGTGGAGAGATCACCACGCCGACCAGAGCCCTGGGAATGCTGTTAGGAAAGGCATCGAGAGCAATCTGTCAAATACCATTATGATGCGTTCCTGAATGCCGGCAGTCCCACACCGAAATGGAGAAGAGGAAGCAGAGAAGGCTCAAAAGATGGCAAAAGGGGTTCTTAGAACTTGCATACAACAGTTTCAATGCAAGAGAAAGAGAAGTGGAATAGGATTTTTCAACATGGAAAGGGAATGATAGGAGTGGAAAAGGCCATATAAAGAAGATTCTATAAGGTCATGAAAGGTGCAGAGAAGGTTAAACGAGTAACACGTATTCACTACTGTGTATCAGATAAGAACTACGGAGAACCTGTGTAAAGTGTCAGGCAGACAGGATCCTTTACATGACAATCCTATGGAATTTATTGCCTCAGGGTTCTGTGGAGCACAAAGTTACAAAGGGCCTAGAGCCCAAAGGCACTAGGTAAATTCTTGGGAGGACAGACCCCCGTTAAACAATGGATCCTGGTAGTTTAAGAAATACCAGAATTGCTGATTTCCTATATTTAGAAAGGTCTTCTGGACCATTCTTCAGGGCCTGTTTCTTAAACTGCCCCTAAACATCTGTGTTGAGCTGGATGGGCTTGATCTGAACCAGGTCTTTGTATGTTCAGAGCCAGTCAGTGGCCACAGTGTAACACTGCCAAATACATTAGTAATAGGTAGCCGAGATGAAAGAGTTCAGACTTGTTCGTAATGTTCTGTCAGATTCAGACTCTGCAATACTTGTCTGTATTTATTTAGAGTTTCTCTGCCAAAACACCACTCATACAGTAAGACCTACTGAAGAGGACCAAGGAGGAAAGCAGGCCAAGAAGTCCATGCTGAATTTCTCTTACATCATTTGTCCAGGGCATAGAATTTGCCCTTACAAAATGACACACAGCCCTACAGGTATTGTTGAAACCCAGATCTCTGAAGTCTGTTGACACCCCTTGCACAGAATGATTCAGGAAGCAGAATTTAGATTCCACCAAAACATCTCGGCTTCCTATCTCTTTGTTTGGTCTGGCCATTTAGTTGTTTTCTTCCTTTTGCTCCTATGTCTCGAATTTGTCTGGATTTTAATAGAGGCAATACAGAACATTTATGTTTCTAATAAACAAAGCATGTGGAGTTTCCCTCTTTCCTTTAATTCTTTTATCTTTTAATACTTGTTTGGGTACTTCATCCCCCCCATTTCTATTGAACTGTGTGTCTATTCAGCAAAAGCTCCTGCTGTTAGGATGACTGGAGATTGGCACCTGTGGCACTTCACTCCTTCACCGCTGGGAAAGTTCAGACCCTTTAGGGGTTCTGCTCCCCCAGTTTTAGGGAAAAGTTACAAGAGTATTTCTCCAAGAGTGCTGAAATGTTATAGTAGAAAAGACAGGTTATTTCTAAGGACTAGCCACAGGAATAAACAATCAAGCTGACGTCACCAGACATAACTTTAATATTCGTGACCATGTAATGAATGAAAACGCATTAAAACTCAATTATACAGCTTTGTTTATATATATTTAATAGCATGCATCATACAGCCTCAGAAGAGGCTAGTATATTCTAGTATGTTCTAGAAAAATCACTTCAGGCTAAATCTACACAAGTTAATTAAGTGGGGTCAGCACACATGAAGCAAGTACTGGCACGTGATTGTCCATACTATTTATGTGTTAGTTCACAAATTGCCTTGTTCAGAACTAACTTGCACAGGCCAGGGAGCATTTTCTGTGGCATTTTTGCAGCTATGCTATTTTGACAGGAAGAAAATGCATCTGTGTTGCCATCAGCTATACTCTACCACTTGGCCTTAACTGTCCCTGTTTGGTCTTTATTGGATTTTATTATTTGTTTTTATTAAAGAGATTGCTCCTCAGCAATAACAGATTCTGAAAGAAAGAATGTCTCAAGGGCACTCAAAAATATTCATAGCTGAGTTAAACTTTTATTTAAGAAGTCTTACTATTATTTCAAGTTTGAAAGTAGAGGGGCTGCAGGATTTGTGTTCTCCGGCTTCCCATTTCCACTCTCTCTTCTTCCCTTCTTAGTCATGCATCCCAGTCAGACCAGTTAGCAAAACAGAGGTAACTCTGGCAGCAGTAGGAATCTGAAGAGATTAACTTCTACAGGGTAAACCAATTCCACAGTAAATAATTTGCCAATGATGCATCAAAGGCACCCAGTTTTGACCTGCCACACACCTAAAGCAGTAACAGCCTCCTGTGCCTGGTCCATATATGTTTGGATATCCACTTCAACAGATAGAAGACGACAAGCTTGAAGGAAAACACATGTCATTGCACCTCTTCCAGGCACATCTCCAGTTGCTTTAGTGGATGATCAAACCTGTGCATCCAGACTGCAGCAACTGAGATGTCCAGTCCTGCTGCTTGTCCCTGCCTGGTGCCAGTGGTCCCACCCCTGACACTGTGTTTTAAATATGCAGCAATTAACAGCAGCAGCAGCTCCCAGCCCTGCACCAAGGGTGGCCTGGACACCAGTACAGGTACCACTAGAAGTATAGCATGGGAACAAATGAGAGACCCCGTGAGAAGTAGATCTGACTTTTGTTCCTGGCCACATTTCTTATGCTCCTGCTGGGTGGATGAAGTGCCTGACTGCTGCTCTTTTGGCTCCCCCCATCCTGCTCATTTATTTTGAAAAGTCTTTGGAAGAGCAACTGTCCCCTGCCATGTACATTTCCTAACACAGTGAGTTGAGCCTCCTGAAGTTACTGTGATACCCAAAAGTCATATTCATCCAAAACTACACTCTGAAGCTAAGGCCAAGCTAATATAACCAGAATGGCTATGGAAATATATCTGCAGGGGGCCTTTTGCAACATTTTAGTAACATTATGCTTTTACAGTTGTCAACATTGCTTTTGCTTGAGCTACAAAAATCTGTGATTATTTTTTTCCAGTGCCACAGATCCAAAGGATTTTCTTGACAAGTTCATAGCATTTTTGTTGTTGCTGTTTTCTTAAGACATTATAAATATGTTGGATAAATTTCAACCTTGGACACATCTCCCTGCACCAATATAACATAGTTACAAATTACAAATAAACAACTGCAACTACAGAAATAAATAATGAGGGGGCTTTGAAAGTGAAATAACAATAGGTAAAATGTCATCAAAACTCTCAAGCTGCCAGAACTAAATAAGGCAAAAAGAAAGGCACTCCAGTATTGATTGTAGAATGTGGTTATTTCTTGCATCTCTGAATTATTCTTCACACAATATGATCAGGGTCAGTTCCTGCTCAAAAGAAAAGTAAGGGTGGAGGAGAACAAGTCAACAGCTAATTGCAAAATTAATTATTTATAATTCCTCCTTTAAAAATTATATGAGTATTCTAATATGATCATGACCTAATGAAAGCTTTTGCCTCTCCATCATTTAAAAAGCAGTATTTGACTCCTTGAAATAGTCATCAGAGTTGAAGAGAAAAAGCCACAGCTGGAGCTGCTGCAACCTACAGAGTGTTCAGTTACTGAAATCACTTCCTCTTAGTTTGCATCCTACACACTGAGCAGGAAACATGGGATTTCAGTATGTTGTCTTGTCCTTTTACATGTATTCACCCTCATGCCAACAGTCAATTCAGTGCCTTAAGATACAAGTCAGTAGCTACTGCAACCTATTGCCAGAACATAAGATGTCCAGATTATAATTAAGCCCTGACCGCTTGGTATTTACTTTTATTATACTAATGCTGAGAGGCCCCAGTAAGATTGGAGCCAATTATGCTATGTGCTGTGCACACTCACAGACATTGCCTCAAAGACCTCACAGAATAGGGTGAAAGAAAGACAGTATTGTTTTCCACAGCAGCAAAATGAGCCTTAATTTTGCTGTTGTTCTCCTTGAGGCATGAATCCTGAGAGAGATGAAGAATAAACCTGTCCTATGTGAGTCATCTGTGCAGATGTAAGCATAAAAATATCCTCTTATCTCCTGTTTTATCTTTTCTTTCCATCTTGCTGCTTCTTTCCCAACGAGAATAATAAGAATAAAAATAAGAGTGAAGTCAGCACTGGGCAGGGATATTGTAGTGTCTGGAGCACCAGAAGCAGTGGAAGCAGGCAGGAGTCTTGCTTGATGTGCTCTGGCTCCAATAGTCAGAGCAAGCACTTGGCAAAGGAGAGGAGAAGGATTATATCTGTCAGAATAACTTTTATGGGACCCAACTCTTCCAGGGATTGTTTAAAACCCACATAATGCTCCTGAGTGTTAATGCTTTCATTGGGATGTTTGCATTAGCAGATAAATGTGCAAGAACATGTTACCAGACATCTGTCTAGTGACTGCACATCTGAGCAGCTTGCTGAAACTTGGTCCAAGGTCCATGAGGCCCTTGGGCTCCTGAAATGACTTCCAAGGTTTGTAACAAATTGTGCTGCTGAAGTGTGCTGCAGCTAAGCAGTTCTCACATGATAGAAACAATGTGTGGTGCACTGCTCTAAAACCACTCTATGTTATTTTAACTTTCCAGCCTTTGAAAACATTCAGAGGGGAACACAAATATACACAAGAAATTCATACCTACAGATGTTGTGAAAAAAAGAAGTAAACTTGGGTGCCCACATTAGCACCCTCCCAATACAAGACTAGTGGATAACAGAATGCTGATCTTTGCTGTGCTTTGTATTAGCCAGAAGTGAGGAAGAACAGTGTAGCTGATAATGTATGAGCACTCCCCCAGATCTCCAGGGCATTGCTTACATATCTCTCCAGCTAGGTCCATATTTTTTTAGCCATGTCAGAGGAGTGAGGACTTGAATGTGCAATGCCACAGGGTTGAGTGGTGTTGTCTGGGAGGGAAGGATTCATTATCAAGCACAAAAGGCATTGCAGTGTTGTTGAGTTTCCCTTCCTGGTGCACACATGGGCTTGCGTCAGAGTGTGAGTCAACAAGCAGGTGGTGTGGGCTTTCAAGGAGCTCAGGCTTGAATGGGAATGAAAGCCATGAGCTAACGTACCCCATGTGCCCTGTTAGTTCCCGTTTCCTAAGTGGGAAGATAGTGCTGCTGTGCTGCAGGTAGATACTGTGAAGACAAATGTCACAAAAATGACAAGAGAAGCTTGGTACTGTCATGGATATAGATTCAGGGCACAAATTTAATTTGCTCCATTCTCTAATGCTGCTGCTATTATTATCATCATCATTATTATTATTGTTGTTATTATTATTTTCACAAACAATAATCTATTAGGCTTAGGTAGGAGAGGTTCCAAAGTGGTTCCAACTTCTATCAGGCTTAGATTGGAGTTTTTGTTCAGCCATACTTAGGATCAGCACAGCTGTCAGTTTTCAGATGCAAACTCACTAAGGTACCAGTGCATCAACATCAGCAATAAACAGCTGGAATGGTTCTCCTATAAACAGCATCTGACAGAACACAGAGGAGCGGTGGAGATCTGTGTGAGTACAAAAAGCCAGTGTGACAGCTGGCCCGTGCAGGATTGGTTTTCTGAAAACAAACACAAGGGCAGAGCAGCCTCCTCACAGAATCCTTGCACTGATCAATAGGGCAGAATCTGCTCGCTGCATGCGTACTTTGTATGACTAAAGCAATTAACCGTAAAAAGGCCATTCAGTTGCTAAAAACAGGAAAACGGGAGTAGACTCGGCAGTTGGCAGAGGGTATGTTTGCAGTCATTTACCCTGAACCTGATCTTTGTTTTGCTTAAGAGCCCATGAAGGAAGAGTGTGATAAATTAACCTGTATTGGAACAGCCAAGGAAGGTTGGCAGAGGTACACAGGACTGAACATGCTTTTTATTGCCCAGTTACCTGTAGTCTTAAAAAAATGTTGTAACTGTGAATCAATATAGCTGACGCATAAATGAGTGGTATTTCACCACTGTGTCTCTGCTTCTAGAATACAAGTTAAGAGGAAAGCTTTAAGCAGAAGAGGGAGGGGACATGGAAAAGGCAGATAAAGATAGGTCTATAGAACATGTTAGACCCTGTTAAAAAGTTAGGTATGTGTGTTGCAATGCAATTTTAATATTGCTCTGTTAAGCATGTCCACAGTAGAGTTTGCTTTCTATCAAGTTGCTTGTACTACCCTTGTTTAAAAAAAAACAACAAACCACCTACTTCCATAAAATGAAAAAAAACAACCAAACAGACCTGTTTAAAAAACAGACGTTAAGTCTATATGGTAAAGAACCTGCTTGAGTTTATCATACTCAAAGACAACTGAGATAAATGGTTCTGTAAGGCTGGTGATTTGGAAGATCTCTGAGAGATTGTAGCTTTTGCTCTAAGCCTGCTCCACATGTCTTACGGAAAACAAGGGGGAACTCGGCTTCTCACATCTCAGTGATTTACTGCAGATATGGGCAGGACACAACTTGTCTGCTTCCTGGCTATATTTTAACGGACAGTTAGGCATGCTGTGGCTATCCCTGCTTGACCAGGACCAGCAGGTGAAAAAGACTGGAGAAACCAATTTTTTTTATATCCTTTATTCCCACCTGTAACTTTGGCTCTGAGCACTCCTGTGACTCCAGGTGCCAACAAATCACAGAATCACAGAACCTTAAGGGTTGGAAGTGACCTTGAAAAATCATCTAGTCCAACCCCCCTGATGGAGCAGGATCACCTGGAGTACATCACAGAGGAAATGCTGTGAATATGCCTAAGTGCCAGTATCTAAGGAAGCTTGTTAGGTATCAAAGGCTTTGTGAATCAGACCCAGGATGGACACTGTCACAGAGCTTGTCAGGCTTCAGTTCTGAACCTTCCTAGGTGCATTGCTTTAATCTTACTCATCTTTGCGGACTGAGACTTACTTGCTCAAATGCTCAATTAAGCACGTAATTGTTTGCAAGATGGGAAACATCCCTTTCCTCTGCTTCAAGCACATCTATGTTATTGATTTTTCTTGTATTTTGATAATGTGGAACACATCTGTATTTAAATGTCTCCTATAAAAGAGCATGAATATGTGCGTGCATGCATGATTCCATACCTGCATTTATGTCAGATTAAACAAAACTACTTTATTGTAATTCAGTTCAGTGCTAGATTTCAGTGTAAAAGGTGGAAAAAAAGCCAAAGTGTGGTAGACAAATGATTACATTTATTAGAGGGAGGGACCTTCTACCATCAGTGCAGTTCAGATTCATACCTGAATCCTAAGCCTGCAGAGATAAGGTGCAGCTCTGGAGGCAGAGAGAACTGTCAGTGGGACAAGAGGAGAAAGGGAACAAAAGAAAAGCAGAAGCATACTCTGTCATATGTAGCTACTGCAGAACACATACGTGATTTTATCACTGTTGTTATCGTTTAGTCTTGCAAGAAATATTTTGAAATAGAACAGTGAAGGAGTACTGTATTAATGTGGTGTGAAGGAGTAAAAAATAGGGGAGACTCATCTGAAGTCAGTGAGTGCAAGAGCTGAGGTCAAAGGCTCAATGGGTTACTCTAATAAAGGAGGAGATTAGAGTCAATTACAAAAGTGTTTAAATAATATTTCACAAGGGAAGGAAATAGTGGATTGCATTCTGTTTTTTTGGAAACGGGAACAAAGATGACAGAGGTGGATTAGAGTATTCCAATATGATGATCCTGGAGAAACTAATGCAGCATCGTTTCCTCAGGCTTTCTCCAACGACATGCCTGGGTATCTAGCACAAAAACATGCTGAGAAAAGTTCAGATTCCAGAAACACAGTGACTCATGCATTTCCAAAACAGTGTTACAAGTTGCTGTCCAAATTTCCCTCTGTATTATATGTAATGCACATTCAGTGGTGCTGCTGACACACTTCCCTCTGAGTCAGTATTGAACCACTGCCCCAATTCAGAGTTAGGCGACCACTGTGCTGCTGGAGCTTCTGTCATTACAAACAGATGTGAAACAAATGTCCCAGTTCCTTGTAGTCATCAGTGTCCCCTTACAGATGGCAGAGTCTACGTAATCTCTGACCAGATGACTATGTATAAAGATGGGCACTTACCTTCTTAATTTCTGTGCCTTTCCAGTTGTTTACAACAATTTTCTGTTGGGTTAACATTTCACTCTGGGGAGCTGGATTCTTTAAGAAAACAGGAAGCTGGAAAGGAGCATTATTCTATGGGTAACGTTTTCTCTTTCCTTCAGTGCCTAATGCAATGATACTATGTCTTAATGCTACATGACGTTCTCTGTGAATCTTCTTGCACTGTGTTTTACAAGCTCTTCCAGGCACAGAAAGCCACAGGGAGAGGTGAGGATAAGGGCAAAGAGGAGAGCATGACAAGTACTAGCTTTATGCATGCAAACATGAAGGGACTCACTGATGCCAGGGAGCAAGATAATTTGCCTACTCCACAAGCCCTGGAGCAATCCTACATGGGGGTTCCCCTCAGATCCCCTCTTTTTTCTGTGCTGGGTCTTACTGCTAAAGAGAGGCATTTTAGCCTTCGGGAAATCTTGACCTGTCTATATAGACTTCAGTACAGCTTCTAAATTAACTAGAGTAAAAGGTGATAATAAAGAATTAGCAGCACTGAGCTTGGACTGAAACTATCATATTCAAACCTGTTCAAAAACCTGCAAAAAGTAACAAACCAGACTGCAATAAAACAATTGAGGTCTTCTCTAATCACTAGATGCCACCACAAATATAAAGAATAGCAGATGACACTTTTCTTAGTTGTTGTTTGGGGATTTTTTAAAATTTCTTTTAATGTACTCGTGGTTTCCTTCAACAAAAGACACCAACAGGCTCTACGTGCCCTCATAATAAAACTTTTGCCCTCTGTAAACGTGACTGCTTCATACCATGTGGAAGTCTGGAAATAAGAAATTGTATCCTAAAGGCACTGAACTGATAGTCTGGCTTGAAGGAGTCAAGTTTGAATTTTTCCCAGAGGACATTACTTGTCTGCTGAAACAGAGTTAATTCTTCAAAGGTTAGGTGTTGGCTAATGTATGCTGGAAAACCACCTTTGTAGATTTGCACTGAGGCAAGATGGTATTTGAATCTGCTGGAATTATTTACATATTCATATTGCCTGGAGGTTGGAAACTTTTAATCACCAGCAGAGTAGCACAGATGACAGTAAAGATATAATTCAGGCAATGGAAAATGATATTAAAACAGTTGTTGAGAGTCAAGTTTTCAAAACACTTTTTTTTGAATGCAGAAGTCTAGATGTATTTTGTGGAGATACACTGATTTGCAGAGTATATTGTACTGGATGCCAGGAACAGCTCAGATAAGCACAGCTTGATCCCTGAATGGGCTTTAGATGTAAATACAAAAAAACCCCAGCTTTTCTTGGGTATAACGAGAAGAGTGACATGCCACGTCCCTGCAGCTCAGTCTGAGGTGAATAGCTCCCTACAGCATCACTTACAGCATTTCTTTCTCTACAGCATTCTTGCTGGCTAGATCACAAATCATTTTTTAGCAATGATGGTTTCCACAAATCTTACCCTTGGGGATATAACTTTCCCTCCAAGAACGTGTCCTGAATGGCAGGGCAGTAAATATGAAAAAAAGTAATGATGAGCAACCTAAATCCAGTATCTTTTTTAACCCAGTGCTAAGAAGTAAAGGAGAACCAGATTATAATTCATTTTACTCCAGTCTTAAATAATCCAGATAGGCTTCTTGCAATTGTCTGGTTTGTTTGCAAGGACTTTTCTACACCACCACTCTTAAAAAATTAGCTGCAAAATCAGACAAGTCAAGCATAGAGCTACCAAAAGATATGGGAAGGACATGGGTGGCTTTTATACTAACACTCAGTTTCTTGCTCGGCAGCTGACAGGATCCATAAGCTTTACTGAACTCTGGAGATCTCTGGGTGTGTGCGGCCACATTCCTGTGCACACAATAGCTGGGAAAACTGCCGTTGCAGCTTTGGAAAACATGACTTTTCTTCACAATTATGATTAACTTATATAACTGCAAGATGCAAGCCTAAGATAGCAGTTGGCAACACAGCAAATAATTAGGGATGCTCTACCTTCTGGGATATATTACTAAGTTACATTAAACAGTTATTCACTCACATTAAGTAAGAATATTAACGTACTCCATTACATTATATATTAAAAACAAACCAACAAACCACAAACAATAGAACAGAGAACACTGCAACATGCACACACCCGGGAAAGGAAGGGAAAAGAAAGAAAACCTGTAGAATAAGTTGTTCTATAAAAAGCAGTAAAACTTTTGCCAGAGACCTTGTAGTCTCTCGCATGGATTTACAATTGTGTTTGATCCTCCTTTTTCAGTTTCTCATGGGACCCTTGTCTAGCTTTGTCATTCTCTATTATGAGACTGACATCAGTCAGCTGGTTTGTAGCCAGTTACACTAATAATAAGCTGGCAGGGAGATCAGAAATTACTGGAACTATTTGGTCATCTTAAAACCGAAAAAGGAGGACTACTCCAAAACTCTTGAAGGCAGAAAAAGGATACACTTTTAAATGCCATTTCTGTAATAGTTGTTTCACAGCAGAAAAAGTCTCCAAAGTTCAAATTGTTTCAGTTTATTTAATGCTAAATTTGCCTTAAGAACTGTGAGGAGGGCCAGGGAAGAGAATCTATCGCTTCCAAGAGGGATTCATTTAGTATTAGCAAATAAAAATACATGTTGTCAGGGAACCAAACCTTAAAAGCATAGAAATAATTTAAGGAGGATGTCTTTTCGTATTTCCTACAGCTTTATAAGTAGCATACTCTGTCTCATAAGGTTTATAGTCCAACATGAAATGTTAAAGAGACAGCACAGGTGTCTGCATCAGCCCCACATACAGAGTGTGTGATGGATTGTGTGCTTGACTACCCCACTTGCACAGCTTCTTGAAGTTCAGCTCTCTTGTGCTGAGGTCATTCACCTTCAGCTTTACAGTTCTAACCTGGCTCCACAGGAATACATAGTGCTTTGGGATATCTGGCTGACTGCCTTTGAATATCAGGCTGAAGAGGGAGCTTGACAAAGCTTGGGAGTATCTTGCTAATACTCTTGTGATCAGCAAGGAGATGGAAACAATGAGGAATGTTCTATCTCTGCTCCTCTAAGTTTCTGAGTGGAACTGCACATGTCCTGAAGTAGCTTTTGACATTGCATGCCATTTTTCTGTTAGCTTCTCGTTGTTTCTTCCACAGGTTTGGTGTGCTTAGTGATGCATGATTTTATTCCCTTTGAAAGTTCCTTCAGTAAGAACCGCAAGGCAGTCTGCAGAGTCACACCAAGTTGAGCATCGATGATGTATTTGCCAGCTGAAGGGCACCTCCCTCAGGTGTGAATGGGTTGAACCTGGATACACCCTAGAGCAGCTGCAGCTGTATTTCACCCAGCCACGACTGCTCCCTCCCCTTTGCTGCCGGTGGGAAACATACCTCTTGAAGTCACTCAGGCTCTCATGGCTAATACACAACATGAGATCAAAATCCATGACATTTTGTTGTTCCCAAGAGTCAGGCTGGCAAGCTAACTGCTGTCATACACTTGTACTCTTGGAAGAAGGGATGTGAAGGTGGCTGCACGATGCAACTGTTCACAGCCCAGCATGAGTAAACTCCTGTGACAAAAGGGTGCACTGTGTACTTCAGTGGCTCAAGAGACAGTAGATAGATGCCCGTTATTTTTGTGCCAGGTATACCCAGTGCTGGTCTATAAAGGTCAGCACCAGAATAGGAGGACTTAGGCCTCTTGATCCCCAAAAGAGATTCTTTCTCTTTGATCTACACAGGCCATTGGCTCCTCTGCAGAGATAGCAACTGTTCATTCATCTGCTGAACAACTGTCATGGGGAGTGCCAGAAGAGGGACAACTGGTAGTTGCATTAAGCAAAGCTGTAGTAGGTGCTCTAAAAAGCAGTGTGGACAAGTGGTGGGGCTGATGGAGGAGAACATGGCAGAAAACTGAGTTCTTAGTCTTCTATGGCTTTATATATATTTTGGCTTAACATTTTAAAATAAACATGGTCAAAAGCCTTCACAGCTCCTCTCCAGCTCTCTGCTGGCTTGAGGTTTGTGGCTGTAGTCAAGTAATGAAGGTAGTGAATTGCATGGAAATTCACACAGCACTTAGTAAAGGAAGAATCTTTTAAAACACTAGGACCATTCCTTACAAGAGTTTTTGAAGAGGACAGAGTGCCCTTAGTACTTTTTTTTTTCTTCCCCAGAAATACATGACAGCATCTACACACAACGGATTATTCACCAAATTTAGCAGGTTCAGCCTTGTGCATACTTTCCATGTGGTTCAAGGCTATAAAATGCTCCATAGAGAAATGTTGCTGACAAATAACTAACAGGTAAAGAACAAGGACCTAGGGGAGTAACAATGCAAGTACACAGAATCACAGAATCACAAATTATTAGGGGTGGAAGGGACCTTCAAAGATCAGAGTCCAACCCTGCCAGAGCAGGACCAAAAAAATCACAAACTACTGCAGATCACTGAGAAAGGCATCCAGACAGGTCTTCAAAGTCTCCAAAGAAGGAGACTCCACAACCTCTCTGAGGAGCCTGTTCCTGTGCTCTGTAAACACACACTAATCCCAGATCAAATTTTTTACCAAGGAGACAAAGAAAAGCAAGATCTACCCTAGAATGAAATAGCCAGCTGAGGGTACCTTAAAGGTTTTGTTTTGTTTTGTTTTCCTGTATGAGTTATCTCTGCATATAAAAACAATTTAAAAAATAATCAGATTATTCTTTCCACTTATATTCTGTGTTTTACTTTGGCACTCATCTTGTCAGCAAGTTTTTGTAAAGGTAAATCTGTTATATATCTTTATTTTTATATATCACACTCAATGCAGCATGTAAAGTGTGATGCAGGTCTGACTGCACCTGAGTAACAGCTGGTGAACTATACCATTTCTTATGTGGAAAGCTGAGTCCTGCTGTTTCTGATGGAATCTTCCTCTAACTGCCAAAATCTTTTCAAGAGCAATTTTTCCAAGGCCTGAATCAGTGCCCATTGAAAACAAAGGGAAAGATTCCTATTGGTGGCAGCCATCCCAAGTAAGCTAGAGGTCTAGGCTGCCCTTGCCAGAAAATTTTGTTTATGTGCATTCTGATGACTTTTAAAGCTTCTCTTTTTGTACTTGTCTTGCTTATGGATCTTACTTTTTTAGTAATTTTTTTCCAGACACTTCAAATACTGGATGAAGCAAAGTTCATGTGTTTCTATCCTTGATTCAATACAGACGATCATTTTATCAGATTCATTTTTAAAAGACCTGCTTTAGTCAGACTGAACTGGAAAGCACATGTGATGTTAAAATATTCCACCATCCAATGTCCTGATTTTCCCTGTACAAACACATAAGATGAAGGTAAAAGATTCAGCTCTGTGCTAAAGAAAATGGTGTGGTGCCCTCACAATAAATCCATAGAAGCCAGGTTTTTAACAAGTTTACCCAACAGTTGAAGTTTACTTGCATTTTGGCCTCGGGAGTAAGTACAGACATTTCAGTGTGGATGGGGACTGAGGGCAGATTCCACTGGAAGGAACTGGGAGTCTCATAAGCTCCCAGGGAAGGTGTGGGAGTCTGTGGTCAGGTTCATACCTTTCAAGCCACTAAATGGCAATTTATTACCAAGGTGCAAATCAGGTGAACAGATCTGTTTGAAAGGGTCTTATTGGGGCATCTGAGTTATCTACAGAAACGGAGGAAAGGAATGAAAAACTGTGCATCTTTTGGTAAGAGTATTTCTGGAGAAGCTCTGGAGGCCCATCATTTATTGCAATTGCTATGACAGGCTAGCTGGCTGCCTGTAGAAAGTAAGTGCTGCCTGTGGGATAAACAAGTGCACTCAAAGCACACAGACTGTCACCTTCTGTTTTTCTTTAACTAAACTTATTTTCTTCTGTTGGAGGAGGAGCAGGAACAGCACATGCAGCCACAACTTACTGTTTTCACAGACCAATATTGCTTTAGGCCAGACTTCAGTTAATTAAAAAAAAAAAATAAACACTTCCCCCCCCCGGCATTGTAAGAATAGCAAATTTTGTTACACCTTCAATATCCTAAATAATTATTTAAAGAAGAAATCACAAATAGCAGGAGTTCAGCTATCAGAGGTTACCTCTAACGTCTCACTACTTTGGTGTATGACCGACCATGAGGAGAGACAAGGTAACAAACACTTAAACCTGAACCACCACTGCTATAAAAATAGGGAGTTGGTGGCACCATAAAGAAATGTGAAGTGGTTTCAATGGCTGATAAATCTAATCTCAGAAAGAAGACAGAAGTTTCCCAGCCGAGTAAACTGCTCATGGTAACTTTAACAGAAGCAGGATATGATCTTTTATCCTTTGTCATTGGTCTAGCTGCACCCTAAATAGCAGCTGTACTTGCTTAACAGAGGTCTTTAGTTATGCAAATCCTCTCTCTAGAGCCGAAGGACTGCAGACAGGATGGGTGAGATTCACCCTTCCCTTACTTCTCTTCTGTAGGAGGAATGCCAAGTGAACATGATCTCTCCCAAATCCCACACCGCAAAGCACACCCAGCACGCAGCATCAGTAGGAATAAATTTCCCTGCCTCTGCCAAACTGTACCAGCCCAGACCCCTTAAGGTCTTATGCTGGCAAGTGAAGGGATGTCCCTGGGTTTGCTTACACTCACTTGGCATCCTGACCTAGGCTCTTATCACACATCTGTATGCAAAACCCCTAGATATTCACTGGAGAGAGAAAAAAAACAAACAGCTTCAATGCAAAACAGCCTCCTCTCTCCTCCCATAACTGGCCTGTAAATTGAATGGCCCATGGTAATTTTGTAATATAATCTCCATTTGATCAAAGAGATCAAGCCAGCTGGGCACTGGGGACAATGTCTCTGCTTGGTGTGGCACTCACTATCTAGCCTGGAACGAAATGTGTAGGCATTTCTCCTCCCCTCATATTTCAGCTGAATGACTTTGCTGTGTTGATTTGAAATGACCTGACTAATCTCAACTTCCTCTAACAGTTTAATGAAATGTCAGAAGTGAACAAGGACCACAGAACTGAAAAAAAGACCATTCAAACAATGATGAAAAGAAACACATGGACAGCAGTTTTTAAGCAGTCTTTGGGCTATTGGAAATAATTCAATGACCTTTAGCCAAGCTGAAATATAAACATCCTAAGAGGGGACTGAAAAATGTTTTCATATAAGCTGCATTTTTCATCTGGACAGTTTCATCTACTTCAGGATTGCAGAAAGGAGGTATATGAGAAAAGGAGTCACTGGGTAAATTTGAAAAAAAAAGACTCTTCCCGCCCTGCTCAGATCAGTTGGTGCTTGGAAATAAAAACCACAGAGCAACAGTTACACTGGTTCCACCATCTGAAATTACAGGAGTGAAAGGCAAAGGGCCTGGCAAGCCGAGTCCTGCTCCTTTCCCAGAAAAGTTTAATGGTGTTCTCAACTGCAGGATAAATTAAATATGCCAATCATTATTCCAACTTCACAGACACCAACTCAGGGAAAATTTTACACTGCACTTTCCTGTCAAGCAAAGTACAATGAACTAAACCAAACATATCACTGCTTTGCATATCATTAATATTTTACTTCCTGTTAGAAATTTCCTAAGAGCTCTGCTAAAACAGCATTTTAATTACTGCAGATAGCCGCCAAATTTCAGGGAATGTCCAGGGAAATGAATTTCTGGTTCCAAATGAAGGTGAGAAGGACACTGTTTGGCTGGTAGCAGCCATCTTGAAGTACTAATCCTATTCCCATTATTTTTCCTCAGGTGCCTCATGTGCATTATGATCGTGACAAATACTCAGTGCAGTTGTCCTCTGGACCAAAACATTCTGAAAAACAAAAATACGCTTTCTAGAGGCTACAATATCTCTCACCTCCCTTACTACCATTTTGCTGCTGAGCACAGCCCCTGCAGCATCAGCCTCGCTGCACGCACACAGGAGTCACCAGGCCTTTCCAGAATGCAGACTGAGTATCAAAGATTCGACTGCTTCAATTGCTCCAGGAATCCTTCCTTCCTTTCCATAGTACCTCCACCATTCAGTTATGGTGTTGCTGCCTCTCAGCTTTCTGCTATGATGCTGTGCTGGAGGGACATTCACAGACCTGGGCCACAAGGAGTTCCAAGCAGCTGGAGGGCTGACTGCACATTCTTGCATGTTAATTAACATTTACCCCAAGTCCAGAACTCAGGAGATGACAGGTTTGAGCAATGACAGGGAACCAATTCCTTTTACAAGCTTGGAACTTTCAAGCTGACATCCTGTGGAAAACAAAATTATGTGATCATGCAATCAAAAGCCAACTGCTGTGCAGAAACCTGGTGGACCACGGGGCAGTCTGGAGTTCGGGCTGGTAACAGTCAATCTGGCAAAGTGTTCTGAATTGCTACCAAGTGCTGTTATCTTTATAAGGGTTTTTTGTATGTGGAGTTTTAAAGGCTAACTTTTCAAGAAAAAAGGGAATGTTACATGAAATCACAGAATCATAGACTGGTTTGGGTTGAAAGGGACCCTACAGGTCATCTAGTTCCAAACCCCCTGCATAGGCAGGAGAACCTCCCACTAGACCAGGTTGCTGCAGCCTGGCCTTGGAACACTTCTAGGGATGGGGCAGCCACAGTTTCTCTGGGCAACCTGTTCCAGTGTCTCGACACCCTCACAGGAAAGAGTTTCTTCCTAATATCTAATCTAAATCTACATGCTTTAAAGCCATTACCCCTTGTCCTATCACTACATGCCCTTATAAAATGCCCCTCCCCAGCCTTCCTGTAGCCCTTTCAGATACTGGAAAGCCACTACAAGATCTTCCCATGCCTGCCTGAACTTACAGCCTGAACAACCCCAACCTTCTCAAATGCTCATTTTTGCTGCACAGATAATTTGAGCTACAAGTTTTAATACATTACAAGTTTAATATATTACAACATTAATCCAGACAGAACAAGAAGCACTGATTGGTAGGAACAGATGCAGCTCTGAGTGATTGGAAAAACAAGTGAGAGCTATTAAGCACAGGAGAGATTTAAAAAACTGACAGAAGCTTAAAGGAAGAACCTGGACCATGATAACATTATGAAAGTGGAACAGATGGTGCTAGGTCATTACAGAGAAGACAATAAGGTTAGTACCAGCATGGATATGGAGAAGGCAAGTCTTTCTCTATGGCAGGAGGCAGACCTAAAAGTATGATCATCTGTCCTTGTCCATGGAAAGTAAAATTCTGTTCATCACAAAGCTCCAGCTGAAAAACATATCCCTTGGTCTCACTGCTCAGACTGTGTGTAATCATCCACAGACATGTCCACAACTGCTCTTGGAGCTTCCTGGGAATTTCCCTGGATACCGATGCTTTGCAATGTCTAAAGGTCATGCTGGGTTAATGCCTTACACATCTTGAGATCTGGATTTTGGCTTGATGGTATCAACACAAAGGATTACAGCTCCTGAACCTCATGCAACAAAACTTTGGTTTGCATCACAGTGTTACCACATAATATGGAGAGCTGGATTTTCAGAGTGCAATGAGGTTGGGACGGTGCCAAATGAAGCACCTGGTACTATTACAAAGAAAACCCTACAGTCTTACCCAATGCCCCAGAATTAAGAGTCTTTCACCTCACAGCTTACTCCAAGGAAGCTCAAATGTAAAGGCAGGGTTCAGTATTTCCAACATAAATTATTTTTTTTCCTATGAGAATGTAATATATAACATTTCACGATCAGGTGCACATATTACTTTGTCTGCTTCACTACACCACACAATGATTAGCAGGAACAGAGAACATAAGGAATTGGAATTAGATGGACATTGCTGCAGGTCGCATGAGCAAGAAAGATGAAATGCGCATTTGTGGAGAACTACATTTTCTGCTGGCATGAAAAGAGACACTGCAATCTACTTCTGGTCTTTTAGACCAGTTGTGATTAAATTTTAAAACATTACTTAACTTAGGATGCTGGCAGGTGACAAAAACGCCCTGAAAATGGCACTCTACTTACACAATCCTAACTTGCTTCTGAAATTTGTGATTATCTCAACTGCATGTAGTAAAAAAAAAACTAACAAACTTTATCACAATAAATTGTACTTCAGGTGATGCTGGTGTAATAAAATATTTGTTACCACTTTATCAATTTATAATTCAAATAAAAGCTGTTAATGGCCTGTATAAATAAATAGTGCAGCAAGAATGTATCTCTGCAACCAGAGCTAAAACAGGAATTTATAAAGTTACAGAATAATTTTCTTCTAGTATTAACACAAATCATTCTCCATTGCACAGCTGGAAAAGAGACAAACAGATGCAATTAAAACACTTTGCCACAAACTCTGTCTTACTTGGGAATTTCTGTTGAACTATTTAGATCTTAACAGAATTTAATTCTCCTACAATTAATGGGCATTTTATTATCTGCTTCAATGGCAAGGATTTAACTCATGGAATCTTATTCAGATGGAACATGGAAGGACACAATCAAATTGAAGTACCTGCAGTCATCAGGGTTTGTACCTAAACTAAACACTGAATCTATAATAAATAAGGACAAGAGCCTAGTATTAATGAGCCCATGATGCTTGATATCCTGCATCTTTTATCCTTTCCTTTTGGTGTTCAAGTACTTCTGTATCAAGTAACTTGTTTAGCTACATGCTAGTTGTAGAAATGTAAATTTGTAAAATGTACTGGAAAGGATAAGTTTGTTGGAAAGCAAAAAAACCCCAAACAACAACTATGTTAAACTGGTGAAATACACTGCTGAGAATGTTAAGGGAATGCAGCCACCGAGTTACATGCAGTGATGAGTACACAGACACTGAAGAAATATTTTATGGGAGAGGCTAGACCCACTCCCTAAGGAGATGTGTTGGCCTGTGCTAATGGTGTCAGCACTGCAGGATTGACTCACTGTCAGGCAGTGAAAAGAGTGGACAGATATGTCCCAGAGAATAAGGAAACCAAATGGTGAAATATAAGAGTATATGCAGGGAAAATGACAGAATGGGGCAAGTACTTCTCTCTAGTACTGAACAGAAGGTGGATGCATTATCCAATTCTGATGTGAAAAAGCACAAAAAGTTTCACAAGAAAAAAAAGAATCTGAATTAATTATTCTGTTCTGCAAATAATATTCCAAACCAATATGATTTTGTATTTCGTACAAATCAAAGGACATTAATGCACTTCAGTGTCCTCCATAGAGCCTGAGGAGCCTAACTGAAATGCAGAGATTTACATCATCACTACTAAAATCTCATCACTTTCCAAAGAAGCACAGCAATAATCTAGGTTAGATTTTTCATGGTCTTCAGATGAAAATTCCAAGTATTATCCTGCAATGCAATTGTCTTTTCCAGCTCAACTCCCACATCACAAACATTGCATCACTGCAACTTTTCTCCTCTCCTACTTACTTTGGAATTTAGCATTGTTCTGAGTCCTCTTTCAATTATTCCACATTTCTTGATTATTTTGTTACACTGAAATTCTGTACCAAGAGGAGTTTTTACTCTCTGCAATTACAAAAGATGACATTCCATTAGGGTCTGGCAACTTAATTATTCCATGTTTTGGTTTAAGACTCAGACTCGGAGAAGGCAGGTGAAGGCAGTTGTCTGTGTGCTTACCCATGTACACCACTTTAGTTAGTGAACAAGATGCTGAAAAAAAACCCAACAATACACTTTCCAGATTCTTCCAGCTTCTGTTAGGAATTATCTAAAACTTAAATTATTTTATTTAGTCTGCAATTCTGAAGAGTGCTATCTCTCTGCTCACATCCAAGGTGTCTAGAGTAATGCAGTGGAAGAGCACAGTATGAGACCACCAGAGTGAGACTCTACAATGGAAGCAGCATCTCGTGATGAACATCGCATCCAACATGCATCCATAAAACCACATACAACTCCTGACAAGACAGCTTCACAGCACATAATAGCCTACTTAACAGAGTTGAAGTGAGGTCAAGCCTGAAATTCTAATTTTAATTGTCTTGTTCTAATTTTCTTTATCCTCCTGACTTTTTTCATTGTAAGATCACAAATAACTTGTATACATATTGGTTCTGAATAGAACACTGAGACATGAGTTTATTGTTTCCCTTAGCTGGCATTTCATAGAGGAAAAATACTGCCAAAACAATTTAATAGCATATTCAAAATTAAGACTGCATTTTGACCAGATTACTATAAATTAAACAAACAAACAAGAAACAAAAAAAGAAATACAATCACTTCTTCATTTTCCAAAGAAAACAGGAAAATAACTGCAACAAAACAACATTTCCAATAGTCACTGAACAATACCGTGAAAGCATGCTTCTTAATAAAGATAAGGACAGTTCCTGGAGGAGAGAGGGAATTTTACTGCCTGAGGCTAAAAGCCGTGTGTTGTGAGAAGTGTGCTGTAAAAAATTAAAATATTTGAACTCCAGTAATTTTTGATGTGCGTTCAACAAAAACAGGAAAACTAACTCAACTCTGAACCATTTCACTTCTCACCAAATTGTGTTTTTAGAGGAGCAAGATGGGTTCCCTTTCAAGTGCCTGGAAGATGTGTTTTTCATGTGTTTCTAAGGTGCAGTTTTTTCTCAAGAAGATCATACTGAGTAAGGACTGCTCGTTCTCATGCGTGACAGTGTTGCTCAAGGCTGTTGCCAAATGTCACAGTACCACTTGTGACAGCCACAGAGAGAAGAGGGATTTTTCACAATAGGAATTGTGCAATCAGATTAGCCAGTCCAAGGAGAATTATAAAGATGTGAATGATCAATGCTGGCCATGTCAGCTGCCCAGCACGATGCAGGGAGATCACGTAGATGAGGGACGGATACACGAATACAAAGGCCAGACCACAAGTTGCTCCAGAGTATCTGAGGAAAGGCAGGGAGAGGGGAAGAAGAAACAAACAAACAAATAAAACTTTGTGTTAACTCATTTCTTGTTTTCATTTTCCCCCCTCAAGCCAGTGAACAGCCTTGGTTGAACAATGACTAGCTGCAGTCACTAAACATCAGTTTCTGTTCCTCGCTGTCCTTCCCTTCCCTCACGGGCATTTAATTGTCCTCCCCTGTGCTCCTCAGCCCCCTGCTCCCTGTACCTGCTCTCTGACATGCCTCTGCTGTTTCAGTCAGCATTCCCTGAAACAGCATTCCTCTGCTGTTTCAGTCACATCCCCAGATGCTTTTGGGGACTGATTTCCTATTTTTGACTTATGTTTCTACCTTCTTTGGTGAAATTTGACAACGTGCGACAGAAAATGACTGGATAGCGCAGCCTTTTTTAGGCATCCTCTACTGTCAGAACTGCAAACCTCATTGCACTCCAGCCATCTGAGGACACGTGTAAGCGTAGAAATGCTTCAGAACCTGAAACATTTGTATAAATTTATTTGATGACCTCCAAGCAAATCATTCTCCAGACCCAAAAAGATCAACACACCCTCCTGGTAATATGATCAGCTGCAGCAAGTGAAACATTTGAGTGTTCTAACAACTCCCTTACTTAACGTCTCATTATTTTCCCCTACTGTGAGTTTCCATCTGCTAACCTATACTGCAGCCAAATGTGCATTATTAACTGACAACATATTTTGTTTACTTTTAGACAGAGGAAACATATTAATGCCGAGTAACCATCTGTAAAACAAAAACAGCAAATACCTAAGTTAGACTGTATATAGGCAATTTATCAGCTGGAAATTCAGTTTGGTTAATATGCACAGTAGAAACATACAAGCAGAGGTCAGGATCAGTCTGCAGACAGAAAAATGTCCTGCATGATATTTATTTGAAATTAATAACTATACTGTCTCTATCACTGGAATACAAAAATTTTCACTGAAAGGAGAGGTAAGAAAAAAAGGAAATAGAAAAAACCTCAAAGATCAATGACTGAGCAAAAGTAAGTTATTTTGCTACTCTGCTGAGACCCAAGCCTGTCATTCTGGTTTTAAAATTGCAGGTTTCTGTATTTTTAAAACACCTCCCTCTCCTGGTTGCTGTAGGAAAGATGCATACTCTGAATGAATTACTAAGATTACCAATATGGTGATGTCAAATGTAGACCATAAAGCTAATTGGATTATTTCCTCTAATATTTCTCAATTATAGAAAACCTACATGTTTATTAACATTGTAAATTTCAGGTATTGTTTAGAAGCAGAACTTTTATGTCAGTTTTCCCTTTGAAGTTACTTGCTCTCTTGGAATTCTGTTATGAACTTTCAAAAGAGCTTCAAATGGTCTTAACACAAAATCTTGAGAAAAGCCACCCAACAACAGAGGAACTTTTCTCCTGACACCATAATCCTTCATGTGTATAGTTACAAGGTCCTATACAGCTCCAACGAAACTTGGGGAATCACCCCAATCACCTTAGATGCAGAGGAACAGTTACAGATAGTTGGTATCAGAACATTTAAAGAGCGGATTGTTTACACTTCTAATTCATTACTTACATCTTAAAGAGGTGTAAGCCTCACAAAATACAAAGACAGAAATAACTGCACTGATGCTGCTCCTTCTCAACACCAAGAGGCAAACATGCAGCAAAACCACAGACAAGTTCACTGTGCAACAACCAACACTCACCTTATGATGCCTCCTATATTTGGATAAAATCTTGCCATTGCTACTCCTGCTCCTACAATTGCTACATTCAGGATAAGCACATGGAAGACACTACAGGAAAGTAAAGGAAGAGTGTTAAAATCTATGCTCTAGTTATTACAAAATACCATAATTATCCTTCCTTTACACTAATATTTAACTGATACACGGATGGTGCTTCCATTTGCACGACTCACTCCATTAAAGCTCATTAATTTCACAGCAAACATAACACCTACTGAATGTTCAGAATGACAGACTCTAAATATCCGGTGTTTTGACTCAAAATATTCTTAAGGAGTATGTGTAATTTGGCAGTTCTTCTATAAAACACTGTACATGGTACTAAGCACTCAAGTATTTCAGTATTGGGTATTCAAATACCAAAGAAACAGTATTGTATAACTTAAATCCCACAAGAAAGAATTAGCTTGTCCAGAAAATGATCTGACTTGCTCAAAGTGGACAAATGGAAACCAGAAGAAAAGATGCACTGCATGGAAAACATTACATGAAACACTGTGGGGGAAATAACACCTTAAAACTTGAACTCTAATGCATTTTGGTAGAGAACAAATATTTAGAATATATGGCATTATTCAGTATATGACCTGTGCACTATTTATATTGGAATTTTTTGTTTAATGTGCTTTTACAAAGAATTTCAGGTCACTTTCCTTTTTTTGTTAATGATGAAAAAACTGAATTTTCTGTTCTGCAAAAGTAGCCTTTAATGCATCAGAAAAACTCATACAGCTGAGACTCAGGAAAGTAACAGTTTTATTTAGAGAATACAAACTGCTGGCATATTTCACCAGAAGGTAAAGTCAGGAAATACAATGAACAACTGTGATATTTTGGTCGCACAGCTGTTTCTATGAAGGGGAAAAAAATCACACAGAGGAAACATACTTGCAGGTTTTGTTTATTCTTCTAGAGGATTTGATTTCTTAAAATAATCAAAATATGTAATCCAATGCTATTTTTTTCTTAACTGTAAAAAGTATGTGTGTTATGGAGGACACAAACTTTTATTTAAAAGCAGCCACTTCCCAGGCTGGCTGCCAGTTCCCAAGTTAGGCAGAAAGAGTTTGAGACATGGTTTCACTGAAGCTCAGGAGAACACAAGTAACTTACACACAGATGAATAATTTCAGATATGGCCTATTTTTCATAAATGTTTGTCCTTAAAATTTTATTTCAAAAAGACAGAAATAATATCTTTACAATTGTACATGATATTTTAGCAGTGGTACAAGTGGTGTACCTCAGTGACTGAAAATAGCAGTGGGAATACAGCAGCTGAAACTTTAGCCAAAACTAATTGGAAATAAACCTGATAGGACCCCAAGGATAAAAAAGAAAATCCCAAGAATCAGACTTACTAGGGAA
>NW_009954567.1:953788-996222 GCF_000747805.2 Chaetura pelagica
AGGGAAAGAAGGACCAAACGTTTACTGCTTCTCTAATATTGCTAAGGAAAGCAAATTAACTGAACTGTTCACAAAAAATGTGTTTGCCATTAAAAAATACTTCCTCTCCCCACATATACAGCAGATTGCAAATCTTACTGTCAGCAGAATTGAGGTAAAATGTTTACTAACACAGAAAATGCTGGTACTACTTCAATTTTTTTTTCTGAGACTAAGTTTTGTAGCAAGAGGGAATAAAAAGAGTGCATGCTCAGTAATTTAAAAAAATTGTTTTGCAAATTTGGGTCAGTTCAGAACACTTCAGCAGAGAACCTGAAAAATGTCTGAAGTATTTTATTTTGGCACGCTTTAAAACTGAAGATGTGATTCTGTAGTTCAAGTTGTTGCTTTAAAAAAAATTAATTCTAGCTTCCTACAATTTCAAAAGCAAAGTGGTGTATGTGAAACATCTTTCAGCTTCTTGATCTGTGAAAAAATAATTGGGTTGGGGGGCGAATGCATTTTGGCTCAGCTGAAAACAACGGTGTCAAAATGCTGGAGCCTCCAAACGATTCAGTACTTCCATAGTAGTGCTTTGAAGTTTTACTTGTTATTATTAAGAAAAATCTTCAAAGAACACCAAAATCAAAGGAAAAGGATTTAAATCCACTTGGTTTAGGGCAAAAGATTACACTGTATTTCTTCCCTGGAACATCCCTGCTCATTTTTCTACCTTTTTGAAATAGCACAAGTTGTAACCACATTATTGGACAACAGGTGTTTAACCTGCAAACCCTTTCTTTTACCTTGGTAGATATTCATAGCTCATCTTAGCTCTGACAGGAGAAAGCCACATTCTTAATACATAGAAAAACATTATCATTTAGAAAAAAAACCACTATCCTTCTTAACAAAGAAGAACATGATATCTAGGGCTACTAGCAGCTGTATTAGTTGGGGCAGTATTTTTCATAAGATTGTCAGTTTTGTGCAGGTGTGCCCAAAAGAGACGAGCACTTCTCACAGCCTGTTCTAACTTGCTCAGTTCTAGCCAGACACCACCTTACAGTACAATTAATTGTCACCACACACTGCAAAAGGGCAGCCAGAAAAACTTTCTCTTTTTGAGCCATAGCATGCCTCCTTAATACAGCTGTAGGAAGAAGAGCATTTAGATGATGTTAGAGATAAGAAGGGATTGATCCCTCTTTACCTAACCACACTGCTGGCACAGAGCTGTTTTCTAAGCAGTGT
Source organism: Chaetura pelagica (assembly GCF_000747805.2). NCBI lineage: Eukaryota > Metazoa > Chordata > Aves > Apodiformes > Apodidae > Chaetura > Chaetura pelagica. The sequence goes on from NW_009954567.1 coordinate 955,022, forward strand.
AACCTTCTTCCTTGTGGTCAATGGCAGAAGGTCAATGGTCAATTGTGTGGCTGACGCCAAGGCTGGACTGTCTGCCTGGGTAGCCTGATTCGGGTTGCTGCCCTGAGGCACAGGTTGGGTCGCCTCAGGGAGGCTTTAATTCAGAAAAGACACACCCAAGGCAACCCAAGTTTGGCACAAGGCGCTTTTACATTGTCCTCAGTCTCAACTCTCAGTTGGGCAGTTGAAGACTCCTTTTTTCTATAAAGGGAATAATTGCTCACCTGAAAAATTCTCTCAGAAACTAGCAGAGAGGAGAAAAAAAAGAAGGAAAAGACACAAAAAAGCTTTCCTCTAAATCTTGCTTTTCAGCTTGCACTGCAAGGTTAACCTTTCAGATGGAGAGAGTCCAGAAACAGCGTGGTATGCCAGAAGATCATCAGAGGGCTTGCTATATCAAGTTATCTCCTGCAGAAGTGCTAGTTACAGTTAAGCCACTGAATGTCAGTGACTACATATATCTAATTGACTTCGGCATTCTCAAAGTAAGAATCGTAACAAAGACTGTGAAACTTTATTCTTGGGCAAGGGATATGTAAAGAAGCTGATTTTAAATCCCCTCTGGTCAGATACAAGGAAATTAGAAGTGCTGGATTCAGTACTGGGATGAATACACAATCAGGAAACAAGAAAGCGAAGGAATAAAGAAAAACAGGACCAATTAAGCAAAGCTTTTTGAAAGATTACCCTATCCAAAAATGTGTCGCTCAAGTGACATTGATTAAAACACTATGAATCACAGCAGTTAAGAAGCAAGGCAGAAGCTAGGTGAAGAGCAGACAACTAACCATGCATGCAAACGGCAGAAATGCATTTCATTGTAGGAGAAGATACACATCTGTGGGAGAACTGGCAGGGCTGATGGGCTACCAAGGAGTAAAGGGAAGACAATCTTTAAGAAAAGCCAACTGATTTCTGTCCATCAATTTATTAATGTCTCAGAACAGGGAAGATGTTAAAAAGTTTAAAAAAACCTGAGCAGATGACTGTATAAAGCATTGTAGGCATGTCATATAATAATCAAGGGAATTATATGTCATAAATATAACTGTAGCCAAGAAACAAGAATTTAAAAATTAGTTTTGTCTACATATAAGAAGATCCAAAATCACCTAAGAAACAGCAGATAAACTACATGCTTCTGGCCCTAAGTCACCCATTAAATGACGCCATTGCAAACATATCTATCTTACTTTAGAAAATAATTTCCCAATACACAACATTTTGGCCCTCCCTTACCACACCAGAGAGAGAAGAATGAACAGTTCCTTGGGTTTCATCCCAGTATGTCACTTTCTGTGTTGTAGGCTGTACACTAGCATACATTTTGCAAAATGAAAGGAGGAATTAGGATGACTTCTCTTGCCTCTAAATGTTTTGTAGCATCACAAAGGCTTTGTGATGACGCCTGTCAGAAGACTACTGTTGCCAGTGTTTCCACACACACTTGTTTTTAGGATGGGCAGAGACAGGTGAACTGATCCTGGCACTTAAGAGGAAGGAGAATCCTCCTCCTTAGAAGCAGGGGGGGCTTTTGCTCCTCTACTTCTAGAGGACACAGGACTCTCTGCTTCAGAAAAGCTCCCCTGAAGTTGAGTAAATGCTTCCTCATTGTGACTCAGTTGTAATTCGTGGCCTACCAGTAAAAGCCAAATTATGAAACAGGCTGCTGTTTTTGGTAGAAATTGCCTTGGATTACAGCCATTGTCAAGATTTAAGAATTACAAAACAGCAAATACCTTAGTGCCTTATCATATCCAGCGACATATAAATAGCACAGTAAAATGAGTTAAAGCAAAGAATCAAATTGATCTGAGCAATACAGTCATTACTAGGAAATAAACCCATCTGTCAGCTCTTTAAGCATGTGTACGATCAAGTTATTCAGTCAACAGCCAGTTTAAGATGCATCCATCCAGAATCCCAGGAGCTCCAGCTAATAATAACTGAATGGTTAACTCCATCCATAGCAGTAGTAGGTATCCACATCTGCAAAAAACTGCGCATATGAAGAAGCCTGGCTTTTAATATCAAGGAGCTTCCAGTTACAACAGGGACTTGAACCAAAAAGGAGGAAGCATTAACTTTTTTTTTTTTTTTTTGTAAAAAAATAAATAATTGGACAATTACAGCCATAAGGTGAATTTGTAACATTCTCTCTGCAAAGGAGACTTAATATAGGAAGGATGCACCTGTGGAAATATAAGCAATTTAGCACATTGAATCACAGGATTAAATGAGTCTAGGTTGCCAAGAAAGAGCCTGAAGTGCACAATCAATACGAATTCAGCACACTGCCCTATGTGCTGTTCGAGCAGATGGATAGATATACCATCAGTGTACACCCTCTCTTCCACATCCTGAAAATAAAAGCAGGAAGAGGTAGAAAAAAAATAATGTAAACATAAAGAATCAGTCACAAAAATACAGTATTTTAAATTGTAGGGTTTGTTTTTCTTTTAAAGATCTTCTAGCAGAACAGCACAGAACCCCTTTTTCTGTTCTGCCCTTTTATTACCGCTTCATACTTTTGGTTTGCTATTTACATAAAAATTTTCTACATTCAAATGTGAGATATACAAACATATGTACATACATGCACATATCTAAGAGCTAAAGCTGAGTCTCTGCACGTCATTCTTCTTATTGCCTGAGAACTGCTAGCCCTGGACAATGGAGATTTCTGTAAAAAAAGTTTAGTACGTACAACAACTAGAGGAGTGCTTGTTTTCCTTCACAAAAACTATGGAACTTAGTATTTCCAAATAGGTTTTTCAGGGTGGATCAACATGCTCCCCAGTGACACGTCTGTTTATGTCAGTAAGCTGCTACTGTACATTTGCAAAATGTTTCCCCATAAAAGCAGCTCTGGGAAAAACCCAGAATCCTACAATTCTTCCTAGCAAGGTGATAAAGGCACAGTGCTACTAAAGGACCTTCATCAGCTTTAGCTACTGGTGAGAACCAGTCATCAAAGGACATTTCACAACCAAGTAGTAAATCTTTACTATCCTCTCAGAGGCAGGACCAGCCTTCAGTTAGTCCCTATTGCATAGCAAAATTAAGGGCTAACCTTGCCAGTTGTAAATGCACAGAAGCTAAAGATTGGAGGTCAGCTGCATGCTATATTTGAATACCTGGGATACCAGAGACGGATACACTCCCAGCCACCTGGAATTTACCTACCTTATCACTACAGGTTGCAGCAATTTAAGTGGCTTCTGAGAAACCATTTTTGACATCTAAGAAACTTTAAATACCTCCCTATAAGGAGTCTTAAAACAAGTAAAAAAAACCCACAAAAAAACCACCACAAAAAAACCCACCCAAAAAGCCCTACACATAACAACAATAAAAAAACCACACGACCAAAAAAAGAAGTGAGTTAAGCTACCAGCAGGACATTCTGGAGAGAAGAACAAGGAAAGTACTTGAATCAGTACATTTGTCATACCATGAAGGCTTAAAACAGAAAGCTGGACTTCACCTGAGAAGAGATTGGTACGAAACTGGAGGTTCTAGCAGAGGGCATGAGGGAAATTAAAACCATTCTGGTCAGGGATTAACTGAAGGGAGGAGTTAGGAAGAGGCACATCCACACAATATAAAGGACATGGCTATTTCCCAGTGGCTGTGAAATCCATGTTTAGCACTTAAATCAATGGCCTTGTTTCCAATAGTAACTTGCAGTAGTTACTAAAAATCTCAACACTGAGCTGTAGGCACTTATTTCACTGGCTAATTTTAGGCATCCAATTTCTAGACCTTCTCATACCTATTTTAGTACCTAGAAGAAACCTAAAATTTGGAACAATGTCTTCCCAGACCTGTATGCTACTGCTTATGCCACAAAGAAAACACACATTTCTTCCCAGGATATTTTTTTCCTCTCCTCCATCAACAGTAATTCACAATGTAAAATAAGAATCTTGGAGAAAAATGCCTACTTCTCAGCTGGGACAAATTCAGACAATTCTCCAAATATAAATGTCCTAGGTTTTATTTTAAACAAACAGCTAAAATTGAAATCTGGATCAGCGTTTCTTCCCTGCAGTTCTGACACTTGAACAAATGCAGGGGTGTGGCTCATCTCTGAAATTAGCATGTGAAAACCTATTTTTATAAGCATACCATCAGCCTAGATAACACAGTTAACTTAACTACTAGCTCTGTTTAAAAACAGAAATATGATTATTCATTATGCTCCATCAAAACACACATGGCACCCTGAACAGTTAATATCCAGAGTGTATGATGTTCTTCACAGCTGAAAGACTACTTGATGAAATGCTTCTACACAGAATAGTTTTTTTTCCCTGTACAAATCTTCAGTTGCTGGTATAAATGCATAATACAAAGCAATCGTGTTGACAAAACTCCTCTGGTTATTTGCAAAATGAAGAACTAAAAAATAAAAGTACCCCCCATTCTGCTCTGCCAAGCTGTAGCAGTCCTGATCTGCAGCAAGAGTTACTCTGCATGCCAATTCATCCCGACTCTACAAACATTGTGAAATTAGCTTTTGAAACATACTTAATGCAGCAAAGGAAATCCCCCAATGCTCAGCCAAATTTCTGACAGCAAAAGACCAGTTAATCAAAGTGTGCCAAGCTCTCAGACTTCTTACCTTGGGTAAGCATCCCCAAAAAACTGTCTTAACAGCTGAACTCGTGCCAGATAGCCCAGCAGTGGGTATACAGTCATCATCTGGAACAGCAGGAAGATTCTTGCCACAAATGACATGATGTCATCACTGGGAAAGTTATCTAGAAAATTCTAAACACAGGAATAATGTCACACTTACCAATGGCAGCTTGATTACACATATCTGCTAGGTTTTACTAGATGTATACATGGGAGAGAGAGATAAAGGCAACTACAAGTGCTAAAGGAATTTCAAACGATGAAATACCCTCTTCCTCTTTTACTATTGCCTTGCCATCAAATACCAGCTGATTTTTTTAATATTACAGTGCTGATGTAAGCTTTCATGTTAGCATTAAGGATGCAATTATTTTCTAATCTTGTAAATAACCTCAAATAATTAAGGTTGTGGAAGGGCTGCCTGATTTTTTTTGGTAAATGGGTTCACATAACAGAATCACAGAATGTTAGGGGTTTGAAGGGACATAAAAAAATGATTGAGACCAACCCCCCTGCCAGAGGAAGGTCCTCTGGAGTAGGTCACTCAGGACTGCATTCAGGTGGGTTTTGAAAGTGTCCAGAGAAGGCGACTCCACAACCTCTCCGGGCAACCTGTTCCAGTGCTCTGTCACCCTCACATTGGAGAAATTTTTCCTTATATTTATGTGGAAGGTCCTGTGCTCCAGCTTGCACTCTCGCTCTTACTGTCTGTTATGTCATATCTAGATATTAAAAAGTTATTTAACCAGTAAAACTGGATCATATAGAAATGGTAAAGGGATCATATTCTACAAGTGGGAACATCTGAAAAAGTAGTGTAAGACTTAAGTATCATGGAAATATACAAATGGCTTAGTAAGTACTTAGGATTACTACAGAAAATAAAAAGGGAGAAAACCACTTGTTACTTTTTGTTTAACTGTGGATTTAACCTCATGAAGCTTTTTCAAATGGTTCAAAAAATTATTTCCTGGTTAAACATTTGTACCAGTTCTAACTAATCCACAGTCAGAGGAAGCCTTTAAATGCTGCTTTATTGCTAAATATTATGCAAGAGACACAGAACACCTGGCATAAAATGGATCACCAATTGGTAACTCCTACCCTTAAAATAGTTCAGTGTGTGGGAATCAGTCTTGCCTATAAGCAGAGCTCAGTAGCATTCACACTTTCATGTTGTACTACTATTTGAAGAAATCTGCTGGCAAGGCTCACCACAGTGTTGAGACTCCAAACCTACCCATAGCAAAGACTCCTATCTAAAAGAGCTTGCATTTGCATTACATGTCTTCATTTTGAGTAACTGAAATCATTCCAATGAGAGGGACTGGTCACTGCACACACAAATAAACACAAACAAGACTTTTCAGGATTAAAGAAATTAAAGAAATCAAAACCTCAACTATTCACTTGTTCACTTTGGTCCTTTCTTCATCACTTTCACAGAGTATTTATTAAATGCTTGGTTTTTACAGAACTACTGGCAACCAGAAATAAGTATAAATGAGATAACACAAGCATTACTCATCGGATTGTGGTAATGCCCATGAGGGGTTAGGCAACTGACCATAGTCAAAAATCAGATGTGTCTGGCAGGGTGAGTCATGAAGCAAGTGCAGCAGCAGTATTAAAAAAATACATATTTACGAAAATATCAAGAGTAAATATATACTGCAGTAAAATATCTCACCTGTTCAATACATTCTTTGGATAGTGGTGGTGAAGGAAAAGATGCAAAAATTATCACTCCGACATACAGATATGTTAATCCCACCAGGAAGTATGCAATAGAGAGGTCTCTCACCTGAGGAAAAATAAAATCTCATTTGGTCAACACTGACACACCAAACAAGGCAAAATAAAAACCTCATGAGAACATTCCTATTGCATTTTATTATGGTTACTTTTATACGTGTTACTATTACTTTTATATTTTAATTTTTACTTTCTATTACTTCAGTGGGGACTTCAAACCTGGCCCTGGACCAGATCAGGAAGCTGCAAGAAGACACTCCAAAGCAGAGCTACACCAAGCATTACCTATCTATCTGCATAGAGGAAAGACACTAAAACACATATGCCAATAGGTCCAGCATCTTTCTGCTGGCCACACAAAACACTCATCAGTTCTTAAAACATACCAACAAGAAATCTCTACTTTTTTATATTCACCTGTTCCTACTAAGAGCCTTGGGACACACAGACAGCTGTCAAAGACAGAAAGCCTATCAATTACCTACGTTAAATCTCTTGTGAGGACCAAAATCTTGCAATTAAAGACATCAGCCTACCCAACTGCAGACACAATGTAAAGGACGTTTTTTAAGAAGCTGCTTTGAAACTCAGGAGGATGATTCACATGCAGTTGTTCCAAACCAGAAATGAATACATCAGGCTTCTGTATGAATGGCATGATAATTGAAGACATAGCTAACACACCACTTAAAAAATACAAATAAAGCACAAATAAAACAGAAAGGTATAGCTAGGCACAGAGGTATGCAAGTCCTTCAGCTTCAGCCCTATATTTCACAATGACTCTTTATAATTTAAAATTGCCTATCCACTGTATTACTGAATTTCTGTAAACATTCCAGGTAAATGCACTAAACAATAATCAAAGATTTTAAGGAGAGGGTGCTGAAGTCAGACATAAATCATATTTAATTATACTACATGTAGTTAAATATGGATCTAAACCTTAATATCAGTACTATTTCTGAAAATTTTGACTATATAAAGTATCTAATATATAACAAGACTGTCAGCTATAGAAAAAAGAAGTTTTTTAGCAACATTTAGTGTTGGAAAAAAGCAACAAATCTACTCAAGTACTTGACAAAATTGCAGAATCCACCTACACATCAGAGTGACCTCATAGCAATGTTTTTAGTTGGGTACTCTTCTACGTCAGTTCTGTTACTTTGGAAATGAAGTGGGAGATCACTCGTTTCCAGTTAATAGTTAACTATAGTCTGTATAAGCTTATGCTATACCACAAAACACTCATTACCTTATAGCAAACAGTTTGTTCAGCTGCTCCTAATCATCAGCTTAAAGGATTACTAGTAACGCTTCAATACATTATCCTATTTTCATGTGGCTGAAAAGTAAGTCTTTCTAGCTCAGGTACAGCACCAAATTATTAGGAAAGTATAAAGTGCTAGACTACAAATTTCAAGTAAAATTCAGAAGGAAGCCAGTTTTTCATGAGGAAACTGGAATCCCTTGCTTATTTTGCCAGTGCTTTTGGGATAGAAGATTGATGCCTGCAAGTTGTGAGGGCAATCTGAAACAAAATTCTTACTGCTTCCTTGTGTCTGCTCTTGATTAAGTATAGATAGCTGGTGTGCTATTACCTCTGATTATACTAACCAGTTCATGTTCCTACAGATTTTAATGTTTTAATCTGTACTGAAACTAAGTGCTAAGATAATTTTGATAATGTATTTTTATGGCACGTAACACAATAGACCCTTCTCTTCAGGAGTTGTCACCATACAAAGAATAACCAGGTTTTGATTTCCATAAGCAAGAAGAAAAGAAATACTGACAACTTGAAAACCTGAATTTCTTTTTTCTCATACATTTATCACTCCCTTGTAAACATCTGCTTCTGCAGACAAGGTGTTTGTCTTTGTACAAGAGTATGTATTTGTGTATATAACAGGAACATCTTTTGATTACTGTTCATTACTCTACAGGAGACATGGGTTTACTCCCTAAAGACCTTGACTGCAAATACTGTTTAGACAGCATAAAACAAAAGGACATATGGAGAGAGATAAAAGGATTAAAATTAAGCAACAGAGCTATAATCGCATTTGTCTATTTAAAATTTTATACTAAGATGTTTCTATTCAGAATGGATATCACTGTGGTGGAAGCTGCCAAAGCATAAGCAACAGGGCAGTCCTCACACCTAGAGTTTATAATCTAAGATTCAAATGTAGAAAAAGTGGTTGAAAAGAGGAAGTATTTAGAGGATGAGAGTGGAAGGGAAGTATTAAACATAACATGTAGGCCACAGTCTGTAAGAATCACAGCTTACCACTGCCAAGACTTTGTCAAATACATCAGAACTTAACAGGCAGATTCTGAGGTGGAACTTGAAGAACATGTGTTAGCTGTACTTCTTCCTGACCAAAAGCTTCTCTGGTCAGATGCACAGAACAAACTGTTAAAAGTGCCTCTGGAAGAACAGAAAATTGAGTGACTTAAGCTGCCAGCAGCAGCAGAATGAAATCAGTAATCAGCCTCCTAACAAAAGGATGAGTCTGGTAAATCAGGTGGGGCTAACAAAGAGAATTCTCAAAGTCCAAGACATTATATCACATTCACAGACTAGTATCCAGGTGCAGGGTGGACTTGCAGCACAGGACCGGATGCAGCACAGTGAAGGATCTGTGGCTCTACCAATATTTACTATGTGATGCTGAAAAGAAAAGGCAACTTTCAAGCCTTGTTTTCGCTGTTTAATGCCATGGAGAAAATAGTTAATTTTTTCCTCAGTACCACTGTGACAGCTAGCTTGTAGAGTTGCTTCTTGGATGGAGAAGCCTATATCTGTGTTTAGTAATTATTACCACACTAGAAAAAATACCTTTCGATCATCTCATTTCAGACTGGTCGCTTCTCAAGAGATGCTGCCTCTGTAATATCTCAACAGGACTCTGATCTGTGTAATAAAAACTTAATTCACCTGTTCCAGGGCAAGTGATAACATTTAACAGGATGACAAAAAAGGTAATTCACCAAGATGCATAATGCTACGCATAGTTTTGTTTGGAAAATAAACCAATGGTAGGGCAGGGTCAATGGAAGCTCACTCTGAATACGACAATAAACAGTTTCTATAAAGTAAAAAATTAGAATTTCAGAAAATAAGAACCACCCACAGCTTCATGCCTTCTACAGTCCCACCTGGACAAGAAACATCTCCCCACTTCCAGCCTTTCCCCCAGATTTTCTACAAATGAGCGTTAGGAGACAGCCTGTAAATCCTGCTCTGGACTTGTGCGGCATCTCTCAGTTTCTCAGGGAACCACAGCAGATGTAAAACAGGAAAAAGAAAACCAAACAAAACCCCCAACAAATCACCCTTTTGTGGCTGTGTTAGTTTTTTATGCAATGAGTTTCCAAACCGTTGATTGTGCAGTGCACAAAAACTTACACAGATAAATAGCAGAGGACAGCAGTGACAGATGGGACAGGGAGTTCAACTCTGAACTGCAGACTAAAAAACCTGCTCACAGGACTTCTTGAGGCTGTGCTGCTGACATTTGGCTTACTCCAGCACACTGTTTTTCTCACACCCACACCACTCTACTGCAATAGCAGCCAGAAGAACCCTTCTTCACGTGCGTTTTAGCTTTGGGCAATGATATATGCCTGTGACCAGACTGGAAGCTGCCATTTTGGATTTCTGACTCCATAAAAGGAATGTTACTGTTTCTCTTTTTTTCCACCTCCCTGAAGAGTTGCTCCTACGACCACTAGCTTCAGCAAGTTACAAACAAAACTAACATAGTACCTTTCAGTTTGCCAGGTTCTGTGCTTTTTCACAGAACTCTGATGGAAGTGACTTGTTAACAGGTCGATCCAAAAGAGCAGAGTCTCCAGTCTCCACGTGACACCCCATGAGATACTGATACAAGAAAGCACCTTGTTGATGCAAATGCACAGGAAAAAATACTCTCAAAACCGTAATTTATGACAGAGGTTGAGACTCCTATACATATGTAAACAGCCCACTTAGTCTAGCAGCTTAGTGAAATAATCACAAAACTCTAGCTTTTCAAGAGTTGAAAGGCTCCTGTACAGCTACAAACAGAGAAGGCAATCTTTAGCCAAACAAAGCTCCTAGAAGGGCCATGCACAGATTTGGTTTCCTATTACAAACCCTTTCTGACATACTTAAAAGGTGCTCCTTATGTGCAATCTGAACACTCTTCTGGGATCCATGTTATGGGGGACTTAGAAATTCAATTTAAGCCCCATAGCGGGCATTCAGAAAAGATGATTCAAATGCAGACACTAGTTTAATCCTCTTTAATACAGGAAAATAAAGCTGAAGAAGATTCCAGGTGCTTCTCTGTGCAGTTGACCACTTGCTCCGATATAAGCGCACGGGGAAAACTCTCAGTAAAACTCTGGAAGGTGGCACTGGCGTTAGGCCAGCTGATTGCTGGAGTGACCAAGCCTTTACGAATTTGAAAGCCACTGCTAAAGAGAAAGAGAAATCTTGCCCTTTTCCATATCTTAAGTATTTCTTAAGAAAAGTGAGAGGAAACTTAGTTTTCTTCTTCCATAGCACCACTAAAGCCCTCTTAAATTGTTAAACTATTTTCAGAAATGCTCATAAACCCCAAGAAGCTTTCCTGAAGGAGAATTCATAACTCCTTTGCAGAGCTGGTAACTCACAAGCTGGCCTTTGTTTATACGGACAAAAAAGTAACTATGCAGATTACCAGAGACAAAGGTCATCTCAGGACATAATGTGCACTTCTCCTCTGAATAATAAAATCAGATATATTTTATCTTCTGTGTAGGAAACTGGCACTAGGTGGCCCTGCTTGAACAGGGGCATTAAATGAGATGACACCCTGAGGTTCCTTTCAGCTCAACCATTCTGTGTTTTAGTACACCTAATATTTAAAAATCTCTGTATGTTATTGTAGTTACCTTTACAGCTAAGATTATAATGAAGCTCAGTAAGAATCCTGGAAAGTAGGGAGGAAAAAATTAAATAATAAAAATAATTACAGTTAAAATGTACTCTAGACTCTTTAGCCATATTGCAATGAGAAGACATTAAGAAAGAATGAAGTTCCATCCTGATGGGCAGTACATAACTTTTTCAAGTGCAAAGGAAAGATTCCCAACCCAGACTTCAACTTTGAGGATTTCCTAAATCATGTCACGTTTCTCTAAGAACCTTGGCTTGGATTGTGACACAAAACTACTGCAGCAACTCTGAGAAAAGATATAATCTAGCCCTCAAAACTATTTTTCAGGATGCTGCTAAATTAAGTCATGTGCTCAATCTTCTCCAGCATTTTTAATTAAAAAATAGGTCAGTTTTTCTGGAGTCTTAAGACATTGTCAAGCTTTCTGCCTCTTGTGTGTTATTTGGCCACTTAATGTAAGAATCACCACAAGTAGCTCTAGGACAATCTTCGATGCTGCCATTTGAATAATTTTGCAATGCACCTGTTACTTGTTGGTAGCCAGTGAAAAATACATATAACTAGTTTCTTATCAGATCACAAGAGGAAGTTACATTTTCTGAAGCTATTACAGTCCCTGGATCAATTTCAAGAGAAGCAGACAGGAAAAAATGAGTGTTGTTTGGCAATCCAGATACAAATCAGCAATCTTATGAAATTACTTACATTGTTTTCTTGATTCCTGTTGTTTTGAAGAAGTGTGATGACACAATTGTGAATGAAGAAAGCAAGTGTCAGAACCCCTGTGAGCTGAGGGAACAGAAGTCTAAACTCTAAGGGAGGAAAAAGAAATGTTAATAGCTTAGTTCTTTGAAACAAACTGCCAAAATGAAGAGGACATACAGTGCTGTGAAGTCTACTGGCAGAAACATGAACCTCCATGTTGAAGTGGGACAATATCTCTTATCTTTGACCATAGCCAATGCAGATATTTCATCAGATAGTACCAAATGTATTAAGGCAGTGGTTACTATATAACATACACACTGGCAGAGTTTCTTGAGAGGCCTCAACCAAAGAATAACCAAATAACCAAAGAATAACCAAAGATTATTCAGTTAATGTAGGATTTACACACACAAGATTTCTGCTTCTCAATAATTTACCAGGAAAGCATGTTTGAAGCAAGAACTGATTTCCCCCTGAACAGGGAGACAGGGGGGAAGAAATAATTTGTTCTTCGAGCATCTTTTGTTGTTAAGAAGTCACTTATGCTACCAGAAAAAGAAAAAAGACATCTCTAGACATTTAAGAGGTTTACTTACAGACCACGGCATAAAGAAAGGCAGAGCAACTTTTTATCTAACCATACACCTTTCAGCATCTATGTGTTTTTTGTTGTTTTTTTTATATCTCCATGGGAATAACACTGGTCTGCTTCTTTTAATACTTGGAATGATTATGTTCTCAAGATCGTGTTTCTGAAAGTGCTGCAACTGGTTACACATTCACCAATGTGTAACATCAAAGTGCCATCTTTGCTGATATTATATAAGGATACTGTTTAGAGTATCCTTAGCTAGCAATGAGCTAGCTCAGCTTCCAGAAAGCATCCAGCAATATAGCAAAACACCCATCAGAGGCTCTCAGACCCTTACAGATCAAACCACAGAGAGCTTGATGCAAGTATATTTAAACCAGATTTCTCTAAAGTGCTATGAAATCAGCAAGGTAAACACACACCAGACAAACAATTAAGGGCTCATCCAGGTCGAGCCAATATGCCTTCTCTAGGGCTGGATTCACTATATCTTCAGTACCTAACTAGCAAAGATATTATTAGGATAATCCAATTCACCCTCAAAACATCTGCTTTTGTCTTGCACAAAGTGAAACGAAGAAAAAATTGCCTGGCTTTAAAGACTCATCTGGAAAGGAATTTTTTTTTTCTTGGTGACATGACCAAGCTGAAGAAACTGTTTCACATAGCCTTTAACTTTTTTCTTGACATTCAGATTTTCAGATAGAGTTCTGAATGCCTGGCTGAAATAAGGAATGATCGATCTTCAGCAATTATGGAAAAATGAATAAACAGATTTGATGGTAATTAGGGGGCAAAGAAGGAGTTTTGAACACACCTCTTTGCAAAATGTACATAGAATACACTAGCTAAACTGTTTATCCTGTTTGTGCCAGAACAACTTCAGTTCAACTGTTTGTCACTTCGTGGGACCACGATTCCAGAAATTAGAGCAGATTCTACTAGAAATACAGAAGAACTGTGGTGCTTCTTTTTTTGACCTCTATCTTGCTAGAGTAATTCCAAACCCATCCTAATATTTTAAGCTATCCTTGTTTTATTCTCCAATTCTACATTATTGGACCAAATGATAGTTTGCCACCCATGTGTAAAACTGTTAGTGCAGTGCTCATTGTGCCTGGGAAAATAAAAAAGCACAAAGGAAGCCTTAAAAAGGTGTGTGTCTCTGAATTGTAGCTTCAGTAAATAAGTAACTTTTGAAGACAAAATACACTTGACAAAATACTCTAGTTCCTAAGAACAGAACAAGTGATACAATGCAACAGTACAGGACACAGCTCTTTGGAGGTAACTGGACATATAATTTTGCCTGTTGCACAGGACAGGGAAAACACAGCTAGATCTAACCTCACATTGCTCATTCCAGGTTTCCTAAAAAACAAACGTATCTTTTTAGACTTATCTGTTCAAGCAACACCAGTGTTTATGACTGTGACAACTCATAGAGTAATTTGTAACAGTAATTTGGAATGAATGAATTGCCACCAAAACAACATTCAAGAAAAGAAACATAATGGAGACCCAACGGGCATTTAAAAGAGAAGAGCTAAGATTATGGATTAAAACTTGAGATGCGTAGGGAAGTACAGGAAAACTGTAATTGTAAATTGTGGTGAATAAGCTATTTCATTTTAGCAAGACACTGTGTGGCAAACTTACAACACCTTTACCCATCAGTTTGTGTACAGTTTGTAATTTGTAACTGCTACTGTAATGGGCATGATCTGAAAATGGTGCAGCTGGAACTTACTATAATATAGGCAAAACAGTACCATGGCAAGCTCCCCATCACACGATACATGTTGGGGATACCTCTGATGTGCATTCCTCCTCTTCTCCGGTGTTGATACTTTCTCCTAATACAGAAGCATCGCTGGGGAACAGATTCCTTGTCTCTTTGTCACAAGGAATCCCTCCTGATCCTCTATGTGCAACACCAGATAGCATTTCCTTATTTAAGTCACAAAGGTGTTAAAAGGTGAATAAGGAAGTAATTAATGAATCCCTTTAAAAACATGAAACCCATCATATATATGCCTCATTACTGCATTTTAAGTAATCTTACCTGGTACAAAAAACTCATTCTCTGTAAACCAGTTGTATTCTAGGTGGATTCCAAGATGAGCAGCCTTTACAGTAACCAGAAAAACTAAATAGACAACTGAAACTGTTCCTGGAAAAGACAAGAGCCAAACAAACACACGAGGCAGTACACCGTATCTGTGATCTGTTTTATTCTGGCTCCAATCAACCAGTTAACAGTAGCCCAAATACTTAGGGTTGGTATTCATCCTTAAAATTACAGGTTAAGTCTAAATTTTCTTTTATTTCTTTCATAGGTCAGAGACATAGAGTAATGCAGTTGCATTCAGTGCAAGTTTTCAGCTCATTTAGTGTTCTCCAGATGCTGCACTAGTGATAGTGGAAGAAATGCCATGTAATCCCCAGGGTGGGGCAGGTAGGGAGGGTCTCTAGGCAGTAACAGATGGGTTCCAGCTTCAGCTGTCAGCATTTTAATCTTACTTGCTTTAGTATTTTCTTACCCTTAATGTTACATCTAGTCTACGTAAAAACCTAACTTTTTACACAGAAAAACTACAACTTACCCAAGTTCCCCTATTTTATTTTAAGTTAAAGGTTCCAGGAACAGCAGATCCAAGCTCTAATTAATTGTCATACTGGAACAGAGGAGAAACCAAACTTTCAATCCCCTGTCCTCTACCTCATTTACAATAAAGCTCTGTGTTTTTCAACCCATTCTGTAGTCCCACATCTCCTCCCTTTCTCTTCTCCTATCTTTTATACCTTCAGACTTCTCCTACTCCATAAGCTGTGACCAACTCCACTCATCATCCATGTGTGGATCCACTTTACCAGTCCCTCCTGCTTTTGTCTTCTACCTCAAGACAAGAAGCAAGGATAAGTCACAATTTTTGTTCTTGTATCACAGAACGGCCAGGTCAGGTTATTGGGAGATGGAGCAAAGCACAGCAGCAGGTTAGACTAACTGATGGATGTTATTAATTAGTCAACTGATTGATTGGAAATGCCCTCATGTCAGAAGCAATTAATCCTTGGAAGTAACTGCTGGTATCAAAATGTTTACCACATGAGGAAGGGTTATGCCTGACTTTGTGCCAAGGTAGTATGCATCAAATGCTGTACAGCAGTTTGTGTACCACTGTTTTGGAAAATCTGTTCCAAATACTGTGGTACTTGTTTTATAGGATTATCAAGTAAGCAAAGGAAAAAACCCATAAACTTCCTACTAACTGTAAAACTCAAGCAAAACAGGGTAGAAAGCCTGTGGGTGATTAAGAAATCAAGCAACAAATTACTCTGAGACATAATACTGGTTGCCAGCAAACTACTGGAAGAGTGGCTAAAAAAGTTGCCTGGAAGAAAAGGCCCTGGGGGTGTTGGTCAACAGTCAGCTGAACATGAGCCAGCAGTGTGCCCAGGTGGCCAAGAAAGCCAATGGCATCCTGGCTTGTATTAGAAATAGTGTGACCAGCAGAAGTAGAGAGGTGATTGTCCCCCTGTACTCAGCACTGGTGAGGCTGCACCTTGAGTACTGTGTGCAGTTTTGGGCACCTCACTACAAGAAGGACATTGAGGTGATGGAATGTGTCCAAAGACAGGCAATGAGGGTCTAGAACACAAGTCTTAGGAGGGGCTTCTGAGGGAATTTGGTTTAGTCTGAAGAAGAGGAGGCTGAGGGGACACCTTATGGCTCCCTACAACTACTTGAAAGGACGTTGTAGGGAAGCAGGTGTTGGCCTCTCTTCTCAGGTAGCAAGTGATAGGTCAAGAGGAAATGGCCTGAAGTTATGACAGGGGACATTTACATTGGATATTAGGAAAAATTTCTTCACTGAGAGATATGTCAAGCATTGGAACAGGGTGCCCAGGGAAGTCACCATCACCAGATGGAGTCACCATTCCTGGAGGCATTTAAAAGATGTGTCGATGTGGCACTTAGGGACATGCTTTCATGGTTGACTTGGCAGTGCTGGGTTAGCAGTTGGACTCAATAACCTTAAAAGTCTTTTCCAACCTTAACAATTCAATTATTCTATTCTAGGATTCCATTATTCTTTTCACTGTAGTAGCTTTCACATTCTGTACATTTTATCAACAATGAAACAATGCTTTAATAGTATTTGTTACCTACCTAGGACATTAAACTTTGCAAAGAAGGATGGAGACTTCAGATTTAGCAGGGGTAGAAGAACAACGATCAGGTAAAATGGTACTGTTTCTGATTTGTTCCACCATTCCTCGAAGAGTTCAAAACCTGTACTGTTGCCAGAAGATAACATCACACTGCTGTTCTGTGGTGGGTGACCTCTAGCAGCACTTGGACAAATGACTGAAAGAAAGGAAAAGAAAATATGTCCAGATAAAAAGGTTTTACAGAATCTTCACAGCCAAGATGCCATTATTTCTGGAGAGTGTTCTACCTATGGGGAAGAGGACAACTCAAAAGCAATGTCTCACAACTCAGCTTCTCATTTCTGTTGTGTTTTTTTTTAAATCAGGAGTTCACCACTAAGTTTCCTCTGCTAGGACCTGGGACGCTGAGCTGACACTTGCTCTGGCACTTTCATCCGAGCCTGACAAAGATGCTTTATTTGTCTGAATTGTGGCATAGGAACAGCCTTCAAGGTCACATACCTATGACTAGGTGTGTTACATGCACCTGCTGGAACCAAGTCATACCAACACATCTCTGCATCTGGTTGCATATTTAACATTGTAATCTGTCCCTGCGTACTTCAGTAATATTGTATGAATCAAGATGCCAGCACATCTGTGTACTGAAGAGCCTGTACATTGCTCTGAGAATATACAAAGGATGACAAGAAAGCTATGACAACAGTTGGCAGGTGTAACACCCATGTATTGAAGCAAACTGGTCATGAATGCATGTACCATCTCGGTGCCATGCCAGGTGCAAGTACACCACTGCTAGACAAGACAACAGAAGAAATTTTAAGATATGCACCCATAATGCTGCCAAAAGGGAATGTCACGCTCCTGTTACATGGTGGCTGATCAATGGCAGCATCAGAGCAAGTGACTGGAACCAAACCAATCAAGCAAAAAGATCCCTTGATAAAAATGTGTTTATTTGATGTTTGTTATTATCAGCATTTATTTTTAATACATGCCTACAAGGCTGTGTGTTGAAATAGGAACCTGGTTTTTTTTCCTCATAATGTCTTATTTTAAATTTTGGCATCCCACTATACTTGACAGTCCCCTTCCAACATTGGCAGTACATATGTTCCGCTACAAAGGCAAAAATGTGAGAAGTGTTCCATCAAATTTCTTGAGAGAACAGTGTATTTCTTTACTTCCCTCATTTGCTTTCTCTCCATTGCTTTTACAAGGACTGTTTCACAGACTCTGAAAAATTGTTTTGTTCTGACTGATCTCCTCAGTAGCCCTGAATGCCCTGCCAAGAGCCATTTAAGCATCTGGCAGCCCTTAATTTTGTGAAGCAGCTGCTTTACATCTTCCATTTGCTGGAGGATGCTGTGGAATACTGTCATATACTTTGTCACCAAGTTATACCCCCTGCTGCACAGGGATGGGACAGAACATCAGAAGCAGGAGACAGCACAAGAGAAAGAGCAGCACAACAGCTATTGGTGCCTTGCTGGTAAGGACTGCAGGGAAAACAGGATTCAACACTAGCTCAAATACAAACCAACTGTTTTCCAGAATTATTTCTCAACTCCTTTGCCTGACTCCAAACATCTGCTCTCCAGAAACATGGCTGCAGCTAGTGTGACACACAGCTGTCTGGCTCCTACTGAAATGTTTCCTGATTCCCATAAGCACCCAAGACAGAGAAAATCCTCTTCATAACAAAGAACAAGTTCAGTTACTATATATAGGCAGGAAGATCAAAAGCTGACCTGCCTTCATTCTACATTATTCTGCCTACTTATGAACTCCCAGCAGACCAAAGGCAGCTTCACACTTGACTGCAGTTTCTTCCCTTAGCTCCGAAAATGTTGCCTCAAAGCAAGTGGACTGCTGATAGCCTGACACTTGTTCTGTTTTGCACTCAGTATCACTGAAGTTGCTTTTACAGCTTTTATTAAAATAAGAATGTTGCTACGGAAGTGGTTAGGAGCAAAGATGAACCAGCCAAGATTTTAAACAGTAAACAGATCTGATATGCCTCTGTTTTAGGGTGCAAAAATTAAAATCCCTTAAGGCAATTCCCCATGGTGCAACTACTGTCAAAAGGTCTGAAACTCATGGCTTCACAGAAGAGCTATACATAAACTTGTGATTTGCTTTTTAATCCTTATCCCCACCTCCTTTTTTTTTTTTTTTTTTTTTTTTTTTTTTTTTTTTTTTTTTTTTTTTTTTTTTTTTTTTTTTTTTTTTTTTTTTTTTTTTTTTTTTTTTTTTTTTTTTTTTTTTTTTTTTTTTTTTTTTTTTTTTTTTTTTTTTTTTTTTTTTTTTTTTAAAAAAAATTATTAAGCTTTTCAAGTGTGTGGTTACTTGGGGAAGTACAAATCTCACATAGAAAACTAAAGTTTTTTTTAAAAACAGGTAGTTAGAACTTACAATATACACATTACAACTGGGAGGTGGCTAGGCATGGAAACATGATGATTTCCCTTTAAAGCTGCTCTGCAAACCAGGAAACACAGCATTAATAAATGCTTCTTACCTTTGTTACTTCCGTTTGTGCCAGGAACAATATCTGTTACGTTTATGTCATGAACAAAGTCTGAAGAGAAGAAAAAAAATTTACTATCAATGTCCCAAATCTGCTACTAGGTTTTTATCTGTTGACTTGATAAAGATGTAGGAAGGAAGTATTTTAGAAAATTACATCAGATCCACAATATAGCAGCTTGCACTCCCCCCAACACCAAGTAGATATTTTAAAACTTCCTTTCAGAAGTGTTTAAATTAGCTCCCCACTGCACTACTTTCTCCTCAACAGCCCTGTCCATTCATGAAGTTTCCAAGCCTCCCCTCCCAGCTGCTCATTCTTGTTCCTGCAGCGCACCTCTCTGCTTGTCCCAGCTCCTCTGTCTGCAGTGCTGTACAGCAGGTTAATGAGAAGATACATCTTAGTATCAGCCTCTTCTGGGACAGAAAAAAAGTGCATGCAACCATACCCTTTGTCCACATGGACAAACATTTCCCTACTTATTCTTTTAATTCTGTTTTCAGAAGACACTCTGTGGAATGATTTTTCCATGTTTTATTTTAATTAAGGGAATCTCTAGAAAAAGCTCTCATTGTCCACAGTCATCTCTAGTAGTATTTTGCTTGGAATACACTCCTGTGCTACTTTACTGCTCTGCTGCACTAGATATTTTTGAGCTTCTGCAGCTTCACCAGTATGAGATTACTGGATAGCAGCTTCCTTATATTTAAGCATATATACTCACAGAAAATGCCCATCAGCTTGGAAATTTCATTAGTGTGTCTCTGGTTAAAATTTGCTCCTGCTGCCTGTGGAACTATTATGCACACAGAATACCAACTGGAGCAACAGCCTCAGATTTTTTAAATGCAATTAACAGAAGCTTGTTTCTCACATAGAAAGCAAAAGGTCTTGTGGGAAGAAAAGTATTTTTTGTTTCTTCATTTTGATTTAGACACCCTGAATCACAACTTTCTCATACTCATTGGTATCTGTTCAGTGTATACAACAATCAGAAGATTTAATTAAAATCATTCCTCACCTCCTCACTTCACCACTGTTTTGTGTTGCTACTTAAAAAAAAAAAAAGTGAAGCCACCACAAGAATTGATAGCTCTTACAGAACTAGAGCTTTAAAATTACAGATGGATAGCCAACTTTTGTTTTCGCTACACTTGAAAAAGTGTTTTAAAAATAGCAATTGCATTTGCAGATTTATTTGTTTCATAAAACCAAACTAGAACAAAAGCATGGGACATCATGTTAAAAAACAAAAAGTCAGGATATAATAACTGGCATACAGTCTTCCATTCTTCACTTATTGCTAATTTCTACATCATCGTCCCACAGGAAATCTCTTTGTCCCCACCTAATTTGTGTGTGCAAATTTTTTCAACAGTCATCTAAATGTACCAGAATTAAAAACAGGAGTCTGCTTAGAATGATGCACAGCTGTAAGATGCCATTGTGTCAGACCTACACCCTATTATGCATTTTATAACTTAGTAATTAAGTAGTCACAATGAAAGCTAGGACAAGAATCCAATTATTAAAGTTATCACAGAGCAAACAACTTAAATAAGAACCCCTAGCAAATACAGGTAAGTGATAAAATAACATGTCAATCTCAGGGAAAAGCAGGATTATTTTCCTATGAAAGGAACTTGTTTGATAATTCAGAAGTTTGCTTAAGAGAATTTGAGTTATTTGGTTTAGAATAATTTAGGATTAAAGTGCTAACATTATTTAAAAAAAACCCAAAATCTAAAATGAAATGGCCTTAACAACCAATTAACCAATGAAGTAAAGTAAGTCCTTCAGGGATGGTGGGAGTTCTAATTAAACATTGTTTAAGAAGTAAAAGTGTGCTATTATGTGCCCCAGAGATTTGCCAATTACCTTCAAAACAGAAACTATGAAATCTTAGTAGTGCTATTCAATGCTGCGATTCAGATTTTCAAAGCTTTAATTTATTCTCACAACTCTACATTCCTTATTGACTGTATCCACAAAAGCTTGTGTGTCTGTGCATGTACAAGTGTGTAAATAACCAGTGTGCTCTCTTTTGTAGCAACGCCAGTTTAACAATCATCTTTTCACTGTGCTACAGATCACTGTTCCTCTAGGGATGCTTGCTGACATCTTCTACATGGCAGCACTCTTAAGTGTATTTGCAGAAATCTAGAATAAAACTAGATTTTTTTTCATTAACCTTAATAATTTCAACAGCATAGCTTGTTATATGGCTGTTCAAGTACTGACACTCATGCAAACAAAAGGGGGAGTGAAAATACAAAGTGGAAACAAGCAACCCGGGTTGGATTGTTTAAACTACACCAAAAAGTCTCATTACTGACTTGGAACTCAGATAATCAGTACCTTTTCTTTCATTAAAACCACTCTTGAGAAACTGGCTTTGAAAACATTTATGCTGTGCCCATAATTTCACATACAGTTATTTATTCTCACTTGATTTTTCGCACAAATTATCAGAAAAAATCTAGATTAAGAAAATGGATAATCCTTTTAAAGCAAAGTATAAAGTTGGATCTTTCCACAATAGATCAGTAACTTCAACAAAAAATGTATACTTACTGTATATAAACCTTCCTGTGTTGAACAGAAAATTGGACATAAGCACCCAATAAACAACCATGGCTCCAACAAGCGATACCATAGAAAATAAGAGGCTTGACCATTGACCAAAAGATCCAAAGTAATACTTGCAAACATCTGGGAATTCCCAGTTTGAGGTATCTATTAAAGCTGAAAAAGATACAAATCCCCCCCCCAAACCCATATATAAATAAAATGTTATATAAAACTCAGTTGAACTCATCATGACAGGATGTGTTCTTGCTTCACAACTTTCTGACACAAGTTCACACTACTTCCAAAGGCTAAGATGACTGCTGTTAACTTCAAAGTATAACACTCACTAGGCATTTGACTGAAGGAGTTTGAAAACGCAGAGGCTTTTATTGTGGTCATACTACCCTTTTGAGTACTTCCAGAAGCACTGGAAAAAGACATGGTGGAAAAATGCAGACAGACATTTGTAGCCAAAGCCTTTTGCAGCAGTTATGGAAAAGTGGGCCAGATCATGAACTAGTCCTCAACAATGTCCTGAAATGAGTTGTTACAAATTGGAGGTCCTAGGTGCCTTTACTTTGGCAAGTGAGGGGTTAGCTTCTGCATATAAGTACCAACTACAAGAGCTGCAATATGTGTTTTGAACAATAGAAGCACATTCTGAGTACAACCACCGTTAGTGAGACAACTGTCCATAAATTGCTTCCAACACAGAATATATAAAAATATTATGGCAGTGCAGGCACACAACTCAAGTGGATGCAGCTACAGCCCATGCTGTTTCACTGGAGAACATGATCAGAAATACTGGGAGACAACTGGACAGTGCCTATGGAGAAGAAGGGAAGCCTCTAACTCCATAAGTCTCCCAAAGCTTAGTAGATGAACATCTGAAACCCTGCTTTCTACGAGTTTGGGTTTGCCTATAACACATAGGTCCCAAGGAACTGAAGGAAAGTCTAATAAAGGAAGACCCACATTAAGCTTACAGAGCTTAGAACCAGACTACAGAAGTTTAGAGACACTCAAAGGAACAGCATTTATTTGCAGTTCAGGTCTATAGTAAAGATAGAGACAAACTGAGGCTCTATTACATCTCAGTTATTTATATTATTTTATTAGTGAAAATACTGGTGTTACGAAGCTTTGTATTTCTTACGGATCATTTTCCGGGATTTCACAACTCTGTAGCAGCAATAGAGAGTCAAAATGCCCATCAGTAAGATGAGAATGATTCCAGAAGTAAAGCCTGCCTGTTGAGATGGAGAAATACAGTTTTATCAATCACACTATAGAAAAATGAAGAGCAAACCATGCTGCCAAAAATATTTTCATAAACAGACATTTTTCATAGTTTTACCTGTTTTATTCCCCACGGGATACTTAATATAGAGGTACCCATCATTGTATTCCATATCATAAATCTAGGAAGAAATTTTAAAAGCCAGTGAATACTTTAAGAAGCAGTCTTACCTCATACTATCCTCTTAGCTACAAGTTACACATACAATACAGAACACTCGATAATAATGCATTTTCTGGCTAATATATGGCAAGGTGCTTAACATACATTGTCACTATACTGGAGTTTTTACCATAGCCATCTGTGCAACTGTCAACTTTAAAAGCAGTTCCTAATGGACTGTACACATAGATTTCATCAGGAGCTGGAAGTACGTGATCAGGAGCAATCTAACAAATGGATAAAAAACAAGACTTATTAGTGACACAAAACTAACTATTGTCCCAAATATAGCAAGCCATCTGTTGTAAATCACAAAATCTTTACAGGAAAGTACATTAAAAACAAAAAAAAGGTTGGATTGCACCACAGAATCACTTTGTTTGGAAAAGACCTTTAAGATCAGTGAGTCCAACCATTAACCCTTCTCTTTCAAGTTCAGCACTAAGCCATATTCCCAAGCACCACATCTAGACAACTTTTAAACACATCCAGGGATGGTGACTCAACCACCTCCCAGGACAGCACGTTCCAATGTCTGACAATCCTTTCAGTGAAAAAGTTCTTCCTAATGTCTAGTCTAAACCTCCCCGGGTGCAGCTTGAGGCTATCTCCTCGTTCCATCACCAGTTACTTGTGAGAAGAGACCAGTGCCTACCTCTTCACTTTGTCCCTTCAAGCAGTTGTAGAGGCTGATGAGGTTTCCCCTCAGCCTCCTTTACTTCAGAGTAAACAGCCCATTCCCTCAGCCACTCCTCATATGACTTGCTCTCAAGGCCCTTCACCAGCTTCACTGTCCTTCTTTGGACATACTCCAGCACCCCAGTGTCCTTCTTGTATTGAGGTGCCCAAAACTGGACACAATATTGGAGGTGTGGCCTTGCAAACACTGAGTACAGAGGGATGATCACCTCCCTGGTCCTGCTGGTCACACTATTTCTAGTACAGGCCAGGATGCCATTGGCTTTCTTGGCCACCTGGGCACACTGCTGGCTCATATTCAGCTGTTTATCAATCAGAACCCCCAGATTCCTTTCTGCTGGACAGCTGTCCAGTCACTGTTCCCCAAGCCTGTAGCACTGCATGAGGTTGTTGTGGTTCAGACGCAGGACCTGACACTTGGCCTTGTTAAGCTTCATACAATTGACCTTCGCTGATCCACCCAGTCTGTCCAAGTCTCTCTGTAAAGCCTCCCTACCCTTAGGCAGATCAAGACTCCCTCCCAACTTGGTGTGTCTGCAAACTTACTGAGGGTGCATTCTATCTCCTCATCAAGACTGCCGATAAAGATGTTAAACAGAAGTGGTCCTGAGGAACCCCACTTGTGATGGGCTGTCAGCTGGATTTCACTCCGTTCACCACCACTCTCTGGGCCCAGCCATCCAGCCAGTGTTTTACCCAGTAGAGTACATGCCCGTCAAAGCCATGAGCAGCCAGTTCATTCATGAGAAAAATTTCTCCCAATGAAATAAAAAGTTCAAAGGTTTTTCAGCTAGATAGCAGAAAACCAGATTTTTCTTCAGCAAAATACCTGTAACATACTATGCACAGACCATGCTAGCTCTATCACAGCAGCTGACAACTGCTTAAACTCTCTTATAGATGGGAGAAATGAGTACACACATCTGGGCAGCTTGGACCACTGTTTAAAAAAACTAAGCTGTTTGTATGTTTTCTTTGGATGGTGAAGGAACTGCACAAGGCCATCAAAACTTGTGAAAACACAAGAGGTTGAATAAGGCACTCAGCTGCTAGACACATACTGCAAAGCAAGCTGCAGAGCAATTGTTCCCTTACCTTTATTTGTGCTTCTGTTATAAACCTAGGCTGTGGAAGACCCAACATGCCAGAGACCACTCACTTGATTTGGCCCTGTCTTTGCCTTACCAATGCTCTGTCTGCAGGAGATGTGAGCCTGCTGTAGTAATGAATCCGCTTATTCATTGCTGAAGCTTCATCTGTGACTCTTTGCATCTCATCATTCACACTGACTATGTTTGTAGGCTCCACATGAAATGGTCTAAAGGGAAAAAGAAAGAAAGAAAAAAAGGAAACCATTAAAATCCCAGAAATCAAGAGCTCAGAGAACAGCTTGGCATCGCTCTGGATGAGTCTCTCATTCGCTGACACAACGCAAATGAAAAATACCACTGCCATGAGGGAAGCTGCCGTCCATGCATGAAAGAGCCATGTGTTTATACCATCCATATTAAAATGGCCTCTTGCCCAGATTCTGTAGGGCAACCTAACAACAAAATTCAGACCTAAAACCACTCCATTAGTTCTCAACAGTGAGTCACACCAAAACTATATGTTAATAAGCTTGGCCAAGCTTATTAATGCTTATAACTGGTGTTGCTAGAACTACTGATGAGGAACAGAGTTAGGAACTGAAAGCATGAGAATGCAGAAGCAAAAAAAGACGGAGAATAAGAAAGGAATGAGAAGTGGTAATGAGGACCACCTGTGAAAAGGCTAGAAACTACTAATAGAGCCAAAAACACTGTATGAAATTGTGTTTAGTGGGAACGAACCAAGCCCAAAGAAGTCCATGTGCTCATACTATTTTTAAGCAAACACAACCAGGAAGGGAATTTGTCACAGAACACCGAACAACAGATGTCCATATGCAGTTCTGAACTACTCCACAACTTCCCTTAAGATTTAATCAGGGTAATAATGGAGAACAGGACTGTCATCAACATAGGTCCTACATCTCTCACACAAAGATCGAGAACGCGTTAATGGTCTCCCTTCCCTCTTCCTTAGTTAAGTTAGACTACAGGCACAGACACAGCCGCTAAAGAAGAGAGAACCCACGCCCCTTTCCCCCATTTTTCTCTGCACACACACCGGCACTGAGCAATCAGAGTGAAAGGTGCTCCTAAATTTACAACACAACATAAATCTACCTTCATGCAAGGGGTTGTACCAGAGATAGTACCCTAACAAAGATATTGTAGAGATCTATTTTTTTTTAATCAAGTACAATTTACTTGCATATAGACATACTATACTGTTGCCTAAATGTGGCATTCACTTTCTGTAACAAGAGAGGGAATACTGGTGACCTGTAAGCCTTGATACAGGCTTTTGGGTTTTTTTCCCCTTTCATCGGGGCTTTTAACTCCTAAAGCAATCTCAACAGCTTTCTGAACAACTTCTTCCAGGCTGATGTTTAAATCACTGAGAAACAAGGGCCATCCCCAAACCAGACCTCACACAAATACAGAGCACATGTTTCAGGCTACCAAACGCAGAAATTATGTCAGCAATAAATCCATGCCATTTTCCCTGTAAAATTAGCAAAGCCTATTTGAATTGACTGTTTTCCACCACCCATTTCTGGCTCAGACTACAACAGAGCTTGGACAACCCCTCCTGCCCCAGCTCTCAATTCCTTGACAAAGGCCTCATTCCCTTTCCCAGTGAATCATTAAGGATTTGCACCACAGCACCACCTTTTCTCTAGAAGGAAGAAAAGAAATACACCTCTTAAGGTAGATCCTTATTCATGTGTACTTAAGGGGATACAGCAGGTATGAGTATTTATGGGATTAATAAAAACTGACAGTCAAAAGTAGAAAAAAAAAGAGAAAAACAACTTTCTTCTTCACAAATTCATTCTTCCCTTTATTTTAGACTTCATTCTTACACCTTCCTTCATCATGGAAAAAATGGCTTAGGCGTGCTAAGCCGTCTCCTACTTGCTGCAATGAAAGTTAACACACTTTCAAATTCTACAACATTCTCAATAAACTCTTATTCTCTCCATGACATAAAAGGGGAAATCCCTGTTTTATGTGTGGACTTCTGTGGTGTTCTTATAAACGATTAAGAAAGATACTACAATTAAACAGGAATAAATTTTAAGCTTTATTACTCAAGTCAGAGGCATAGAGGACTAACTAATTCCATAGGTACGTAACATACAAAAATATTCAGCTGTAAAGGAGTTCACTTGTTTTAGCTTAAAATTTATTGGGCTGATGCGATCATTGGACACTGCTAAAAAATATTTCATTAGAGGACCAGTAAAACATGACTGTAGCTATGAAAACAGGAAATGCAATACATTCAATTCCCTCTCTCCCCAATGAGCTCTCTGCTGTTTTCTTTTTGAATCACTGTCACACATCACATTTACAACACAAAAAGAATGCTTTTTTCTAATTATACAGCACCTGCATAGTCTGAAGAGCTTAATGAGGACTACTCTTTCTCACTCTCCAGTTAATATTATTAGTACATCTCCATAATCTTCCATTGCTACTGTGGAAAAATTACACTGAGACAAAGTCTGCTTCAAAGCAAGAATATCTGTGGCAAGCATTTCCTTCAAAATGGTGTTGAACAACTCTGACATGGAAAAGAAAATTCTGTCAAAGAAAATTCTTCTGGACTGGAAAACAATGGCAGGTTATTTTTTAAAGCAATCCAAGTTAAAGCCATGGATGATTTAAAAACTAAAATAACAGGAAAATGAATACATCATCTACAGTTATAGGGAAAGCAGTGTTGTTAGCCAATGACCAAATATCAATAAAATACTTCACTTCTAGCAAATATGTATATGACTGTATGTAAAATACACTTTAGAGAAAGATATTTCATTTTCTTCAGTATTATGAACAAAGTCTGGATTGAACAAGCAGCTTATAGTCCAGCACAAAACAGAAGGGTATGATCTAGAATTTAATGTATGGGTGAGGAAAAAAACAAGTAAACCATCCCAAAGAATTTCTCTGTATCTGTTGCTGCTGCTTCCTGAGAAGTGCACACGTTTAATGCTGCCAGTACTTGGGCTCCTTCCCCTCTTGATCCCTTCTGGTGTATATGTTTAGATTGAAAATTGTCTAAAGCAGCTAATAATTTTAATCCTCTCAGGGTACCAGTGCATTTCTAGTCTTACTGAGCAAGTGACTATGCTAAAATAGACTGTTCACCCACCAGTTTTATGGTTTTTAGAGACCTCCTGAAAGCATCAGTCTGACTTGGAAGCTCTGTGGGCAGCCTGGGATGCAACCTTCCTCCCTCATCTCCAGTAGGAAAGGGGAGCACTCTGGCTAGGATCAAGGTAATTTCCCAGCCTCCAGCTACACCAAGATCAAAGACTGGTTGCAGAGCATACTCGGAAGTCTGAGAAGCTCTCAAGTACTTGAAGATCTCAAACACTGGGATTTTCAGAGCTGAAGCAGGCAGGATACAATCTGGGATGTACTTTTGAAAACTCTCTTTAGGAACCACAAGTCCAGCAGACAACCACCCTGTACATGTAAGCATCAGCAGCCGCAACAGATTCCCAGAAAACTTACTGATCTACATAGGCAGTCACATAATATCTTCCCACATGGTAAAATTATTATTAGAAGGATGTGGGACAATGTGATCTGGGGGGAGGGGAATTGATGCGAAACACCGTAGCCGTTTTCCATGCATTGAGATAGATCAGTGTCCAAATAATTTATTATATGCATACTAAAATACACAAATAGAATTTATATTTCAAAAGCTGGTCTGAAAACAATGCTCTTTTTACACACCAGTGAAACACAGCTTTTTCCACAGCACAAGTATGGACAAGATGCAGGATCTTCTGCGGGAGGTTCCACACCTCCCATACACCATACCCTGCACATGTCCTTCAGAAACCAGTCCCAGAAAACCTGCAGCTACACTCATCTGCTAGTTATTTGCCACTCATATAAAGCGATGGTTAAGAATTCTAGTGCTGGTCCAGGAAAAGACAGAAGAAGGCTTCTGTCCAAAATTCCTCACACCATGAACTTCAACAGCAATTTTTGTAACCAAAGAAAGTGAAAATTGATGCTCATGAATTAAGTAATTTCCAGATATTGTGGTAGGCAAAGGTCAACTGTTGGATTTGGAGGGTTGGGGCAACAGCACAATAGGAAAATTTGTTTGGCAAAATATATACAATTTGCAACTACTAACATCCATAAGGGTGCTACATCTTTTATTCTGGATTTTTTCAGAATTGTACTACATCTTGCAGGGCAATGAAGCAGTGTAATGAATACCTATTTTGAGAAGTTTTAAACTAAGTAATATTGTTTTCCAAGTACTTTGCTGAATTATCTTTCAAACAACAACCAACTCTTTCTGTGCACCTGATAAAAACTAGTATCCTGACTACTGATCTGCTCCAACATAATACAGCTTTTCATGTCATGAATATGTGATGTTATTTTTGACTTCACATCAGACAAACTTCACATTTAAATAAATATAAAATAAACATATTTACTGGATGCTTAACAGCTCCTTTCTTCTTCTCCAAAAAGACAAGGAGCCACTTCAGCTTACTGCACAAATTTCATTGACAGCCCACATCCCTTCTCAGGGATGCAATAGAATTATTACACAGAAAAAAAAGGTAGCAAATTCTTATGGCTTTATTGTTTTACTGAGCCACCAAACTATTACAGGAATGCTGTATATGGCAACAGAAAAATTAGGCAGTAGAACTGATTGCCTCAGTCTGCACTGGCAAGGACTCTGGTCACACCGTCTAAGTTAAAGAAGGTAAAGGCATGGACTGTGAAAAGGAAGATCTCCCAAATAAAGGAGAAGAGCAGGTTCGTGACCATCTGAAGGACCTGAAGGTGCATAAGTCTATGGGACCCGATGGGATTCATCCATGACTCCTCAAGGAACTGGCTGATGAAGTTGCAAAGCCTCTGTCCATCATATTTGAAGTCGTGGCAACCTGGAGAAATCCCCACTGACTGAAAAAGGGGAAACAAAACTCCCATTTTCAAGAAGGGAAAAAAGGAAGACTCAGGGAACTACAGACCAGTCAGTCTCACCTCTGTGCCTGGAATGATCTGGAGGAGATCCTCCTGAAGGCTCTGCTAAGGCATGTGAAAAATAAAGGGGTGATTTATGACAGCCAACACAGCTTTACCAAGAGCAAATTCTGCCTGCCTCATTTGATGGCCTTCTACAATGGGGCAAGGAACTGGCTGGATGGTCACAGTCAAGGAATAGTGATCAATGGCTTGATGTCTAGATGGAGACCTCTGACAAGTGGTTTTCCCCAGGGGTAAGGGCTTGGACCATTGCTACTTAACATCTTTGTCAGTGACAGGGATGGTGACATTGAGTGCACCCTCAGCAAGTTTGCTGATGACAACGACCTGTGTGGTGAGGTCCACACATTGGAGGGAAGGGATGCCATCCAGAGAGACCTTGACAGGCTTGAGAAGTGGACTCGTGCAAACTGCATGAAATTCAACAGGGCCAAGCACAAGGTCCTGCACCTGGGTTGGAGCAATCTCAAGCGCAAGTACAGGCTGGGTGGAGAATGGATCAAAAAGTCTGGAGGAGAAGGACTTGAAGTGATAGCGGATGAGAAGTTCTACATGAGCCAGCAATGTGTGCCTGCAGCCCAGAAACCCAACCATGTCCTGGGCTGCATCAAAAGAAGTGTGGCCAGCAGGTCAAGGGAGGCGATTCTGCCCCTCTACTATGCTCTTGTGAGACCCCACCTACAGTATTGTGTACAATTCTGGAGCCCCCAACATAAGACAGACATGGAGCTCATGAAGCAAAGTCCAAAGAAGGGCCACAAAGATGATCTGAGGGTTGGAGCACCTTTCCTACAACGACAGGCTGAGAGAGTTGGGGCTGTTCAGCCTGGACAAAACAAGGCTCTGGGGACACCTTCCAGTACCAGGGGATTCTACAGGGAAGCTGGGGTGAGAGTTTTTACAAGGGCTTGTAGTGAGAGGACAAGGAGTACTGGATTGAAACTGGAAAAGGGGTAATTTAGGTTAGACATTAGGAGGAAATTCTTTAGTGTGAGAGTGGTGAGACATTGGTACAGGTTGTCCAGAGAAGTTGTGGAAGTCCTATCCCTGGAAGTGTTCAAGACCAGGTTGGATAGGGCCCTGAGCAAAAAACCTAGTGGGAAAAGAGCAGAAAAAGGGAAAAGTCTTGACCTCCCTTTAGAAAGGAGCACTGTCAAGTCTTTTTATATGCAAACAACAAATACAAAACATCATTCTTTCTTTGAAGATTCAAGTATTCCTGAAGACAACAGCAGTATCTGTTGACAATAAACAGATTTAAAGAGAAGCCAGGGAGGGGGGGAAGGAAACTCCCTCTCTTGCATACAGTAATTATCAATAAGCCATTGCAGCAATGACATTCTGGTTTTTAAAGGCACCTACAAAAAGGGCAAAACACACCTAACACAGTGTGAGTAATTAGGATCATTGTGAAGAGCAATAACATCCTCTTTAAAAAGATTAGAAGTGGCTTTGTATTTTCCCCAAATTGGCAAAAGAATACTAGACAAAATAATCTACAACGCAAAAAAACAATTAGCTCATTGTTCTTACATAAACACTGAAAAGCATGCCTTTCAAAAATCCCAAATCCTCCAAGTTGTTAAGAAAACTAAATAACTATGTAAATGCCATCAAATCTCAAACAACCCGAACAAAAGAGCGTAAGAAAGGCAAACAGTAAATACAAACAAATGACAAAGAACACTTCAAGGGCTACCTTAATCAAATCAAAATGACCACCCACCTACATCTGATCTAAGAGTTAAAAAGAGCAAACTAAGCAGAGATCTACTATTGCACTTGCACGTTTGGTATTTCAAAGCACGACAAACCTGGAGCTGCTACTCCCTGAAGCTCTAATGAAGTCCTGATATCCCAGGACTCGCACCTTTCCTCCTTGTGGCTCTGCATGCTTGGAAGGCAAAATACTAGGTTGTAGAAAATGGGAGAATTTACTCAAGGGAGGAGCAATAAAGACAATGCTGGAGGTTGTGGATCCAAGCCCATATTTCTGGTTTTGAGGAGGGAACCAAATACCACATACTATGACCTTTTCCGAAGCCAAGTTTCCAAACCTAAGAAATCACAAAAAAACCCACACACAATGAGGAAACAGGACCTAACCTCACTTTTGAAAAGTGGGTCTTGGCACTTCCATGTATCACAAAGGTGTAAACTTCTCTTGTTACTACTGCACCGCCACAGCACCTGAAACCCATTCATTGCTCCTCAGTGAGAACACACACTTCCTTTGACATAAGGAGCTGCCAAAAGCCATGTAAACTAGCAGTCTTCTTATGGAAGGTAAGCCGTGAGGGGCTCAGACACTCCTAAGAAAGAATATAAATGAAGAATCTATTTTGCACCTTTCCTTTTCCCACATTAAAATACTCTGCTGTTTCCTAACCTTTAATATACACACTTCTGTATGCTCATACACCTGCCCTCTGTTTGCTCCACTGGGCTCAGACCCTTATCCTTCCTTTGCTCGGAAAGAGAGATTGTTTAGCTCTTGGCTAACGTGAAAATAGGCTCTTTCCAAAGTTGCAGATTGAGACAGCAGCAAACCACTGTCACCGAGAAATCATTTTTTGCTGAAGTGGGCCCCAACAAGAAGATTTTGTATACAACAGTGCCATCTTCAGTTCCTTCAGAAGAACTGCTCTACCGTACTAGGAAAAAAACCATAAACAGGGTTCAAGAGGTTGCACAGGGCTATTCCTTCGTCTAAAATACCAGAGCTGTTTGAACCCGGATCCTGGTTTCCAAATGTTAGTCTTCTGTCTTTGTAGGGTCCTGTTGCCAAAAACAAAGATTAAGCTGCTCATTGCTATATAATTATTATGCAGGTTTAATCTTCCTCATACCTTTTGCACTTCAAGTCTTCTGGATTAAACTGTATATTCATGATTCCGTAATTGCTTTCATCACTTCCCACGGGAACCAAGAGAGGTTTGGTATCCTCTTCCATATTTCTTGAATGTGTCTCCTTCTAGATTGTGTCAATTATTCTCACCTTAAAAAAAAAAAAAAAAAGAATCACAAATTTAACACTGACACAGTCCCACACCTTCAAAAGCTCCTGCGTTGAAAAGCTCCCAAAAATCCCTTCAACTTGCCACTTGAGAATCATCATTCCATAATGCAAACATCACAGGGCAAGTGGAGCAAGGACGGTATTTTTTATATTACTCACTTAAGTAATGTGGTCAATGTACAATTGTATTCTGAGTCTTTTTTAGCTCTGCAATAGGCAATACAAATTAAAGGAATATGATGGATGCTGTTGATTATATTGGAACTGAAACAGGTTTGCACAGACTGAGGCTTGGAATCTTAGTTTTATTTGAGCTACTACAGCTAAGAAGCAAGTCCACCATGTGAAAATTAAGTATATTTATATGTGGGTCTTATCTTCCTGCTTTCAAAGCATGGGACTCCTTTCTTACTTCTCCACTGTAAGACCAGTGTGATTTTTAAAAGAGTTGTATTTCCAGTTTGTAACAGATAAGAACTTGTCACAGTTACCAGATAGCTAAATTTCACTAAATTACTTCAAACTTTGCAACAGACATATATGTAGTGTATATCTTCAGTGTATTTCCCAGAACAAAGATCAGATTATTGCAGCCTACTGTGTCTAGGCTTTTTGAATTAAAGGCAATAAACAGTTTAATAATGCATTAATAATAACGTATTGTATGTATTCAGAGCACTCCTGGCCATACAATGGGGAGTGGATTGCTTTTAAGCTAATGGAATTCCACTTAGTCTGAATTACAATCCTCAAATGGCAGTTACTGTGGTCTCATGTGAGCTGAACAAATGTGGCTTTAACAGCTCTCATCCCTGCTACCTCCTGAAGAATCTGTCAGCCAGGATTCTTTGTTCAAATAAAAATGGTAGAACTACCTGCTTTTTCAGTGGGGGACTACTTACTGATGCTTTAGCATGTCAGTCAGACAGCCTCATGGAAACACAAAGAACCAGGGCTGACACGGAAAGGATGTTTGAAATATGGGGTGGTAATGAAGGAAGACAAGACAGAAAGGATGAGGTGTGTGTATCATCTGCATCTGCAGGGAAATACACTGTAAAGGCCCAATCCCAGCAATTACACCAACCGAAGTTAAGCACTTGACACTGTTCTATGCCTTCCTAGCTGCACATTGCCGATCCTCTTGCATTAGCTCATCGTATTAATGCCTCAGGATAAAAAACTCCAACGAATCTGAAGATCATCAGTTTTATTTTATCTGCACTATGGCTATAAACAAAGAATCCAGAATATTTCATAGTACTCCATAAAGAAAAATCATCCTTCCAAAACACAGCATATACTGAATTTCACTTGACAGCATGATTTGGAGCTTACAGAGTTGTTGCTTACTGACTCTTCAGGGTTTGCTTAAAAGCTTGGATCAGTGAATAGAGTTTTATTTTTTAAGTGCTTATGCTGGTTTCAGCCAGGATTAAACCAATTTTCCTTTTACTGATTTTTTTTTTTTTTTCCCCTTTCAGTAAGCTCTCTTTTAACTAGCAGCAAGTTTTCCAGTTAGTGGGCTGAAAATACTGGAATGTTAATGCTATGCTTAGACACCAAAGTCACTTTGCTCTATTTGTTGAAACTGCTGCCTCTTCTGCTACAGTAAGCAGAAGAGTTGTATCTGTAACCCTGCTGTAGGGAGGACTACACTGACAGCAAAATTGACCAAAATGTTCCATTCCATATATCTATGTAAGCTCCATGTGAAGTCAGGGATCACCAAAGTCAACTTCCTTCCTGTTTCTTCTTCCCTTTTCTCCCATCCATGGCTAATGTCCAGGGAGGACTCCATCTATCCATCACTGTTGATCCCCAGGCTTGTGCATTCCTGACCCTCATAACTCTGCCCTCAGCTCCTGCCTGCTCTGCCGCTCTCTCTGGCAGCTACAGGACATTTCTGGACTGAGAGGTGAAGCTTATGACCAGAAAACATTACAAATAGATGGAGAAATGACATATGTAAAGGGTGCAGCTGAAGTGAGTACAGCTTAAAGGACAGTTGTAGGAAGAGGAGCAAAATCACAGAATCACAGAACAGTTGTTGTTGGAAAGGACCTCTGAGATCAACTGAGTCCAAGCATCATAAAAAAACCCCACTAAAACAACAACAAAAAACCCTATGACCAAAAAAACCCACTAAACACACACTCACACAGCAAAACCCCAAACAAACACAACCAGCACCAAATAGTACCCACAAAAAAAACCAACCCTACAATCTCACTCACTAGAGCATGTCCTGAAGTTCCACATCTGCATGGTTCTTGAATACCTCCAGGGATGGTGACTCAAACCCCTCTGTGGCTGTTGCAGTGCCTGACCACTGTTTCAGCAAAGAAATTCTTCCTCATGTCCAATCTAAACCTCCTCTGCGGCACCTTCACACCATTTCCTTTGGTCCTGTCATTATTCACTTGGGAAAAGAGGTCAAAAGACCTTGCTACAACCTCCTTTAGATAGCTGTAGTGGGCAATGAGGCCTCCTCTCAGCTTCCTCTTCTCCAAACTAAATAACCCCAGTTTCCTCAGCCACTCCTCTTATGACTTACTCTCTGGACCCTCCACCAGCCTTGCTGCTCTCCTCTTGACATGCCCCAGCATCTCAATGTCCTTCCTGTAGTGAGGGGCCCAGAACTGCACACACTGCTCAAGGTGCAGCCTCACCAATGCCGAGTAGAGGGGCATGATCACCTCCCTACTCCTGCTGGCCACACTATTCCTGATGCAGGCCAGGATGGTGTCAGCCTTCTTGACCACCTGGGCACACTCCAGTCATCTGGGACCACCCCTCTCGACCAGGATTGTTGATAAATGATGAAGAGAGGCTTAGCGAGCTACTCTGCCAGTTCCCTCTGTACTCCTGGGTGAATCCCATATGGCCCCATAGACTTCTGAGTGTCTAGGTGCAGAAGCACGTCATTAACTACTTCCTCCTAGATTATGGGGGGTTGTTCTGCTCTCCATCCTGATCTTCCAGCTCAGGAGGCTGAACACCCAGGGGGAAGCTGATCTGACTATTAAAAATGGAGGCAAAAAAGGCATGAAGAAGAACGAACGTGAGTAACCTCTTTGATGCAATTTCCACCCCTTTTAGCTGAACTGCACTCTCAATAAACATTTTTAATGCACAGTATGAAACCAATTGTGCTATCTGAATGTACTGCCTGACAGTTTCCATTACAATAACTTCCTCCAAATTGCTTAGCTTCTTAAGTGTCCTTGTTACCTAGATTTGTTTATACTGGGTATCTGATCTACGTTCACCTTATTCTAGAGGTTTCTTTTAAAAAACTGATACAACATGCAGTATTCTGGACTAGGCTATCAAACACGAGAGTTCACATCAAAACCAAAGTTGCATGACAAACCTCATTCTGTTTGTGTATTTTATAATACACTGCAGTTAGTTTCCATGAGGCCACTGTTGCATTAACAATTATTACTATACATCTCTGGGAACTAAGGTATGGCTGCTTGGAAACTCAGAAGGCTGTTTCAAGGATACCTGACTCATTTGTTGCCCAACTGGATTTTCCTGCAAGTGGGAAAGAGGCTCCTGCTAGCTGTAGTGAACTTGGAGCTGCTGATAGGAATTCACAGTACTTTGCCTTCAGCACTGTTATGAGTTCCCTGCTGCTCAATCTTGCAGTCTTTCCTCCCACATTTGTCTTCTTGTCTTGGTGGAATGAACAGGACTGGAGATTAGATCTAACTAAATAAATAAATCTAAAGAGGAAGATAGTTGGTTTAGGCCTAGTTTGGGGTTGTCTCATTTGTAGTTCTGCAGAACCAGCAGTTTCACTGTCAGCTGAAGAGACATGGGTACTGTTTGTGGAAGATAAAAGGCAATACTGCTGGAAGTGTAACTAAAACCACAGCTTAAGGGACCACCTACCTCTGACAGTAAGTTCCCCATTTTTTTTTCCTTCTGCTTAGAACCTACTTTGTGTAATTCTACAAAATATTTTGAAAGCAACCAAGTAACTCTCAAACTGAGCATAATGATCTGATGACTAAATATTTCTAACCAATATCATAAGTTATATATACCAAGACAACTAAGATTGCCTAGGCAAGTCTAATTTCATTAAGCTTAGCAAAGTTTAATATTTCAGCCTTTCAGTACCTCAGCTTTGCAATCTCTGCCCTTTTAAACATAAGTTCCTGTCTTTAATTATCTGTGCACAGATTCTGGGTTCACTTTGTAACATATGTGGTAATGAAATACAAATCTTACTATTCTCAGTATATTGCACCCTACATTGTCTAAAAATCCTTCTTGTCTTTCCAGGTCCTATGCCATTTGCTTGCCACCATTCTACTCTTTTGTGAGTGCTCTTCTTTCAGCTGCAGGGACTTAACTTCTTTCTGTCCTCCTCTGCCATAAGAACCATGTCTCTCCTCTCTTAACTTCTGCTAGTGACAGCAGAGGTGAAGATCAGAGTGCGAACTGCATTCTCTTACAAGTAAAATCTTATTCATAAAGCAGGGACAAAGGAAGAAATGTTGGCTTTTCCCCAAATGCTGCAGGGGAAAGAGCTACGAGAATATTTTCTCTGCATCCACATTCCTTTTCCTTTCCAACTCAGCTTTCGTGAGGAAAGCATTTTTTGCTTGTGAAACTCCTAACGTATCATGTAACAGACATCTGCTACTTAGATGTCTAAGCATTTGACTCCAGGAAGAAATACTCTGGCTTTGCTACCCTCATGAAAGTCAGTGTAAAGTGCTGTTGGAAACACCTCTCTAAGTATAGTATATTTATTAAGTATATCTAGTATATTTATTAAGACAAAAAGACAGATCTCCAACAACAGTTATTATAAAGGAAATACATTTTTTACATACTTTTGTAGTACCAAAGCCCTCCCAGATTTGTAGAAACATCGACACTAGCATCTTCTAAGAACTGCTGCACACTGCCTTAAAAGCATGCTCAATTGTCTTCCTTTCACTTATGAAAAAATGGCTACATGTAGGAGAAACTGTCTCAGAAATAGTGGCCAGCAGGACCAGGGAAGTGACTGTCCCCTTGTACTCTGCACTAGTGAGGCTGCACCTTGTGTATTGTTGACTTCTGGGCCTCGCACTAGAAGGACATTGAGGTGCTGGAGCAAGCCCAGAGAAGGGCAACAAAGCTGCTGAAGTGTCTGGAGAAGTCTTACGAGGAGCATCTGAGGAAACTGGGGTTATTCAGTCTGGAGAAAAGGAGGCTGAGAGGAGACCTTGTTCATCTCTACAAGTAACTGGAAGGAGGCTGTAGCAAGGTGGGGGGTGGTCATTTCTCCCTAGGAACAAGCAACAGGACAAGGGGAAATGCTCTCAAGTTGGGCCAAAGGAGGTTTAGATTAGATATTAGAAGAAAGTCCTTCACTGAAAGGTTTATTAGACACTGGAACAGGCTGCCCGGGGTTCTGGTCAAATTACCATCCCTGGAAGTGTTTGACAGACATGTACATGTGGTGCTTAGGAATATGGTTTCGCACCGGACTGTACAGAGTTAGGTTAATAGGTTAGAATCAATGATCTTGAAGATCTTTTCCAACCAGAATGATTCTGTGAAAATGTTAAATACTCTTCCAGAAACAAAAAAACTGTCCAAAATGTTGGCATGCTAAAATAAATTTGGGATATTCTTTGGAGTACAGGTTTAAAACAACAATTACTTTTTCCAATCATTTGCTATCAATACAGTCCTAACCATCTCTGATATGCAACTATGTACATATTCAAACACCGTTCATGTCAAGGTATCTTTCAATGGTGAAAAGTCTGCATAGATTTTGAATCCTGTTATCCCTTTTATTTTTAGTATATAATTTCACTGGTTGCCTGTGGTGAAGTTGACTTAATACGCCTTCTTGCCCTATTCATAAATCTCCTACAAACATCTGAAACATTACATCAGAAGGGCAGCTAAAGGAACAAGTGGAAAAGAATTTATTAAATAAATAAATAAAATAATAAATTAAATAAATAAGGTTTTCTGCTGCTGGTCATAAACTGAAGCAATACCTAAAGGTATACAAGTTACTTTTTCCAGTTCCACTCCAGGACACACTACACATGACTTTCAGATGGTAATCTAAACAGGGCTAGACTTTCACTAGTCCTCACTGGCTTGCCCCTGTGAGTTTCTGCTTTCACTGCCTTCAGGATCTCTCTCTCTCTGAAAAGCTTCAAAAAGTGAAGACAAGGAGACTCAGCAGGTTTAGAAACCTCATTCCAGCCTGCTTGCTGTGCTGTGATCTGGTCTTCTTTGTGTTAGATCACCAAAGCATATTAGTTTGTTTGTGCTGTGAATGTAACAATGGTATTTTATGCCTCAGCTACAGACGTGAGTGCCAATGCTTTAGGATGAGACACCCATCTTGACAATCATTCAGAGTTTACAGTCAAAGGCCATGCAAGAGGGCTACCAAACAGGTTTATCCCACAGCAGGAAAAAAACTGTGCTCAGTTACTCAGTCATCCCACCAGCACAGACTGTGCTTAGCTGGTTTATAGGATGGTTATTTATCAGAGAACCTTTCAGAGAGGGCAGGCATAGGAAGGTGGGGAGGGACCCCACAGCCTCTATATGTAATTATGGCTACCAGTGCAGTCGGTCATGGTGCTGGAAAAACAGTAGCTGAACCTCTGAGGCCTGTTTATGTTCCACCTTACTAAAGCTAAAGTTCCTGCACCAACATTAGCACTGGTTCTGTAACCACTTCCCACTGTATGAGACCCTGTGGACACCCAGCCATCACAGACAAAGCCACAATTCTTTAATTTGGAAGTCCTGCACCTTAAAATAAATGACGACAGAACTTAGGTCACCTGCAATTTGTTACTTTTTAACCTGTTTAATTACAACTGCAGTCTTGAATTATTTTGGTAGGAATTTTGTGACTGAAACCTGCTCATATGCTTAGGTGCAGCAGTAGTTTTCTTTGAGGTTTTCACTGGTTCTTAAGGGGATAGAACCTAGTCAAACAGATATGACAATTTAAACTGTGGACATGTTTGGTTTTGATTTCTTAGTTAAAGTCACCACTTCTAAAACCCTATCTCATGTTCATGGTTTAAATGCAGGAATCCACTACCAAAAATATTTAGTTCTTTTTGCTTGTTTGTTTTGGTTTTATAGAATGGTTCGGGTTGGACAGGACTTGTAAGGTGCTACAGGTGTGTCCTGGTCTTCTAGATTTTGAGCAGAGGAATGGATTGATAAAGCTCAAGGAATAAATCTGAAGTAACCTGCAGGCTGTGCACATATAAATTGTGACAAATAAGCAGGGTCTACACTAAAAGACAGGAACTTGAAAGCAGGACAGCAGCGTTCCTCAGTTCCTCTTTTGAGGCAGGGGTCCTCCATCTGAAGATACTGAACACTACTGTACTGGTCCTAAGAGAAGCAGTGAACATTCAGAACTGGGACACCTTGGCCCCAGTTAGCTTCCCCATCCTACCCTACAACTCTACTGGTTGAAGGTGATGAAAACTGTACAAACACCCTAACTCACTAACTTTGTGGGAAAAAAGACTCTTCACAAGCTACCACTGTTGAGTTTCTGTGCACCTCAGGCTGAAGCACGAAGATTAGTCTTCAACAAAGCGCCTTTTTTCTTTTTGTGGAAACCGTGAACAAATACTTACAAGAACACAAAGTTATCACCTTAGGACTTAAGGCTGTATTGTTTTCCAAAGGTTACCGAGTCTACAGGCCCGTGGAAACGGACAGAAGCTTTTCCCTCGTTTACGGATCTCCCGGACAGCTTTCAGGCCGCCCCGGCAGACACGGCTCCGTGCTCTGGGCCTCTCCCACCTCACGCCCTACACTCGCACCAGGTGTCGCCAGGCACCTTTTGCGGCCCGGCCGCCTCCTCCCCGCAGAACCAGCGCCCCGGGGGGTGGGCAGGGGCCCCGAGGGAACGGGCAGGGGCCC
>NW_009954567.1:997011-997246 GCF_000747805.2 Chaetura pelagica
GGGCAGCCCCGCCCGCGGGGGGGCCGGGCCTGCCACTGTGAGGTCAGAGCTGGCCACCCCACACCCCTGTGGTGCAGGGGAAGGCCCCTCAGTAGCCGTGTGGCTGTTGCCCTGGGCAGGCGTGTTCCTGCTGGGAGCTGCAGTGGGGCTCTGTCACAGCTGCTTTTGACTGTGCAGCGAGGGATGGGCAGGGGCCCCGGGGAATGGGCAGGGGCCATCGGGGACAGGCCGGGGC
>NW_009954567.1:998451-1003106 GCF_000747805.2 Chaetura pelagica
TTAGACACTGGAATGAGGGCTGCCCAGTTTGGTGGTTGAGTCACCATCCCTGGATGTATTTAAGAGTTGTTTGGATGTGATGGTTGATGTTGTTGAGGGGAGAACTTTATGGAGTAGGGATGATGGTTGGACTCTGTGATCCCAAAAGTCTTTTCCAACCTGAACAGTTCTATGATACAAAGTGGGCTTTTCCTGCCCGGGGCGCTAGGTTGGGGTGGTAGCAGGGACACAGCCTAACACAGTCAGCGGGGTGCACAGTAGCATGGGGAAGCTGACAGAGGTTTTCTGAAGAGCCCTGTGGCTTTCAAAGCCTCCCTTCTGTGGGGATGAGTGAGGGCTGAAAGTGTGGGCTGGCTCTGCTGGCCAAAAACCATTGTGGGGCAGGGGCTCTTGGGGAGGCGGTAGCCTCGTTCTGCAGGGGGGGGAGCCCAGCCCTGCTGCCTGGGGGGGCTTTGCTGTCTGGCGAGGCCCAAGCCTCCTGAAACCTGAGGAGCAGAGTCTTGACTCCCTCCAGACGCTTGAGGCACCATCCTGCCTGGGTGAGGGAGGCAGCTATGCAGCAAGGGGATGGGTCAGGAGGGCAGCAGTGCCCAGGGAAGAGGAGGATGAGGGTGTGATGGTGGTCAGCAGCCCGTGTTCTGTCTCTGGAGGGACACAGAAGGGTCCTTGCCTAGGAGTGGGCTGGGTCCTGAGGTGAGGTGATAATTGGGTTCTTCTGCTGGGTGGGCTTCCCAAGGCTTGGGACTGCCACTCTCAGCTTTCTGCCTTTTCTCTCACCACAGACCTGTAAGGGAAAGGGTGGAGGAAGGAGAGAGGAACACCCCTGTAAGCAGCCCAGCTGTGCTGCCCTCTCCTGCTGCAGCTGGAATGGCCCATCGCCTTGCAAGTAAGCTGAGCATTGCTGATGCTGTGAATTCAGTCCTCTGGGGTGAGCTCCCCTCTCGGGGGTAGTGCGGTGCCAGACCTCTCACCAGATGCCCCAAGTGGCAGGAGAAGTGCAGTCTGCCCAGCTCTTTGCTAGAGGGAGAGAGTGCATAGGGCTTGGTGCCTGCCTCTCTGTAGACAGCTGAAACAGGGCTAGGAATTCTAGAAGAGAGGCCTCAAGAGACAGGCCTAACTTTTCTCTGGTTTCTTTGCCCAGGGACAGTCTTGAGCGTCACTGCCCATCTGTTAGGTGCCCTCGTCTTCGTGCTGGGACGTGGGCT
Organism: Chaetura pelagica; assembly: GCF_000747805.2. Taxonomy (NCBI): domain Eukaryota; kingdom Metazoa; phylum Chordata; class Aves; order Apodiformes; family Apodidae; genus Chaetura; species Chaetura pelagica. Next base: position 999,657 of record NW_009954567.1, read on the forward strand.
AATCAAGATCATCTTCCATGTGTATGTACTCCATGTTTCTACTGCGGACAGGGGTAGACAAGCCCTGCCTGAGAGCGCCACGGCAAGCAAAGGGGAGAGCAGAGGCTTTTCCCTCACCAGTAGCATAGGGGTCACGGACAGCTAAAGGCCTCCTTCTTTCGCAGGCTACAGAGGGCCCTCAAGTACAGAATCGTCTTCCTGTGGCTCTTCCTGGTGGCTCTTGGTGAGTATTTGTGAGCAAGCAGCTGAGAGTGACAGCCTGGCTGTGCTGGATGCCAGCGGTCCAGCTGTCCTGCTTTCTTTTTGGCCAACTTTGTGGAAACTCCTGCAGCCCACGTGCTTTCTGAGAATGTTCTTGATGGGGACTGGCTTCTAGACTGCCAGGAAGACTAGCAGTCTTGCAGCCATGCTGCTGCTGCTCTTGTCCCTGGACCAGGCTGCCAGACAGCTTGTTTAGCCTGCAGGTCAGCGGGAGAAGGGCACAGGCATTTCCAGGCCTGAGCTGGGGATTCCCAGCGGGGGACCAATGGAGAGGGACCTCTGCTAGCCCATGTAGCCTGGCCTCAGTGCTCACTGAAGCAGTGCAGGGAATGGGGACTGGCTGTGGGGCACCAAGCACACCTGAAGATCAAGGTTGCCCTTCAAGCTTGGGCTGATGGTGCCAGTCAGAGGCACATTCTCTGCACCCCACATTCCCCACCTCCTCAGCTAACCTGCTTTCCCACTCCTGGGGACACAAAGGGGACACAATGGGACTCCAGGGATCACTACCAATCCCAGGAAAATGACTTGTCTCTTGGCAATGTGAATTGCAGCTGGTGTTTACTACGGGACCTCACTACCACTATGGATGGCAATGTCATCAATGGGACACAGAGGAGAGGTTGGTGACTCTTGTGGGATGGTCACCTGCTGCCACAGAGCCCTGCTGATGGCAGCTGGCTAAATCATGGGCTCTTCCACGCAGGGAGACCCAAAACAGCAGCAGCAGCTTGTGCCATGTCTTCCTAGGGAGGCCTCTCCTGGGAAGCCCTGGCAGCTCCAGTAGCAGATGCTCTAGCAAAGGCTTTTTCCCTCTCAGGATCTGACAAGGGTGTTGGCAGATGACCTGGAAGCCCTGCGGTGAGAGATGTTTCCTGAGCTGGAATAGGTTCTGTGCCTTAGATGGGTCAGCCGACGTTGTGCTACCTGCCTTCATTTCCCTAACAGCCGGGCTCCCATCCTTCCCTCCTGCCTTTGCCTTTTGCTCAGCCTGGTGCAGAACAGGAGCTCTTGCAAAGCAGGGAAAGCTCTTTGCTGAGCCCAGATACTCCCAGAGGGGATGGGCTGTTCTCTGACAAGATGTCCTTTCCTGTTCCTGCAGGAAGGCTCCTTTGCATGAGAAGGGAACCCCAAACCTGCAGCTTTTGCTGGCAGAGGTGGCTCAATTAAGGGCGGAGCTGAGCCGGGAGAAGGAGAGGGCTTCAGAGGAATATGTGAAGGTGTCTGACTGGGCCCTGCAAAGCTCTGGTAGGGACAGAAGCAGACTGGTGTCCTTCCCCTACACCTGTCTGCAGCGCTTCCCAGAGGAGGCTGTGCTGCACGCACTGCTCCCCAAAGTGGGGCAGCTGAAATGCTTCCTGGGGTCCAAGAGCAAGGCTGTGGCAGAGTGGCTCTCTCAGGCTCCCTCCCAGTCCTGCCCCCGGCCTCCACGTGTGTGCCCGTGTGGCTAGAGAGGCTCTCCTCCTTGCCTCTGCTGTCCTTGGCTGCCCCCGCAGGAAGCCCTCAGCTTTGGTTGCTGTCACTCACGGGGGTGCCTGCAGTCCCCAAGAGACCTCAGACCCTCTCCTCGTGGTGCTGTGAGAGAAGCAGTTACCGGGCATGTGGCTGCTGTCGTTCCCCTGCACAGCTGGGCTCCCCCAGCAGCCTGGTGATGAGCGGAGGAGTGACAGATGTGGAGCTGGCAGGCGGTGTCAGAAATAGTATCTGAGCACCAGGCCCTCCTAGTCTGTGGCCTCTTGCAGCCAGCTGCTCTCCCTTCCTTACAGGTGCCAGCATAGACACCAGGAGAACTTCAGAGACCTATGACTGCAGGGAGAAATGGTTCTGCTGGGTAAGATGGTCCTTCCGCAGTCCCAGCCCTCCAGATACTATTTTGCAGGTAAGATAGCAGAAATCATCACTGCCCATTTCATGCCTTCCTCTGAAGTTGGGGACCTTTCTGAGGAGCTGTCCCCTCAGCCCACTGGTACTGCCCAAGCCTGCTGTCTTGATCAGTTTCCCGAAACCAAGACCATAAAGCAGGGCTGGGTTTTCTGGAAATCCATGCTTCCTCTGGGGAGGGGAATGGGGCTGAACAGAGCTGAACTCTGCCTCTTTTTTCAGCTGGAACAGACCCCACATGCACGCTGGCTCCTGTGCTTCAAGCTTCAGAGGCACTTGTGTTCTCCCCACCACTCTCTCACATTCACTGCTCTCCCTTCCTGGTTGCAGCCGGATGTTACCCCAGGACAATGCTGGCCTTTTCGAGGGCATCAGGGCCAGGTGGTCATCAGGCTGCCAGCACGAGTCCATCTGACTGCCATCACACTGCAGCACATCTCCAAAGAAACTTCTCCATCTGGGACCGTCACCAGTGCTCCCAGAGACGTCGCTGTCTTTGTAAGACTCTGCTGGGAGCTCTGGCAGGAGTCGGGCCCCAGGGGAAAGCCACAACAGGGTCTTGCTTGCTTTTGTGCAGCCTCTGAGGTTTGAGTCCTGCTCTTTCCTGAGCACTGTAGTGTCCCAGCAGGATACTTCAAGGGCTCTAGAGGTTTCATCCCTCTTAAGACTTGTTGTGGCCCAGCACCTCTGGCTTCTTGACCAAAACTGAAGGTGGAGACTGAGCTCCACTACATCGAAGCAGGGCTAGATCTCTGCTGGAGCCCCCGGAGCTGAGGGGGGTGGGGATGAGGTGTAGAGAACAGCAGGTATGTTCGTTCCCTCTCTGTCTGGCCCAGCCTGAGCTGCCCTCCTTGTCTTTTGCGCCAAGGGAGTGGATGCGGACGGAGAAGAGGAAACACTCCTTGGGATGTTCACATACAACGTGGCAAAAGAGCCCATGCAGACCTTTCCTCTGAAGGTACGGTCCACGCTCGGGGACACGATGCCAAGGAGCAAAGGAGGTTGGCCTGCAAGTCGATGGCTCCGGCAAGAAGGAGCTTTCTCCCCGGGCAGCAGGACCGGGTGCACTGCCAAGGGAGACCTGGCAGGCTTGGGAGGGCTGAGTAGTGCACACGGTGGTGGTAGTGAAAGGACAAGGCACCAAAAGGTGCCTGGCTGCACCCAGTGCTCTCAGCAGAGCCAGTTGCACGCCTGGCTGCTCCACCCAAGCAACATCTTTGTTCTGGGCAGAAACGGAGATGCCCAGGAAGGGGAAAAGGCCTCGGGCAGCGCTGCCGCTGCGGCCGGGGGCCTGCTGCGCAAGGCGGG
>NW_009954567.1:1004879-1007719 GCF_000747805.2 Chaetura pelagica
TGGCTTGAACACTTCCAGGGCAGCCACAACTTCCCTGGGCAACTGGTTCCAGTTTGTGGCCACCCTCAGAGTGAAGCGTTTCTTCCTAGTATCTAATCTGGCTCTTGATGATCTGTGCTAATTCGTCCTCTGAGCAGGCTGGAATGGGCTTATGCCTCCATGTTTGCTTTGTTGTGAGAAAGGGGCTGCCTGAACTACTTCCTGCTTCCATCCTCACTCTGCAGCAGCCTTTGAAGATGCCCCATTTTTACAACTACAAATGCCTTGAATTCCCTGTCCTCAGCTCCATGACTGGGGCCCCAAAATCCACAGCTAGCTTCTGTGCCCACAGCATCCTCCATCTTTCATCCTCTGGTGCCTTTTAGCAAGCCAGAGGTGGAAGGAGAGCCTGTGGAAGGGGAACAAAATGACCCTCATACCTCTGCCACCCTGGTGCCCATGCAGCATCCTCAGTACACTGCAGCTGAAGGAAAGCTGCTGTATGAAGGAAGGTGGGGCAAGTGGCCTCAGATGTCACCTGCCGTTTCTGGGCAGGAACAAGCTGTCTCACGGGGACACTCCTGCCACCTCCGTCTCTCCAAAGAGCCATCTCTCCTAGGGCCACTTGGAAGGGGATGTCACACAGTTCCCCCACTTTCCAACTTGGTGGGCAGAAAGCCCACCTCACAGGAGAGCACATGTGGCACCAGCACAATGTGCAACTCAGGGCTGTGATCATGACCCCATGAGAGTGACTGTGACCATGACCACCAGACACCCTAGAGGAGAGGGCTGCAAGCCCCTTCTCAGCTGCCATGGTGTCTGGGGAGGGCTGTCTTTGCCCATCTTGCCACAGTGTCCTCTCCAAGCTGGTGGCAGAGTCCCTGTCTTCCTATGGGAGATGGTGGCTTGCAATCTCATTCCTCTCCTCTCCTTTCCCAGGAAAGTCATGTAGCAGCACAGCTCATCCTGCCCATCAAAGGCTCTTAAAGAGAGCAAATAAAATTGCAGGCTCCAATCGATCTGGCACTCTATAATGCTGTCTTTGGAGATGGGTCAGGCCAATGGAGAGAACAAGAAAGGTAGCAGAGGAAACCAAAGCCATCAAGGGAGCATTAAAGGCTTGTTCTGCCCTGAGGCTTTGGGCAGTGCCTCTGGGTGTGGGGTGTCCCACCCACCCTCCCCCATCTTCCTCAGACAATGACCAGCTCTGAGTCCCTACCCAATCCTGGAAACAGTACAAGGAACATATTGTCCCTTCACAGGCCCTTCTTCCCACAATCCTGCACGCAGTCTCCCTCATCCTGGCAGATATTTACTTCCCTGTCACCTCTTGCAGCTGCTGAACTCTGCAAAAGCGGAGCTCCTTTCCTTTCTCTGCTCCTGCCCTCTCCAATCTATTAACCTCTCGCATGGCAGGAAACCCCTTCTCCCACTGGCTCTGCTGGTGTCCTCTCTGCAAACCCAGTGTGTTTAATGTCCAGCTGTGGTGGCTTCCTAGTGGAAGCCTTTCGCCTTGCTGCAAAAGCCTGGGGCAAGGGGATGAAAGGATGAGCCAGGGCCCGGCACATCCCACCTGGGCATGCTGCTTGCAAGGTGTGTGATGCTCCAGCAAAATTCAGAGCTATGGCAGCTGGTGCCAGCATCATCTTCTCTGCAGGCTCCACAGACGACCAGAGGAAGGGACCAGGTGGGCTTTCTCACCACATGGTTCCCCAAGCTTTGCATCCACTTGACCTCTGTCTCTCCAGCCTGTTGGAAACAGCTGCTGCTTGACCAGCTCCAGCATCTCTGCTCAGCTGAAGAGGGCACAAGTGGTCCCCAAGGATGGAACAGCTCTGGATGCATCAACACAGACACAGATTTTTTAATACCCTCCCCAACTCCAAGCCTAGTTGTCCTTGCACTGAGTCACACTGCACTGGGGTAAAGTGTGACTGATCAAATGTAAATGATTTCTCGGGAAACTAATGAATATGTAAAGCGTTTCTTAGAAATATCACACATACCTAGGTATCAGCTGTATATCCATTTCTCACCTTACCCTGTAAGGCGTGCACGTTTCTGGAGGAGCCATCCCCTGTGCATCCGGCGCCGTGAATAAAGATACTGACTGAACAGCACTTAGACTGTGGATGGACTTCCTTAGTTTCAAAACAAACCAACCAACCAATCCCTGAAGCTGCTGTGTGTTACAGGTGAATCATGAAGTTAATTTGCTGATCAAATGTGAACGTATATGGTTGGGTGTTAACTGCAATGTTTGTTAAATGCTGGAAGTTATGTTTGCTATATGTTGGAAGTTATGTTAAATGCTGGAAAATATGTTTATGAAGTGTTAGGAGTTATGTTCATGTTTGTAAAATGTTGAATGTTATGTAATGGTTATGTGAAGGTTGATGTTGGAAGCTATACCCTGTTATATAATCAGGTGTATGGAACCATAAGTTATATAACATTTTGATTGACTGTGCGTGTCCTGAGCAGCGGCAACCACAATGCAGAAGATGGAATTTTCCAAGAAGGGGGCGGAGCTTTGCAAGGGCGGGAAAAAGAAGTGTATAAGAAAGGACCCCGCGAGGAGCCGAGCGCGAATCTTGGTGGAGCGGTGCCTCCCGGCGTGCCCAGCGCTGTTTGCTCATTTATCTCAAATAAAATAATTAATTCTAAATTCTTTTTCTGGCTGATTATTGCCGATTACACTGTGTAATTGAATTCTGGCCCGTGGGAGGCAATGAGGCAGCAGAAGCTACCACCACCCACCATCCTGAGATTCACGCAAGCTCGGTCGGACCAAAGCTCTTGTCCTTGGGACATGGTGGCAGGGCTGTGAGCCATAGGCTCTGTGTCCTGTGCTGCCA
>NW_009954567.1:1008704-1008939 GCF_000747805.2 Chaetura pelagica
GGGCAGCCCCGCCCGCGGGGGGGCCGGGCCTGCCACTGTGAGGTCAGAGCTGGCCACCCCACACCCCTGTGGTGCAGGGGAAGGCCCCTCAGTAGCCGTGTGGCTGTTGCCCTGGGCAGGCGTGTTCCTGCTGGGAGCTGCAGTGGGGCTCTGTCACAGCTGCTTTTGACTGTGCAGCGAGGGATGGGCAGGGGCCCCGGGGAATGGGCAGGGGCCATCGGGGACAGGCCGGGGC
>NW_009954567.1:1012907-1016420 GCF_000747805.2 Chaetura pelagica
GCCCGGCAGGGCCTGCGGGGGCCCTCCCGGGGCCCCCAGGCTCCCCAGCAGCCGCGGGTCCAGGAATGGGCCTCCCATTTCCACAGCTGCTCCCACCCATCTTCTGCAGCTTGCTCCTGGGCAGGAGCAGCAGCAGCAGGAGGGCTGGCAGGGGGAGGGAGATCTGTGGGTGGCATTGTCCCTCTGAACAGCTCTGCTTCCTTTTCCCTTTTTACAGGATGCACCGTTCCCCAGACCCTTCTCATACATCAAACTGCTTGTGAAGAGCAACTGGGGAAACCCTGACTACACCTGCGTGTATCGAGTGCAGGTTCACGGGAAGATGGCAAAACCAGAAGGCGTCAACGGAAACTGAGGGAAGAGGGGAGGAGAAGAAGGAGAAGGGGGCAGGCGGGGGTGGGGAGAAATAAAGGTGGCAATTCAGGTCCGTGTAGGAGATTTGTCTGCAAAGTGGGGTCTGCAAGCATGTTCCTTGTGGGGAGGGCGGGAGCATGTGGAAAATGTTGGGACTGCTGCTGTGCCAAACCAGGGTGCGTTTACCCGGTGTGCACTACTGCAATCCTCATGGCAAGCCCAGGTACTTCTTTATTCCTGCTCTGCACAGAAAAGGGTGCTCGGTGGTAAATCCCCAGGGCCAGCACCCCTTCCCTGTATCACAGGGCTTCTTTTATCCACAAGAAATGCCAAAATTCTCTCTTCTCTAAGTGTACTGATACAACTCCTCTGTGGGATGGGTTAACTAGTGCTTTGCTCCCACTTCAAGTGGTCGCGCTTCTCCTCTTCGCTAGGCCTGCTCAGAGGGTAGGGTGGAAGCTTTGGTGAGCAGGGGGTCCTGCCATCCTGAGGACAGGCTGTTTTAGTTACTGAAAGAAGAAGGTTCTTGGTTATCTGCTTTGCTTAGGGCTTAAGGCTGAAGACCTCAGTGCTTACTGTTGTTTATTCAGCTCTTCTTCATGCTCAGGATGCTGCAGTAAACATCCCCTGGCATGGGTCGCGCTGACCCGTTTTGTGCAGCAACGTCGCTGCTGCTCAGTTTTTTCTTAGGAACGAGGAATCATAGAATGGTTTGGGTTGGAAAGGACCTTCAAGATCACCTAGATCCAGCCCTCCTGCATTGGCAGGGACACCTCCCAGTTGATCAGGTTGCTCAGAGCCCTGTCCAACGTGGCTTGAACACTTCCAGGGCAGCCACAACTTCCCTGGCAACTGGTTCCAGTTTGTGGCCTCCCTCAGAGTGAAGCGTTTCTTCCTAATATCTAATCTAAATCTACCCTCTTCCAGTTTAAAGCCATTACCACTTGCCCTATTGCTACATGCCCTTGTTAATTGTCCCTCCCCAGGTTTCCTGTAGTGCCCTTCATGTACTGGAAGGCCACTATGAGGTCTCTCGGGAGACTTCTCCAGGCTGAACAACCCCAGCTTTATGAGCCTCTTTTCATAGGAGAGGTGCTTCGGCCCTCTTTTGCCCATCTGTGTGGCCCTTCTCTGGACTTGCTCTAGCAGGTCCTCATCCTTTTTGTGTGTGGGGCTCCAGAACAGGACATGGTACTTCAGATGGGGTCTCTGACAGGAGAATCACCTCCCTCGACCTGGGCCATGCTTCTTTTGATGCAGCTGTCATGGTTTAACCCTAAGCCGTCAACAAAAGGAATGACAGATGATCCGTATTAACCCCTCTACCCTCCCCTATGGGGAAAGGACGGAGGATAAGGGAGAGAGTTATGGGATTGAAACTGAACTGCAGAGCTTTAATGAAACACGAGTATTGAAAAGGAAAGTAATTAAATATATCCAAATATATGTAAAAGCACTGTGTCTCCCTAATAATGCTCACATCATCACCAAGACTGCAGGGCAGGCTCTGTAAAAAGTCCCAGACTCCTGAAGTCAGTGACAGGCAGGAGCTGGGTGCAGGAACGCACAAATTCAGGAACACACAGATCAGGGTCAAAGGCAGAAGAATTACTGGAATCTTCTCAGGACACTGGCCACGGAGGAAGAAGAGCTTGACCCTCATGATCCCTAAATTTACATCAAGCATGAAGTCTATGGGATGGAATACTTCCTTTGGCCAATTCTGGTTCTCCTGTCTGGTCGGCTTCTCCCCAAAGGAGGGATGCAGATGTGACACCTTTCCTCCCTTCTGTTTCTGGAGCAGATGTTTTTCAGAACCCAGCAGTGGCCTTGGTGCTGCAACACCATTCTCCAGCAGTAACTATAAACATGGAGCGTTACCAGTACCTGCAGCTACTTAAAAGGGACTTAACTGAAAAGTAAAATCACTATAAAGAAAATTTGTTCTATCCTGGCTCAAGCAAGGACAGTAGCCCAAGACACAGTTGGCTTTCTGGACTGCAAGAGCACACGGCTGACTTGCGTTGAGCTTCTCACCCAGCAACACTCCCAAATCCTCTTCTCCAGGGTTATTGGCAATCCATCCTCTGCCAAAGCTGTAACTGTGCTTCAGATTGGCCCAACCTTGCACTTGGCCTTCTTGCACTTCATCAAGTTGGCATGGGACCACCTCTCAAGCCCATCAAAGTCCTGACCTTGACAGCTGGGAAAGGTAGGGCTTAACTGACCATGAGTAAGGTGAAAATAAAGCATGAGTTCAGAGACCACTCTTCAGTAACCTTCAGCTGCTTCAGAAATTTGCCTTATTTCTGCACAAAGCCCCTAATAGCCATTCAGATGTTCAGCATGAAATTGCAGATCTGATGCCTCTTCTCTGCAGTGGAAGACATCAAAGTTCTCAGGCAGGCAGGTTTTTCAAATAGCTCTTCTGATGAGCAAAATCTGTGGAGAATGATTTAGCAGATTGACGAGGCATTATCTCAATTCTGGAACTATAGAGTCTTCCTTGGCAATTTTCAGAGTAAGCCTTGCTGTGTGATTTCATAGCATGAAAAGAAGTACAGAGAGTCATAAACTGGACCACCAGCGCAGAAAATGTGGAAGTGCCAGCGGGCTTCCTGCAACTTTTCACGGATGCATTGTCCTGAGATCAGTCCAACCGATGTTCTGCGGCACTTGAAGTTATGCCCAAGCAGGAACTTGGCCCTCTTTTTTTTTTTCTCAGCAAAGTCTGGTATAACAAAAAACTGGGCCAAGGGGATGTTGTTCCTAACATTGGGTGTTTATCTTTTGAAAACTGTATCACCTGTTTAACTTAACATTTTTTTTTCCTTGCAAACAGACACTTTCTGTTAGCTGTTAATGCTTGAATTTTGTCTGCAGTAAAAGGATATTTAATTGTAGTTCTGCCGAGCAGCAGATCTCACTTCTATTGGAAGCTGCTAGAACAAGCCGCACTTCCACAGCCACGCGTGAAGAAACGTAGGACTCCTCAGATGCTCAGAGCCGAGCTACGTTATCACCAAAGCACGGAACCGCCCCGGTACTGGGAACCTGCCTTCCCCTGAGCCCCCTCTTCCTACCACACGCCCCTTGGCACCCCGAGGCCGCCACAGCAGAGGCTGGCGGGGGGGGGGGCCCGCCACCCGCCCCCGCGTG
>NW_009954567.1:1016844-1036133 GCF_000747805.2 Chaetura pelagica
CCCCGCCACGCCCCCCACTCCGTCCCCCCCATCTCTTCCCTTCCTCACGACGTAGGGGTGGCCATGAGGACACAGGCAGGGAGTCCCTGGTAACGTGTTTCCTCTCTTGCAAGCAGATCGGCACAACGCAGCATGAACCAGGAGGACTGGAATGCAGAAATGGGGGACGAGGAGTCATCAGTTCTTCCTGCCCTTGAGCAGGTACGAGGTGGCAACTGTTGGGCTGTAGCATGTTGGCTTTTTTCCCCCCTTCCTTCCTCCTGGCTCTGTGGCCTACGTGGCTGGTGGGCTGTGGTTGCCTGTCCCTGTGGTTGGTGAAGCACATGGAAGAACTTGCTCTTAACTCGAGTGCTGAAAAGACAGTGTTTTCGTAACAGCAGCAATTTCAGTCTCAAGATGTTGTGGTGCCTTCTCTCCTTGAAGGCTTCTGGAGCATGGAAGCCAATTAGTTTTACTCTTCCAGCTCCTCCATGCTTCTGCCTTACATGGGGTTGTGACAGGATGTTTGCTTTTTGGGAAAGCGTGTGGAATGAAAGTGGCACGTACTAGTAACTCATTCAGTATGATACATGGGCTAGTAATTGAGTACCTCTGGGGATAGGCTAGTGGAGCAGCAGAGGCTGGAAGGGAATAAGCCACAACTTAGGTAGGGCAGAGACTTGTAATTGCAAGTCAGCTGTGGAAACGGTATTCAGGAAATGTTTTGCACTTATTGGAAGGCATGGTTCCTGCTGCCTGCCATTTTTCTTTTTTTCCATTCTCATGCATTCCTGTTCCCTTATGTATGTCAGATCTAAGTGTTCTGAAATTGTAAGATAAACTGGCAAGAGATGACTGTTGTTTGGATTTGAGTAGGCCGCAATTTCTGATCCAGGTTGTATTGGTTTCAAGGTGCTTTCAGCTGTTCCTTGAATTGTGAAAGGGCAGTGTTGGAGCTGCCTTATTGGAGACTAGAAGAACCATGTTTTTTGGTGGTAGTTCTCAGCTGTGGGTTTTATGTGAACTGGAACTTCTCTCTTAGTTGTTCTGTTTGCTGTCTCTTTCTCTTGGCAGTCACTGAATTGGTTTTTGTTTCCTTGTTGTTTTTTTTTTGATTCCCACAGCAGAACAGAACATGGGTGACTGTCTCAGCTGTCTCCGTTCTTAAACATATGTTCTTAAAAGACAGTTCTGGAGTTTGTAGCAGAACTAGGGTGATGTCAGGTACTTACTGCCAGGCCTAGTTCTGAGCTAAATCGTATGTAGACGTTATTATGCAATTTTACTGTTTGTATATAGCAGCAGAATGCTTTGGTGTGAAGTGGAGGGTAAGATACAGGTTTGTAATGAAAGACAGGTAAAGAATAACGTTTTTGCTGCTTCTGGTGTTGTTGGGTGTATATTGTTAGCAGAATAAACTGCCAGAAGTTTGAAAATAATCTGTGAAGAACCTTTGACTCTTGGCATTGGTCTCAATGGGCATTTAAATCCAGCCATCATGGAAGAGGTTGGAAGCATAGAGGCAAATTGCTTATCAAGGTGGATGTATAAGGCTAGAAGTAAGGTTGCCCAAAGAAGAAATGACAGTGTACACTTTCAGAATAGCATTTTTACCAGTTTGGATTTGATTTGTGGTAGTGGTGGCTAGCCACATTGAGAAGTGTGAAAGCTGTGGTAATACCTAAAAAACACAGTCTTGAAGTAGAAGGTTTTCTATGTGTGTGATGTTCCTCGGTCTGCTGGTGTTTTGGATTAGTCATAGGGTATCTGGCTTGTATTAAACAGGAGAAAAGTAAATGTGGCCTTTGCTGGAAATAAAGCTGAATATAAATAAAGTGTGAAAATGAGGTGCTATTCTGAATTACCTCAAAAGGAGTATCTGAATCTTTGAATAAATTAGCAAGAACTGATGTATTTCAGATACTTTAAGGTAATTTACCTTAAAGATACATCTTTTAGGATGATCTGTAATAATCCTTTATTAAAGCCCTATAAATGCAGTTAGTTGAGTATATTGATGTGCAATGAACTGAAGTTAGCAGAAGAGTCTGAGAGACTGTATTTCAGAAGATGCAAGTGGCAACTTCTTTCAAGCTGGAGTTGTATTGACGTACTTTGCATAGTCTGGAGTTGACATGATGGTGTTCCTTTTTTCTTTTTGTAGGCTAGGTTCCCTGGAAGACCAAATGGCCCTTCGTCTGACTTCACTTCAAGTATAGGCTCATTTGGTATGTGAAGTGCACTTCTGATTTTACTGATGTTTGGGGGGATTGATCCTTGGAACAGCTGAAAAGATTACAGAAAACCACAATATTACCGTTGTGGTATGCTCGTGTCCCCCCCATAGAATAAGCAACATAAAATTGTACCGTTAACATAGCGAGTGAATTTTCCTGTTGGCTCTCAGCCTGTATTTATTTACTGCATTTACATACTGAATAGAGCCTGTAGCTTCTAATGAGAGTCAGGGTGTGTTACCTCACTAGTGTTTATAGAACAGGTTATGGTAAACATGAACAGCATTGAAAATTGAAAAGCCTTATGTGCAATGGTGAGCAGTTGTAGTGAGGTCCTCTCTGACAGTTACGTTGAAAGTAAGAGAAGGTCAGATAAGAAATTCCAGGAAATTAAATGAGAGAGGTCAGGATTTTCACTCGCCACGTACAGTAAAAAATGTAAGTGAATGCATAGTCAGTGCATCTAACAGCTGCTCTTTGAGAGTGCTGATGCAATCCTAGATTTTAACTTGAGTGACTTGGAAACAAGGATTCATTCTGGAACTGGGGACTCAGGCACTCCCATCTGCTGCCGAGTCCCGTTTGGGACTTTTCTGGTCCAGAAGTGTTTACCAACTGAGGAGCATGGGTTCCATATTTCCATGTTGGTTTATGTATTTGTAATTCACCGTCATTGTTAGTAAGTAGTAGTACTTCTTTAAACCTATTGTATTTTTTTTCCCAGCCCTGAAATCTCTGTCCCTTGTTCCCCTTTTACTCTTCCTCTGGACGTGTAGTGGGGGAATAACAGAGAGTGTCTGTCAAGTGATTGTTGGCTAGAAGTGGGACAGTTAGGAATGAAGGTGTTAAGCTGCGTTGGCCCCAGTATCGGTCAGTGGGGTGCTCTACCAGTGACTGGGCACTAGATGGAGGCTGTGGTGCTGATCACAACCCTTGGAATTGAGGGATTCTACTTTCACTCCTCCTGGCTGATTATGGAGGCTTGTACTTGATTGGTTTGTGTATGAGGATGTTATTGGAGACAGCGTCAGAAGCCTTACTTTCTGCTTATTCTTCTCTTCTAGGTGCTGTTGAAAGACATAGGCAGGATCACTTTGGAGGGTATTCCAGGAGTAGAGGTAGGTTTGTATCGTTAACGTTTGTAGTTTTGGGGGTGATGAAGCCTTCCTTTCGGGCAAAACATTTAGGATGGAGGCCGTTGCAGCTGGTGTCTGAGTAGATTCTGGAAACTGAAATTTTTGCTGTGTTGGTAGCATTACTGAGTGCTGCTGTTCCTTATGGAAAACAGTAGCTACGCCTGTGCTAAGCTTAGCAATTTTTTATTTTTATGTCTTATAGAAGGACACTTTCATCACATAGGGGGTTTTTTTTTTTGTTAAGTGGGGGATAGGCTACAGACGTGAGGTTGCTTTCAGCCTGAATGATTCTGTAATTCTACTGTTGTGTTTTAAAAAATCTGAACAACTGAAACAACAAAACAGCACAAAGCCAAAGCATGCAGTAATGTCTAAGATAGTGTTTAATGTTAAGTTGATTCTTTATTTTAACTGTGGATCCTGATGAATATCTGAACAGACAGTGTGAACCAGTGAGTAGATTTGGTGGCAGCAGGAGGAATTTTGGAAACAGGTAAATTTCTGGGTGTATGTAATTCTATTGGCTAGTCGTATCTGATACGTTGAATTTACCCTATTCAGCTACTGGGTTTGGTTGTGTCAAAGTCAAATGAGTGTTTGTGACTCAAGAGGGTAATACTAGTCCTTATTGCTGCATAATAATGGAGGTACTCAGTATCAGCCCTTACTTTTGACTACACAGCATAAAATACCCACCATGTTTGCCAGAAGGCAGAACTCTGCATTTAAAATCAGTATTTTCTTTACTTGTTGCTTGGATTCCATTCTTCCTGGAGGGTGGCATTTTCCTGCTAATTTTGTAGAGTCATAATGTAATATGACAGGAAGCTGAACATGAGAGTTAACATCCATGCCACAGGAAGTGGAATACTAGTGCTGTTATGTGGAAGACCTGAAAGCTTGCTTTCTTTAGTGTCTGTAAAGTGATACTTAATGCCTCTCGTCTTCCTGCTTGCTCCCCCTCAGGAGGCTGACTAGGGAAAGTAGTTGGAAATACAAAGACACTAGGTACTTGACACTGCCTGTCGCAAGCAACTGAATAAGCAGTTCTGAATAATAAGAAAATAGAAGTTGAAGGGCTGAAAGGCAAGTTTCCAAATACTCGCTCCATAGGAGGCAGCTACTGCAATACTGTTGCACTATACAGTACTGATGACAAAATATGAGACAGTACAGATCCTGTCAGTTGTCCTGGAACTGAACTAGGGGACTGAACTCTCCTGCATCATAGCTAAAGGATTGAAAGTGACTAGCTTATATAGCATGTATGCCTGTAAAATCAAATACTTCAAGACTAAATGTTGGATTTACTTCTTGTGGGAACCAGTACTACAGGAGTGGCATAGGCTCCATTTCTTGACATACTTTTTGGCAAAGAAATAGTACGTTGCTTCATTTTTCCGTGTTTAGGAAAATCAGTTTTACTCTGCTTTTTATTTGAATTTGTAAAATAAGGGCTGTAAAGCCCTTATTCCTAAATAAAAGTAACTTGATCTGCACACGCAAAATTGGATAAACTAAGTTGTTGTGTGCTATGCTGTAACACAGGTTTCAAAGAAGGGGATGCTATAGAAGATTCTACACAAAATAGAGGTTTTAGAGGATTTCCTAGTGGCTTTGGACAAAAAGAGAGTAAGTGGGTGTTTGTTTTTTTTATAGTGACTGGTTTGTGGGGAAACAATATTTGGTAATTTTAGGTTTGCTTGCTCCCTGAGAGAGCTGCAACCATAAAGCTGAAAGCTATGAAATCGTTTTTGTTCTTAACTGTGTTGTGGAATGTGGATGACATCTTTGAAAAGCAGCAGCACTGGGAGTAATACAGCATAGATTGGAGTAATGAAGGATCTGTTGGGGCTGTGGCACTGTATTGTTTCTGGAGTTAATGGGGTTAGCTTTAGGCACAGTATTTAATGATGCTAATTGTAGGCACTATATCCACTACACTTCCAGGTATTAAAGTTGAGCAAAGAGACAGACCACAGTCTGGCATTCTTCTTGACTCTCGAGGAAGACGACCATTTGGAGATCGTACAGGTGAGACTTTTTGGTGGACTGGTAAACCTTTCAGACTTCCTTATTGCTGATTTGGGGTGATGCAGGATCTTCTTAGCTTTATTAAATGCTGTCACTGTGATTGGATCAGTTTTGTTAATTGTATTTTCAAAGCTATTGTCGTCTGTAATATTTCTCTTGGTGCTTCTGTGCTACTAACTGGATCAGTTGATGCACAGTAAAGCAGAGGTGCTAACCCGAAAGTTCAAAGCAAACCTTTAAGAACTTTCTCAGTTTTGAAATAGTCACTCTAGACTTCTTCCACACGCACACCCCCCCCCCAATGAAGGAAAGTGCTGCTACACATTTGTCCAGGCTAGCAAGTAAGATTTGTAGCTCTGAGAGGCCATCTCTTGATGACCTCATTCTAACGTTGGTGGGGTTTTGCTGCCTACAGAGGATTTTTCCCTCGTGATCTTCCTTTGCCACTGGTGCTGTTGTAACCTGTGTTGTGCTACCTACAGCACAATAATCTTATCATTCAAAAGAGTCCCAAAATTTAAATTAGAAGTGACATTAGACTAGCATACTGGTTGATGGTAAACTGCTGTAATGGGTAGTGGCTGATACTGTTTTGTTTCATACTGGTAAAAGAATTTTCACTGTTGAAAAGATACAATTATCAGCATGTGTTTTCAGAAGTGCTCTGTACTACCCAAAGAACAATTGAATTGCCTCTATTTGACTTAGTTAAAATAATTATATGTAGCAATTAAGTGTTCAGAGGGGCAACACGGGAATACTCATAGTGCATATAACTGCAGCCTTAATATAGGAGTCACTCCTTGCTTTTTCTTGACTGTTGTATAAAGTATTTTTGTGTAGAGACTGTTACGGATTTTGGAAGGCAACAGTTTTTCTAGTCTGTGTAGAGGTTTATATGGAAAGAGAATTGTTCATAAAGGTAGTTTGTTGCATGGGAATTACGTCCTTTTATAGAAAGGGAATGTGCCTGGATCTAGAGGAGTAGAGCACATGCTGCCAGGTTGTTGTACTGTCTCCATCTGAATAGCTGTCACGCTGCTTGTATTTTGTAGAGGGTAATGAAGGCTGTGCTGGCTTTTCTTGACAGTGATGCGTTCTACAATCAGAGATACCGTGTAAACGTGTTGTATCTTCTGATGGAATATAATTATTTATGGGAGCATACACATGCTGTGTGTTGCATGTTTGGTTGGATTCTGTCACTGTCTCAATGAAGAAGTGTTTTTACAGAGTGGCTGAAGAGTATTGCTGCTGAACAGAGCATTCCTGATCCAACTCACAGAACTGGCTGCGTGTTTAGAACTGGTATTTCTGCTCAGAGTCAGTGATTCAATCTTGCTGAAAGTGAGCAAACATAGATGCTGTTTTCTGCAACTGATTCTGCCTGTGCAAAGGATATGTTGGACTTCAGAGGGCTCATTCCTCTTGGTTGTCTTTAAATAAAATATGCTTGTTGTGATTTAAGCCTAATGTACAAAAAAGAACCAGCCATGATGCCACTCACTCTCTTTTTCTTGAAACCTTGTGAGTTCCTTTACAAAGATTCTAGATTGTTTTATTTCATTACCCTAGGCAAAGCCCAGATTATCTTAGAGTTGGTTTCTTCAGCTTATACCATAAAAGACAGTTAATGACTGTCGGCAAAATCACAAACACCAACAGTATCAAAAGTGGGTGAATTAAAACTTTCAGGGTTCTTTCTACAGAGAGTGAGTATCCTGAAAAGATTTCCTACCAATGATGAGTCATCTCCAATAGCACTGTGAATTGCAACTCCCAAAGTTCATGTTCCAGTCCATCCAGTGGGAGATATTTTTCAAGCTTTATTATTACATAGCCAATACCATCCTGCTTTCTGTGGAGCAGGCCATGGGATACTACTGTTTTAAGTATAGTGAGGTTCCCATGTCTCTGGGGTGTGTGTGCAAATTCAACAATCTCTTTTGTGAAGCATTCGAGTGATTTGTCACATGTTTCTGAAGCGCTTGTAAACCCTCCCATTATATGAGTGGTACACAGCACATGTGGAGCCCATTAAGTTAATCCATAAAGTAATTTAGACTGCCCTTCCCATCAGGCTGAGTTCTGATGCTAGTGCCAATGCTTTTACCCAAGTCAGTGTTTCCTGACGAATCTTACTTATGTCTTTATCAAATAATTAATATTTTCTACTTGCCTCCTTACTGCCGTTGCTTGCAGGCAGTAAGTAAGCTGTGTGCAATTTGCAATTAATTTCTAAGAATTTATTAAAAAAAAAACTGCTGAACTACTTTTGACACAAAGTATAGTCCCCTATCAGAGGAGATCACTTCTGGCACTCCAAACCTGGGGATAATTTCCACCAAAAAATTAACCTTGTCCTTCCCCAGCTTTATTGTTCTGCTAGGGTGTTTAATACCACCCCCAGTCAGTCTGAGTTCCTGTCTTGATCCATTGTCACTATTCTGGAGATAAGATCTAATTTAGACCTTGAGACTCCCCTTCTGCCAGGAGCCTGTGGACAACTCCTTTTCCAGTGTCCTTCCTTGTTTACAATATACACAATGATTTGACCCCAACCGGGCTCAATTTCAGTTAGCCTCATAGGCACTTACCTGGCATGTCTCACTCTGCCCTGGCCTCTGCTTTTTCCTGGCCATGCATTCTGTTCTCTGGGGCAGACTGTCAGGTAAACAACATGTTAAACATTTTACAGTTAGCTTCAGGGTGCCTTTGTTTTCTGGCTTTTTGTAACTGAGCTTTTGTTACTTAAATATTTTCAGTTATTCTACCAACCATATCAGGACCCATTGTTGAGTTTTTTAAGTGTCTCTAGGTGTTTTTCATGAAGACTCCTATTTTTTTCCTAAAAGCAATTAACTTTTAAATACTTTCTTTAACAGCAGCTTACAAAGAACGCAGTGAAGAAATAGATTCTGAAAGAGGTAAGTAGCTTCTTTACAAGTAACACGTGAATTTAAATTTGCTTTTAACTCAAACAATATTCTCCAAGTTGTTGGAAGTACTTGGGTAAAAATGAAGGTAGTGGTATGGGTAGATGCATAACCAAACTCTTTCTGTAACATAAGTTTCCATGAAAATACTGTTAAACTCTGTATGTTTAAACTTTATTGATCTTTGAATTACTGGGCAATGTGGTTGTTCTCACATGAGACTTAAATATTTGGAATCGAGTGGTGAAGAATTCCTCTGTTGATAGCTGTTTCTTATTTCTGATGGTGAAGCTTGAGAGAAAGCTTCTGGAGAACTTACTTGGCAGTAGTTTAGGCATCCTAAGTGGTGATAGTCAATAAAGCAAACTAAAAAAAAAAAGAACAGTAGTTTCTGATGCTACAGCATATGGGATGCTATTTCTGGAAAACAAGCTTGATGTCTTTTACTGAGTGCAAGCTAGTAAACAGAATTTTCTGATTTGTATGTGTAGATCAGATTGAAATATATGATGAATAATGACTCTCTGACATGTACTGAAAATGCCAGTTGGACAAACAATTAGAATGTTTACTTACCTGCAGTGTTTTTTGCAAATTACTTTAACCTTACTGTGCTTTTTTCTTACTTTTGAAATGCAAAATGACAAACAGTGAACTCCTGACTTCCATATGGATAATTTGGTTCCTGATCCTTCCTCATTCAAAATGTGCCTGTGAAATGGTTTCTAGTACTAACCTTGCAGTGAGCATCAGATAATTAATTTTGTACCTCTGAATTTATTAACTTGGAAAATACAAAACTATAAATGTACTGCCATGAACAGATGTCATCAGGCTTTTGCACTGGCCAAACAGGACTGTTGAAGGGTGTGTCCTGCTCATCACTCCTTCGCTCTTCAATTGCCTAATCAGCTTATGAATGGGAATCACAGTCTCTGTTGGTGTGATATTGTTGTCTGTGCACTGTTGGAAGTGGCAATTGGCATCTGTTGGTCTTCAAGCTTCAGCAACCCCACTAGAGAAGGGTCATCTGAAAGGGTCATCTGAAAGGCCAGGCAAAGTATGCAGCTGCTCAGTGTCCTCAGTCTCTACAGCTGCTGTACCAAAGGCCCACCATGACCTTTTGGGTCACAGAAATATCCTTTCTTGAGATAGTCTATGCCAAGGAAGCATGGGGCATCTGAGCCAGTCACTACAGGGTGCATTTGCCACTCCTTACCAGTGAGGCTCACATCGGCCTCCAGAACAATCAGTTCTTGAGATCCCCCTGTCACTCCAGAAATAGTGATGGATTCTGTCCCTTTATGATTCAATAGCATCAGGGTGCACAGTGCACCAGTGTCCACCAGGGCTTTATACCTTTGTGGTTCTAATGTGCTAGGCCATTGAAACCACACAGTCCCATAAACTCAATTGTCCCTCTCCTCACCCTGCTGGAGGCAGGGCACATCAAGTGTTGGACATTAGAGGTCAGTGCACCATCCTGGGTGGTGACTGGTGCAGCCTTCTTGGAAGAACCATCTCCTGCCTTTCTTCTGTTCAGTAGCTGCTGCACATGTATCTGGAGAACATCAGTGGCACTCTTGTTCCAGATCTTGCATCCTCTTTAAAATAATTACACAAGAGAGTCCTCCCTGGATGCTGGCCATGGATGGAAGAGAAAGGAAGAAGCAACAGGAAGCAAGTTGTCTTCTGTGATCTCTGACCTTCTCTGAGCTTACGTAGATACATGGAATGGAATATCTCTGGCCAATTTTGCTGCCTGTCTAATTCAGCCACCTACAAGGGAGTCAGAGATCTTGTGCCTGATCTAGTGCCTGAGCCAGCAAAGACATGGCCTTAAAGTCCTGGCAGTAACAAAAACATTCCAGCATTATCAGTAGAAAGCTTACTGATGGAAAAAAAGAGTCAGTAAAGGGAAAGTGGCTTCATCCTGGCTGAAACAGGACAGCAGATTAATTTTATCATTATGTGTTAATAAATGTCTTGTTATCAAATAGGATAGTTTACAGTGTAATGAGTTTTTGTGATAGAATTGGGTTTTGCATGATGGTAAAGTGAAGCCTAATTTAGGTTTTGAGAGTTGCTCTTCAAAGCAAGGCCTTGGAGCAAAGGTGAGACAAGAATGCTTCTTAAAAGTCTGACTTAATTTCTAAGTAAATTTTAGGCCTAGTAGTAAAAAACTGAGTTCTAATAAAATGCATTTGTGAAATTTCTTGCCTTTCTGAAGGTTGAAGAGAAGTACCACTGAACATTACTTCAATAGCTCTGTACTTTCAAAATAGTTTTAGTTGTAGTTTTCTTTATATTATTCATGAACGTGAGTGGTTGTGTTCTTAAGGTCCAAAGGTGACTTACGTGCCCCCTCCTCCACCTGATGATGAGCAATCCATCTTTGCACATTATCAGACAGGAATTAATTTTGACAAGTATGATGAAAATGTTGTTCAAGTGTCAGGACTTGACCCTCCAGCACCATTACAGGTTAGTGAACTTCTTTATCTCAGGGTTTATGTTGAGCATGATTCTTGAAGAATGTATAGTGAGTCTAATATTCACTGCTGATAAAAAATAATACTACAGATTTTGAATCTTGCAGACAGTACTATGTTCGAAGGAGATGCTGTCCATTTGAAAAGTACAAATTTGAATTAAAAATCATGTTTGCAAACTACAGAAATGGCCTAGAGAAAGTAATACAGCATGGACAGAAGCTGTAGTCCTTAAATTGCAGAAAAACACCAATTCAGATCTGGAAAGAAAGTTGTTGGCAGCAGTCTCTGGGAAGGCTGGTAGTTACCTTGTTGAGATCTAGTATGGGGGCATCTTTAACAGTGTAAATGAACACTTTTCAGAATAGTTTTCATTTAGACAGAGGTGTTTTTGAAGTAGTTCATAGCACTGCTTTCTGTAGCTGCAGTTTGTTGTTCAAAAGTAATTAAAAAAAAAAGCTCTTTTAGGGAGAAGAATGAGGAAGAAGGCCAGAGGGTGTGGCAACACCTGTGTTTAAAGAGAAGATGAAGAGGATTTTTCCCTCATCAGTCTTCTGAAAGATTTTCTTTCTGGAGTTGAATTGATTTTGTCATGTATGTTGCTTTTTGATCCTGTATAGGGATGTTGCTTTAGCTCCCTTTGATAGTTCTAGCACAGAGACTGAGTGTGTATCTCCTATGTGAAATGAAATTGAAGAGTTTCAGTTTGTTTTCATAGCATGCCATAATGTGAGTTCACCTGCTTGAATCCAGATGTATGCTTTCTGAGCAGGTCTTCCTCAAAGCTAGTAAGACCAGCTGAAGGCCTTGACTATCTTAGAAACAACTTCACTTGAATGGCATAAGCAGGTTGAAGAAGTATTTGGGGCTTTTACCTGTAAGGAACCTTGGCAGTCTAGGTGACACTCCCTTAAAACTTTATGCCTTTTAGTGTTTGGATCTCTGTATCCTATGGTAAGCATCTCAGTTTTTAAGCTTCGACCTTCAGTGATTGTGTACTGTTAATAATAACTTTCTCTCTTACAGGATTTTGAAACAGCTAACCTCTGCCAGACTTTAAACGTGAACATTGCTAAAGCTGGATACTCTAAACTTACTCCAGTGCAGAAGTATAGCATGCCTATTATACTGGCAGGGCGGGATTTAATGGCGTGTGCCCAGACAGGATCGGGAAAAACTGTAAGAATTTTTTGTAGTATTCATACTAGTGGGAGTGTGTGCCCTTGAACGTTTAGATGGATGCCTCAGCCTTCCACATCCCATATACTTCACATCTTGCTGTTTAATGATCTGACTTGTACTGCAATGGCAGGTATAGTATTAAGCAGAGATAGAAGTAATGAATGTGTTGTCGCATTTTTGGGCTGAATTTCTTTTTAGTTTCAGTGAGCCAGTGTCTCAATACAGTATACCAGTCTTCGGGGATTCAGATACAGGACAGTGGGTTGTTGGTTTTTTTCAAACTTAGCCAGATTATAACAGTGTGTCGGTCTGTTTTGTTAGACTTAGTTTTGGGTGATGCAGTATTAATCATGGAAAAGTTTTTTGAGTTGATACTAAGTTGACAGTTGTCTTATGTGCCCAAATCTAACAAGCTTTTTCCCTTTCAGTGGAGTGTGGAACTCCAGTGTTGTTGTTACATAGAAATTGCTTGTTTTGAAAAACTCTTTTCTTGCAGAGGAGATGTCCAAAGCTTATGCTATATATGTCCTGAATGCTTTTGGGACTGCTGTAATTCTGTTTTGGGGGTTACTAGACTTAGGTAGAAGGAAGGGTCCTGATGCAGCTATTTTACAAACTGATCTACTATTGTTGAAGAATGGTGATACGTGGTTACCTTACAAACCTAACTGATAATAGTGTAAAGCTTTTAAGGATAATTTTTTGTCCTGGGGCATATAATGTATATGGGGTATATAGTGTGTGTCAGCATGGTGTGCGGTACTGCCTGAAGAACCCAGAAGCTAGGTGCTGCATAACTGTATTCCTGCATTATTAGACTGTTAAGGCCCAGAGAGGTATTTTCAAGGAGAAATAAGCTTGTAACTGTAGTGCAGTCAGCTCAATCCTTTTGCAGTCTGATTTCCTTCAGGTTGATAGTGTGTCATATTATTTAGGGTGATGAGAGCTTTAAGACTAAGCAGGATAAATACTGATGCTTTTTTTTAGGCAGCTTTTCTTCTACCAATTGTGGCCCATATGATGAGGAGTGGTGTAACTGCCAGCAGCTTTAAAGAGCAGCAAGAGCCAGAATGTCTCATTATTGCCCCAACTAGAGAACTCGTAAATCAAATCTTCCTAGAAGCAAGAAAATTTGTGTATGGGTAAGCTTTTGCACTGTTGTTTGGTATGGATCATTACTTTTTCTGAATCAGCAGTGCTTTATTTTTTGCATGAATTCTTTCAGAAATTTTCCTCTGCCAAGTGAATGACTACAGAGACTTGAATTTAGATGGTAATATTGGCTACCAGGTTTCATAGTGTATTGCTAGGGATTTAAACTCCTAATCCTCCTGATACTGGGGTGGGGGAGAGAGAGCGAGGCTTATTCCAGCTTGAAGAGGAGGTAAGTGCTAAACTTCTGTCACATAATCTTTACTGATGAGAAACATGAGATGTTTTAAATGAAGTAACTGAAACGTAGCTTGCCTTATGTAATTTATACTTGCTTTTATTTTTGTTTTGACAAAAATAGAGGTATGTGTTAAGGGTTTCGATTAACTTTCACAGATGGTTTCTAATTACTCTGTACTTCCAGTTGGTTCTGGTCTTGGGCAGAAATTTCACAGCAACCTCTTTTAGCTCTGCTTCTTCGGAACAGAATGAGATGCCTAAACTTGTATTTTAGGCCCTAGCATGTTGTGTGAGAGTACTTCTGGACTAGTTTGCCAGTGAACTTTCTGCTGCTAAGTGATACTTTTCACTCCTGCACAGGAGGAGAACTAAAATCTATTGTCTGTAACAAGTTACTCCTGTTAGGGGGTGGAATGGAGAACATTAACATTGTCCATGCAATATCTAGTGGGCTATGAGAAGTACTGTCATGTTTGCCTGGCTACATACTAAGCTTGTTACTAAGACTAGCTTATTAATCTCTAGAATTGTCCTAACTATATAACTAGTCCTATTAATTATGCTATTTTAAGCTAGTTATTGACTATGTCACAATCAAGTAACTTCTGAATTTAGAAAGTTTCTGCTACAGCTGCCCTGCAGTAAAAGGATGATAATCCACGTTTGGGGGACCTTTAGGGTTTGAATCTATTGCCTCTAAAGAAGTTCAAAAGTAGTAATATGAAATACATGTATTAATTGATACTGGATAAGTCTTGAAATGTTATGATTCCAACATGTTTCTATTTTTCACAGAATTATAGAATGTCTAGGGTTGAAAGGGAACTTAAAGATCATCTAGTTCCAACCTGCCTGCATGGGCAGGGATGCCTCCCGCCAAATCAGGTTGCTCGGGGCCATATCCAACCTGGCCTTGAACATCTTCAGGGAGGGGGCATCCAAACCTCCCTAGGCAACCTGTTCCAGCATCTCACCACCCTCACAGGAAAGGAGCTTTTTTCTAACTTCCAGCCTGAATCTCCCCTCTTTAAGCTTCAGACCATTGCCCATTGTCAATGTAAAAAAGCCCTACATGTAGGGTCCCCTTGTAGGCCCCCTTCAGATATTGGAAAGTTGCTATAAGGTCACCATGGAGCCTCCTTCTCTAGGCTGAACAACCCCAGCTTCCTCAGCCTATCTTCATAGAGGAGGTGCTCCAGCCCTCTGATTATCTTTGTGGCTCTCCTCTGGACATGCTTGAGGAGTTCCATGTCCTTATGTTGGGGACTCCAGAACTGGACACGGTACTTACTCCAGGTGGGGTCTCACCAGAGCAGAGCAGAGAGGGAGAATCACCTTTCCTGACTGTCTAGCTATGCTTCTTTTGATGCAGCCCAGGGTATGTCTGGGCTGCAAGTGCACCTTGGCAACTCATGTTAAACTTCTGGTCTACCTCTACCCCCAAGTCCTTCTCCTGTGGGCTGTCCTCACAACCTGTTTTCTTGCATTTGGATTGCCTCGACCCAGGTACAGAACCTTGCACTTGGCCTTGATGAACTTCATGCAGCTTACACAAGCCCACTTTTTGAGCCTTTCAAGGTCCCTCTGGATAGCATCACTTCCCTCCATTGTGTTGACTTCACACAGTAACGAAAACTTTCTTGAAAGTTCCAGTTAAACCTAGTAAAAAGTTAAGAAGCTTACCTGATTGACCATTGTTGCCTATGAGGATGAATTAGTACCTTCAAGGAGAGACAATTTGAATTTACGTATAAAAATACACACTGCAGGAGGTTGTAAACATAAGCTTGCTCTTCAGAAGCATAAGGTTGATCTTGCTTCTAGAGCTGATGTTTGTACAGGAGAAGATGATCTGGTACAGATTTAAAAAAAATTCAGTAGGGAGAGCACTAAGTCATGTCGCTTTTGAATGGGTTTGCAGTCTAATGTTTGAGAGGCACACTCTACATGGTCAGAATGATTAGTTGCTTTACAGAGATTACCTCTGTATTTTATTATTTTTTTTTTCAGTCTTTTCAAGGTGTGGAAGGATTACTTCTGAAGCTCTGAAAGCACATGTTTGGTGGCTCTGCTTTTTCTAAGTATGCCATATCAAAGGGGACAGTGTCTAACACCGTTTTGGCTTTTATTGCCACTAACTCTCAGTTGAAGGGAGGGGGGAAAATGCAGGTGTAATGCAGTGTTCTTTCCAAGTAAGACAGCTGTGCAGCCTCTATTATGCAGCATGACTAGGAATTTTGAGCTTATGGTGAGTGTGTTTCTGGTCTTGCATCCTGCTTTTGTTTTTAAGTTGTACTGTGTGGGGAAAGAATTGAACTGAATAAACTGGCTGGATGGTAGATCTAATGTTTTTTTACGTATTTTCATGAAACGATAATGTTTGCATACTTACATAATTAATCCCAATATTTTTTTCTATATAATAGAACTTGTATAAGGCCTGTTGTGATCTATGGAGGTACACAAACAGGCCATTCAATTCGTCAGATAATGCAAGGCTGCAATATACTATGTGCCACTCCAGGAAGACTTCTGGACGTCATTAGAAGAGAGAAGGTAAGATCTTAAAGCTTAATCTGAGTTTTCTAAAGTTTTTTTATGTGCTGTTGTTCATTCTTCAAATTTGACAGGAGCAGAGATGGAGCCGCAAAAACCAGTCATTATGCTGCCTTTACTTGAAATACAAATTAACATTTCTTGGAATATCCAAATAACATGAGGTTTTTGAAAGAATAGTGTAAGCCCAGACCTATTGAGTCCCTTTCATGGTCCACAGGAAGACAGCAGTGTAAATCAAACTGGCTGCAGTGTTGTTGGCAATTATATTCTGTAGTTTAAATACATGGAACACCTTTTCCTAATTCACTTCAGAAATTTTGTAGCAGATTTTCACTTGATGTTCTGTTTGTATTGCTACAATAGCTTTTCTCTCTCTGGAACAATGCTAATATTAATTATTTTAATGTCTTAATATTGATTTTATTAAAAGTATTAAAACCTCCAGGTGTAATACTATTTTTGAATATAATTTTTTTGCAGCCATTTAAAGTTCAGTTTAAAATTGCACATACTGTAATAGTGGCTCAGTGATGTTGCACTGGACAAATGAAGTTTGGAAAAACATTTCTTCGTAATAAACTGAGGGCTGGCTTTCTGCAGTTGTTAAGCTTCTAGTCAGAATGGCAGTCTTGGCCAGCAGCAGTGAATTTGTAATGACACAATTTGCTTTTAAGAAAAGGCTTTTTGAGAATGTGTGAGGGTTCTACGAGAGAACTTTCTAGGACTTAAAACACAATTTAGAAATAGATGTGCTGAATAATTTTTGATCTATGCTATTTATTGCTTTTCATCACTGAACCAAGTTCTGAAGCACTTCATTTTATGCATACTGTTAGAATTAGTACAGATTAAGAAGTTAAAGGTTGAAATGCAATAAAAGCATAACGCACTTAGACTTCTGTTTGTGAATAGTTAACTTCTACTAGAAAGAAAGAAATAAGAGGTGGATTTTGGCAGTTAGGATGTGCTGTAGGTGTATAATGTCAGTGAAGCAATACAAATGTTCTGTGTTTTTTTCACTGAAATACTTGTAGATCGGTTTGTGTAACGTGCAGTACTTGGTGCTAGATGAAGCGGACCGCATGCTTGATATGGGTTTCGGGATGGATATGAAGAATCTGATTTCTTTCCCAAACATGCCACCAAAAAACAAACGTCAAACACTCATGTTTAGTGCCACTTTTCCTGAGGAAGTTCAGAGGTGAGTGAAGTAATAATGGAAATAGATCTGAAGGTGTATAGAGATAAAAGTCTGAAGAGTTGTTAAGGACACTCCTTGTATTTAAAAAGTTGTAATCTTTCTAGCAGATACTGAGTGTTGATGTTAACATTCCTTGTTGAAGACTGCCTTGTTTTTTTAGGCAATGGAACTCTTGGTAACTTGCAAAAATTAACTGCTCAATTTAGGTCAGGACTCTAAAGCAACTTAGAAATTTTGTCTGAAGGCTTTTAAATTCCGCTTCTGTAGAAATTCTTATACTGCCTCTCTCTTGTTCCTCCCCACCACATCTGTGCAAGCCAAAAATTGCAATCTTGCTGTTTAACAGACAGCACTAGTAGCATTGTCTTTGGCATCAAGAAAGAATATAAACAGACATCTCAGTTACTGCTCAACAGCCTTTCTGATACACATTCCTTATTTACATGCATAAGTGCTGTTTTGTTTTCGTAGTGTTAAGGCTTCCACAAATGTGCTAGGGATATATCTTAGAGCTTTACTATTCACTGCCCTTAAAGTTCCACTTTCAAGACTCTGAGAGACAGACTTCAACAGGTTGTAGTAGGGTTGCTGAGCCTGGGAGTAACAACAAAACCACTCCGTTCCCTGTAGATGGGTGGAGGTTGCTCAGTATTTCTTCTCTTGAAGAGACAAGCATCTGAATACTCAAATCAGAGGTGTCTAAGCTTCAATTTGAGCAGGTGAGATAATTTTGATAGCTTTTGTGGTACAGATACTTTTTGTGACAGTAGGATTAAAAAGTGATACATATTATAGTTTGAGAGCACTGAACTGGTCAGACTGTTGCAGTGAATGCAATGTAGATTCTTTGGTGAAATCCTGACAACTTTCTTCTGGCCTTCAAAAAGCCTGAATATCTTTTGTGAGAGGGAGATAAAACAACTCCGGTAGTTGATTGTCCTGAAGGAAAGAGGGGAGTGGGCTGCTTTCTCCCATTCAGTCAGTTAATACTGTTCAGGCTCTCCTGACTTCTGTTCATAGGGTGTAATCAGTTTTAACATACCATTTGGTTTTGTGTCTGAATTTGGGTCTCTACTGTTACATAAAGCTTTGGTTGATCATGGAGGCATTTACTGTGCATGTCTGTGCATTTCCTAGCCAACTGATGAACTTCAGCCTAGCATTTCACAGAATCACAGAATTGCTGGATTTGGAAGGGACCCCCAGAGATCATCTAGTCCAACTCTACCACTGAAGTAGGATAATCTAGAGCACTTTACAGAGACTGTATCCAGGCAGGTTTTGAGTTGCTCCAGAGGAGACTCTACAGCATCCCTGGGCAGCTCTGTCACCCTCGCTGTAAATAAGTTTTTTTGGTCATATTTAAATGGAACTTCCTATATTCCAACTGGTATTCATTGCCCCTCGTTCTGACACTGGGAACTACTGAGAAGAGCCTGTCTCCATCTTCCTTGCACCCACCCTTTACATACTTGTATACATTAATAAGGTCTCCCTTCAGCCTTCCCATCTCCAGGCTGAAGAGTCCCGTTTCTCTCAGACTTTCCTCATAAGAGAGATGCTCCAGTTCCCCCTATCATCTTTGTCACCCTTCTCTGGACTCTGTCCAGTAGTTCCCTGTGTATCTTGAACTGTGGAACCCAGAACTGGATGCAGTATTCTAGCTGTGGCCTCAACAGGGCAGAGTAGAGTGGGAGAATGACCTCCCTTGACCTACTGGCCACACTCATCTTTATGCAACCCAGGATTTCATTCACCTTCTTGGCAACAAAGGCACATTGCTGGTTCAGGGGTAATTTACTTCAGGTCTCCCAGGTCCTTCTCCTCAGAACTGCTTTCCAGCAGATCCACCCCTAACCTGTATTGGTACTTGGTGTTTCTTCCCAGGTGCAGGACCCTACACTTCTCTTACTGAACCTCATGAGGTTCAACCTCTGACCAACTCTCCAGCCTGCCCAGGTCATGCTGCATGGCAGCACAGGCCTCTGGAGTGTCAGCCACCCCTCCCAGTTTGGTATCCTCAGCAAACTTGCTGAGGATACACTCTGTCGCCTTGTACAGACCATTGATGAACATATTGACCAAGACTGGACCAAGTATTGATCCCTGGGGGATGCCACTGGTTACTGGCCTCCAACTCA
>NW_009954567.1:1036201-1061189 GCF_000747805.2 Chaetura pelagica
AAGCCCACACTTCCTGAGTTTCCTAATGAGGATGTTATGAGAGACAGTATCAAAAGCCTTTCTGAAGTCAAGGTAGAGAGAATCCACTGCTCTCCCCTCATCTAGCCAGCCAGTAATGACATCATAGAAGGCAATCAGGTTGGTCAAGCATGATTTCCCTTGGGTGAATCCATGCTTACTTCTCCCAATGACGTTCTTTGCTTTCACATGTTTTGTGATGATGTCCAGAATGATTTTTTTCTAACACCTTCCCGGGGATAGAAGTGAGACTAAGTGGCCTGTAGTTCCCTGGGTTCTCCTTCTTGCCCTTCTTGAAGAGTGGAGTGACATTAGCCCTCCTCCAGTCTTCAGGCTCCTCTCCTGCTCTCTGTGACGTCTCAAAGATGATGGAGAGTGGCCTAGCAATAACATGTGCCAGCTTTCTCAGAACTCATGGATGCATCCCATCAGGGCCCATGGATATATATGGGTGTCCAGTTTGGCTAAGTGGCCTCTAACCTGATCTTCCTCTACGGAGGGAAAGTCCTCCTTTCTGAAGACCTTATCTCTTATCTCCAGGGTCTGGGATTTAAGAGGGCTGGCTTTTGCAGTGAAGACTGGAGCAATGAAGGCATTCAGTAACTCCACCTTCCCCGTGTCATCAGTCACAAAGGGCACCCGCCTCATTTGTCAGCAAGCCTACATTTCCGTATTCTTCCGTTTTTTATTGATGTACTGGAAGAAACTTTTCTTGTTGTCCTTGATGCTTCTCACCAGCTTTAGTTCTAGGTGGGCCTTAGTTTTACTTGTTGCATCCCTCCATTCTCTTACAGTGTTGCTGTATTCCTTCCTCCCAAGTGGCCAGACCTGTTTTCCACATTCTGTCAATTTCCTTCTTTAATTTTTTCCAGAAGGCTTTATATAGCCCATGAAAAAGTCTTCTCTTGCTTCCTGTTTTTTGTTTATGGTTCAATTTTCAGAGAGTTTAAACTTGCCTTTACTTTCAGTTTAGAACTATGTCTCTGTGAGATCTTAAGCCGGTCAGATCTTAAGGCCAAGCACTTTAAATTGCTAGCAACTTGTTTATTTGCTGTGAAAAAACCTTGTCAGTGACAATGACGCCTATAAATCAGGTGGGACATAAAAGTCCTTAAGGCAGTCCTTGAACATTTTTAAGACTTTCCTCTATTTTTTTAGGAATTTGTTCTAAAACTTGAGATTACGTCTTTTCAGTTAAAGGTTTACTTGTTTACTATCTGGATTTTATTGCAGTGAAAGCTGCTTTCTGTACAGTGGATGTGAAGTACACTTGTGAATTGATAAGTTTATGCACATTAGTACAAAGTTTTAAAAAAAGAGTATTATGAGGCATTCTAAGAAAGTACCTATTTTCTCAAGTTTGATTTCTCAGATAAGGTCACCTCTGTAAGGGATAACTGGAGAAAGAGGCTGCCTGAAAAAAAGCTTTGCTTTTGCCTTGTTACTTGATCTTAAAGCAAATAAACTACATTATAGACTTAATATTGCTCAATTTTGTTTCTTCTCAAGGCTGGCTGGCGAATTTTTGAAACCTGATTATTTATTTGTTGTTGTTGGACGTGTGGGTGGAGCTTGCAGTGATGTTCAGCAAAGTGTTCTTCAAGTTTCTCAGTATTCCAGGAGGGATAAACTGGTAGAAATTCTACAAAGCATAGGTAACTTTCCTTATTGCTAATCATTTTCTAGGGAAAACAAAATGACTTGTTTTTAAATGGGTTCTGTTGCTAGTTGACCAAGTCATGATTCCATTCTATTAATAGATTTTACAGGCTTTACATGACTAATGGTTGAAGCTTAAAACAGACCTCAGGGAGTTCTAGATTTATAGACATACTTCTGTTACTGGTATTTCTCAAGGAGTCATCTCTACTAGCAGACAAAATTCTTTATATGCTCGAATATCTGTGAGGGTATTATCTCCACATTGTACGTGTATTAAACTTCATAGGTGAATGTTTAGGTCCATACTTGGTTAATGGAAGGGCTTTTTCCATTTTTGCTTTGAAAGTATGTTAAGTTTTAATGCTGAAAATTGAAAGGGGCGTTGGAATTAAA
This sequence comes from Chaetura pelagica, assembly GCF_000747805.2. Taxonomy (NCBI): domain Eukaryota; kingdom Metazoa; phylum Chordata; class Aves; order Apodiformes; family Apodidae; genus Chaetura; species Chaetura pelagica. The sequence goes on from NW_009954567.1 coordinate 1,038,275, forward strand.
AAATGGTCTGTGTTCCTTGCTGTTCAGTGTTCAGAATGATGTGCCACTTTTAGGCACGTGCTGTCAAAATTAAGTATATGCTTACCACAGAGAATTAAATTTGTTTCCTCTTACTGAGGAGGAAAATACAATGCACTTGTCTTAAGTTTCTGTGTTGATCTGGAATTTGAGGGATTGAATTTTATTAGTTCAACACAGGCAAGGAATAGCAATCATACCTTAAAGACTTTATTCAAAACCTGTTCTGATATTAAGTATCTTTATAAATAGTTGCAGCTGTGAATAGTGAAAATGCACTAGGTTTCAACTTGTAGTTGATTGGAACTTTTGTTCAACATAGGTCACGAGCGAACCATGGTGTTTGTGGACAAAAAGAAAAAAGCTGACTACATCGCAGCCTTTCTTTGTCAAGAAAACATACCAGCCACTAGCATCCACGGGTGAGTATATTTTAAACGAAAGTCAGATAGTTCTTATTGTCAGTCAAATTTTTATTGAGATTTCATGTTTGGTCATATCTGTGTGACTTTGCTTTCCTTGTTGTGTGTAGCCCTGTGATCCTCAGCAACTTTGCCCTGTTGAGAATGTAGTGTTTCTGAAAGCCAGTTCTCACAGCATTTGCTGAGTATCCATTTTTCTGGTTCAGCACACCTGAAATACTCTTTATGGAGAATCCTATGCCTACCACTACAAAAAAATCAGTAGGTAACAAATCGAGTAGAATCAGCCACTGTTTATATGTGGTTTTTGTCATCATTTTTGTGACCAAAAGCAGACCTTGTGGTATTACTGTTGAGATACTTGTCAATTCATGTGGCAGATGACAACCTTCCACTCTGTCTTATAGGCTTTCTCAAAGTGATGAGGTTAGTCACCATGTTCCATACATATTTCAGATGTCATTTCTTCATCCTCAGTGTGTTTGTGAACATAGAATTTGTGTGGAGATCAAACTAAAGCGAAGATGGTCCTAACTTGTTTTTGTTGCCTGCTCATTAGTGTTGTACACCTGAATAAATGCTGAGAAGGTGAAATAGCTGCTAATTCCAGGACTTAAGACCATCTAAAAAGATTGTCTTTCATGTAATGAGCTAGAATGTAGTTCTGTGGTGTTTTTATGTCAAAATGTAGAACAACAAACTCAACCTTAAAATTTCCAGTAAACTATACCATACCAAGAATATAACTTTGCAGTCTTTTTCATCTTGTAGGAGAAAAAGACCTGAATTCTTGCTAATAAAATGATGTTTTGGATAGTGTTCTGATAGACATCAGAATTTCAAGATTGTAGATGGGTAAAAATTACCTTAGCATACGAATGCAAGATAGTGTCCCTCAGGGGTCTGTACTGGAACTGGCACTGTTTAATATCTACCTCAGTTGTCACCAAACAGGCCAAAAATAAGTTATGGACACCAGTGTGTTGCAGATAAGCAGACATTTTTAAAGCACTGAGAATACAGGGCATAACTCTACTTGGCGTATCCTAAGTTGCATTACAATCAGCAGGTTTTATATATTCAATTATATAAATTATTTAGCATAAGAATGCATATAGTGCTCACTTTTAATTACATGTTAAATTTAACATTTACATTGATTGGCCTCTTACATTCTGTTGAGTTACAGAAGTTCATGCATACTAATTTCTAACAAAAAATCATTGGTCATCTGTAATCAACCTGTTGATTGCAGTCGCTGATACTCAAACCAGGATGGATCTCAAGTGGATCTCCAAGTAGCATAACTGGTTACTGTGACCCTAGCCACTGTGTGATAGCGTCAGTATTTACAATTGTATTATTCTTTCCATGGTAGCTGCTTAAACATGGTATCTTACTCTTCATGACTTTACAGTTCCCATTTAAATATAGTATTAGACCCTAGCTACTTCTACCACTTGCTTTCTTTGCGTGGTTTCTGTCACTATTCAAGTAAAACACAGTAACACACCCTCTGTGATTCTGATGAGACAAATTTCTCCTCAGTTTTGTCTTGCCCGATTTAGCCCAACCAGGCCCAACCACCCCTTCCTCCCAAAAGTAATAAAAATCAGCTCAAATTAGTAACAAGTGATACAGACAGTGGGATTAAGGACATCCTCAGCAAGTTTGCACATGACACTATGATGGGTGGTGCAGTCAGCACACAAGAGGGACAGGATGTTATCCAGAGGGACCTGGACAAGCTAGAGAAGTGGGCCCAAGTGAACCTTATGAGGTTCAACAGTGCCATGTTCTGCATGTGGGTCCCACACTTGGGTAGGGGCAGTCCTCATTATCAACACAAGCTAGGGGATGATGTGAGAGGGGGCAACCCTGTTGAAAAGGACTGGGGGGTACTAGTGGATGAGAAATTGGATGTGAGCAAAAAGTGTGCACCTGCAGCCCAGAGGGCCAGTTACATCCTGAGCAGGATCAAAAGTGTGGCTAGTGGGTTAAGGACAGTGATTCTGCCCCTCTACTCTAGTAAGATCCCACCTGCAGCTCTGGAGTACTCAACACAGGAGAGAAGTGGACCTGTTGTAGAGAGTCCAGAGAAGGGCCATAAAAATGACAAGAAGGCTGGAGCACCTCTCCTATGAAGACAGGCTGAGAGAGTTGGGGTTGTTCAGCCTGGACAGGAGAAGGCTGTGGGGATGCCTTACAGCAGCCTTCCAGTACCTGAAGGGGGCTAAGGGAAAGCTGGGGAGGGTTTGTTTACAGGACAAGGGGTGACAGCCTTAACCTAGAGTAGGGTTGATTTGGATTGGATATCAGGAAGAAGTTGTTTACAATGTGTGGTGAAACACTGGAACAGGTCGCCTAGAGAGGTGGTGGAGGCTTTGTCTGTGAAGACATTCAGGGTCAGGCTTGATGAGACTGAACAACCTGATCTAGTAAAGAAGGTCCCTGTGCACTGCAGGGGGGTGGACTAGATGACCTTTAAAGGTTCCTTCCAAACACACACATTCTATTATTCTATGATACTTGTGTGCATCCTCTGCCTTGTCAGTTTTACAGGTCTGCGAAGGATAATTTGAAAAGATCTGGCTTTCTGTTCTTTGCTAACCTGAGCTGCTCTTCTACAAACTGTTTTGTGCAGGAGGAGGTTCTTAAAGTATTTTTGTAGAATTACAACACTGTGAGTTAACGTATAGTTAGGAAGGGAATAACTGGTTCCATGGAATGCTGCTAAATTGTAATGAATGTTACTTATTTTTTATTCACTTGAGTTTTTTGTGTTCAAGTTAGGATAGTTGCTCTTTTGAGTAGTAGTCATGCTAGGCTTCACTAAATGTCTCAGGTTCTAAAGAGCACTAATTTTTAGCTTTCTAATTTGTTCTCTTTGGACAACAAAGAACATGACTTGAACTTAGATCCTACTGTATTTAAGTACTGGACAATCTGTAAATGCTCTTTAAAAAGTGCAAACCCCAGAGAAAATCCTACACTTTCTACTATATTTGAAAAATGGCCTTTGCAGGAGTCTAGGCTTCATCTTTGCTGTTCTGGCTCCATGCTACAAAGCAGTAGGAAAAACATTTCTAACTATGGCATGAAGAAACAATTAGTTAAACAAGTGGATCTTAGGGAGGCGGGGTGTTTGATACATGACTATTGCTGATTCTTTGTAAAAAAATAATAATTCTCTAGAGAGGTAGGTTAAAATGTTTGCTGTCTCTTACTGCTAATCAGTTAACAATTCAGAAAACCTGGGTAGTGTGTGGATTTTTTTCCCTTTGGGAACCACTTTTGTCCTTGAATCATGACCTTTTCACTTGTATCTTAACTAATGCTGTGGATTTTTAGAGATCCATTCTAACCATCCATTCTAATCTCTGCTTTCTTTGCAGAGATAGAGAACAGAAAGAGAGAGAAATAGCTCTTCATGATTTTCGTTCAGGAAAATGTCCAGTTCTTGTGGCAACTTCAGTGGCAGCAAGAGGTCTGGATATTGAAAACGTTAAACATGTTATTAATTTTGATCTTCCATCCACCATTGAAGATTATGTACATCGAATTGGACGAACTGGTCGTTGTGGCAATACAGGAAAAGCAGTTTCCTTCTTTGATGACAGTTCAGATGGTCACCTTGCTCAGTCTCTAGTTAAAGTGCTTTCAGATGTAAGTTTCAAATCTTAGTGCTTAACTTTTTCTCTTCTTCAGGATTTAAGTAGAACGTACTGAGCAATTATTATTTCTTTGGTACAGTTACAAAACTCTTTAATATGAACTGGTAAAGCATTCAGAGTCTCTAAATTCACTTTTCTGATTATCTAGGCCCAGCAAGAAGTTCCTGTTTGGTTGGAAGAAATTGCTTTTGGTTTTCAAGGAGAAAGAGCATTTACATCATTTAGTACCCAAAAGGTAAGTCCAGAAATGAACTGGAAGTCTTGGCTTTTATTAATTTTTGTCTCAGTATAAAACCGTATTTGACATTATGTAACGAAAATAATGCCACTGAAACTGTTTTGCCTGTATCTGCTCTGTATGTTAGTTATGCATCTTCAAAGTGCTGAGTGTTTCTGCAACTAATTTTGGACAGCTTGTTTGACTTGAACTCTTACAGCGTGGCCTTATTAGCTGCATTAGTGTCAATCTGTAGTGTCAAGAATTACTCTGTGGAAGAAAAGGTTTGTGCAACTGTTGGCAAAGGCTGTAGTTCTAAAGTTGCTGTTCTGCACACATAGAGTAGGAGCAAATGGTTGATAGTTACACAGTCACTGCTTGTTAAGTATCACTCAATTAAGTACTTTGTTTGACTAAAAATCTTCAGTTAATTATAGCCAGATAAATGTCCCAATCTGATCCATGTCAAAATTGTTCTTAATGTCTGTGATGAGGAAGAGCCTTCTGGTCTCTTAGTGTTGCTGATACCAGATGTTAAAATATAGCTTGAGTAAAATAGACAGCTTAGGTGGTGTAGTTCTCAAATCTGAAATCACTAGTTTAGGATTTTAATTCTATGCCTAGTCCTACTATGAATATTTTTTTTCAACTGATATTTGATACTTTCTGTCTACTTGGATTTTAATGCCTTCAGTGAAACTCTTTCCTTCCTCTCTTCTGTAAGAACTTTATCACATTGCACTTGCATTCCAAATACGAATACTCTTCTACAGACCATAAGAGAAATAATTTCTCTCAGTGGTTACACAGTGTCTGAAGCTCAAGTTCAAACTCAGACCTTCCTTTCATTAACTTTTTCCATATCATAATTACTGGAATTACTACTGGGTGGTTTGAGGGTATTTACCTGCCTAATCAGTCCTGATCAGGTCCAAATGTTTTTTCTTGGGGCCTTCATGGGACCTCAGTTACACACTTAAACTCTTCCTGTTTCTTCTCACACTTCCAGCCTCAGTGGATCTTTCTTCAGGTTTTTGTTCGTGGACACACTTTAAATCTGTATAGGATTGCTTTCAAGGTGGATCTCACCAACTTTTGAGTCTAGATTGCTTCCATATAGTTGTCTCCAGACTTCGTGGAGTGTCTCCCAGCATTTCATTAACTGTCATTTTAAAATCAAAGTCTGTCTGTCATGTCCTGTATGACCTCTGAGTTGCCAAACCTGAGAGTCACTCTTTGTTGTCATACTGTTAAATGATTGGAAATATTTATTCTGAACTGGTACGTGTTCTGTTTTCTAGAATTACAGAGGCAGAGGCGGCATGAATGCAGGAAGAATGAAGATGCCATATTCTGCAAGTGAATCTGAGTCATGGGATTAAAACTACTTTAGTTCCAAAGTAGAATATATTCTGTTGTGGTTTAAGTGAACTGTTGTACTTAATGTTTCTTACTGTTGAGCTTATTGGAACACTGAATGTTTAAAATAGAGTAGCTCCTATCATATACTAAAGGTGTTTCAGCAACTTACATATATACACTTCCTTGTGGCAAACATAGTGATGTTTATAACTGCACATAGGATGTCAAAAGCATTTTTTTAGGAAACATTTTAGATATTAAATGTTACAACTTTCAGTAGTGCTTGATGCTTGGTAGCTAGTATGCTGTTGTAAAAAAGACAGGCAAGGTTTTGCAAGTGGAAAATCCCTTGAACTTTGATTTTATTACCAGAATTTTCCATGGGAAGATAGCCCTATGAAGACCTGGTTTGGAAAAGAGCTGTATGTAAAGGGCTCATCTGAATTTATTGTTCATTCCTGTTTGTAACAGGTCAGTTTTAAAATTTTAATCTAGTGATGAGGTGACTTTATCCTGAGGTTCTGTTAAACATCTTGTAAACAGTTACTTAATAAAAGCCTGAGGATTGGATAGCTGCTTCTACACCACATAGACGAAAAAAACTTGTCATTTTAGTTTCATGAACTGATACTATTTTGATATGCATGAAACCTGTGCATCTCTTTGTGGAACTGAAGGTCAGTGGCTATAGCTGCACCTTAGTTGAAATGCATGCTATTGCAGAGATGTCTATAGAGAAGGATAAAACCCTGCATCATTTCTAGTATATGTTTTTTGGTTTTGACAGCCATAGATACTGTTCTGTTACCTCTTGTGGAAAAGTTTTCTTTAGAACAAACTTGGTGGCTTATGCCCAAAACAGTTTCCCACATTCATGGAAGATGTGGAAGCTAAGCAGCCATTAGCAGATCAGGGAGTTTTCCTTAAAGTTGCTTTTTCTTTGTTTTTTTTTTTAATTATTATTTACCAGTGCAGAACGCCACAAAGACACATATCATTGTGTCCCAAATGAACATGCAAAGTAATTGTAATAATAATTTGTACTGTCTTGGCACAGCTAAACAAGTTTAGTTGTCTTCTTTAGTATTTACCACACAATGCTGAGCACTATTTTTTGTATGGTCTTCCCACTTAATACAGGGAAGTATTACTTTTAAGCTCTGCTTACAAGACTGAAGATTAATGCCCATGTTTGTGAGAATCAGAGTGACTTGGGTAGTGCTGTGGAATCTGTTACTGTGGAAAAGTGTGCTGCTGTTCTTAGTTTTTGTTTTAATACATTCTCAAAAGTGTGTATCTACTGAAGTATCTATTTACAAAAATACTGTTATTTTTGTAGACTGAGATTTACTGCTATATAATGTGCAAAAAAGTAAAGTAAGTCTTGTGTACTTGAAAGTGAGCTGAAGGGGTGGTACACGTAAATTGCAACTCAAAAGTGGTGAATGTGTTCAATCGTGAAGTCTTTAATTCAGAGTACAGTACCCTGGGCAGTATGACTTCCTTTTTCTGACAAGCAAATACTTTGAGAATTTTTTAATCAATTCTGAAATTCAGGTAAGAAATCAAGGGTGCTTTTGGTTGTTGGCTGCAACAAATGCAAGTGAACTTCTTTTTCGAGGAAGCTGTTTGGCTGATGAAGCTTTCCATTTCTGCAAAACAAAACCAAAGGAAATGTAGCCATGGACCATTTAACCTAGAAGGAGCCTGACATAGCCTTGTTTAGAGGACCACTTAGATCACTGGGTGTTTTTTCATTTGCATCCCATCCTATGCCTCTTGGGTTGTGACGGGCAGCAAAGGGAGTTCTCTAACTGTCTGAAGAGGTGTTCTGGCCATGTTAGCTGTCATTTGCACTGAAGACTAGGTAAGGGAAAAAACAGTGCTGTTCTGGCTTAGAACTGCTGAGAACTGTTAAGTGCTCAAACTGTTCAACAGCTTTCTTTAGAAGCACTGCATGAAACACTAAACATTGTGGAATTTAATCTCCTTTAGAGAGCTGAAAGTATAACTTGTCATACCTCACTAAAGGCTATAAGGTGTGGTGGGTTGAAGTTACAGATGCAGCAGTCTCAGGCTTGCATATCTTTTTCATATCTCTCAGTTTATCAACTAAAACATCTCAAATCACCTCTATAACAATAAAGGGTTTGTATACAGGATGTTTATCAAAACTCAAGGGTTTGCCTTAAATATTTTGATAAAGGAGTATTCATCTTTGTGTAATTCTAGATGGGTAGGAAGAGGGTTGACAATCATTCTTCTTTTCTGAATAAACGTTTATCTAGTCAAAGGTAAAAGTGAAACGTGAATTGTGTATGCACATTTGCAGTATCTTTTCAAGACACATTTGACTGCTGGTGTACTGTTTAATTACAGAGTCACAGAATCTTAGGGGTTGGAAGGGACCTTGAAAGATCATCTAGTCCAACCCCCCCTGCCAGAGCAGGATCACCCAGAGCACATCACACAGGAATGTGTCCAGTCGGGTTTTGAATGTCTCCAGCAAAGGAGACTCCACAACCTCTCTGGGCAGCCTGTTCTAGGGCTCTGTCACTCTCACGGTAAAGAAGTTTTTTCTGATGTTTACATAGAACCTTCTGTGTTCCAGTTTGCACCCATTGCCCCTTGTCCTGTCACTAGACATCACTGAAAAAAGCCTGGCTTTGTCCTCCTGATATGTATTTGTAAACATTGATGAGGTCACCCCTCAGTCTCCTTTTCTCCAAGCTGAAGACACCCAGCTCCCTCAGCCTTTCTTCATAAGGGAGATGTTCTGCTCCATCATTTCTTTGGCTCTGCGCTGGACTCTTTCAAGCAGTTCCCTGTCCTTGAACTGAGGGGCCTAGAACTAGTAGACACAGTATTCCAGATGTGGCCTCACCAAGGCAGAATAGAGGGGGAGGAGAACCTTTCTTGACCTACTAACCACACCCTTTCTAACACACCCCAGGATGCCATTGGCCTTCTTGGCCACAAGGGCACATTGCTGGCTCATGGTCATCCTCCTGTCTATCAGGACCCCCAGGTCCCTTTCTCCTACACTGCTCTCCAGCAGGTCAGCCCCCAACCTGTACTGGGACATGGGGTTGTTCTTCCCCAGGTGCAAGACTCTACACTTGCCCTTGTTGAATTTCATCAAGTTTCTCCCTGCCCAACTCTCCAGCCTGTCCAGGTCTCACTGAATGGCAGCACAGCCTTCTGGTGTGTCAGCCACTTCACCCAGTTTAGTGTCATCAGCAAACTTGCTGAGGGCACACTCTGTTCCCTCGTCCAGGTCGCTGATGAAAATACTGAATAGTACCGGTCCCAGTACTGGACTTGCTGAATTTATACCCTCATGTTTCTGGGTAAGAAGAGGTTGCACAGACTTTCTATTTGCCTGCACACTGTCTTGAACTATAGTATATCTTAGTTTTGAAAAATGGTGGCATTATGCATTGGACTACATGATCTATTTTTCTTCTGCTTCAGCAAGTTGCACATATGCCATAGGGTTTTGAATTCATAAAAAATATTAAGCAAAAAAACATATGTAAGACAAAAAACCCCAAACAAATAATGAGCAGACTTTACCAATGCAATAATTGGTATTGCATTAAGTAGTGCATGCACAAATCTGAAACCCATGGTAAAGTCTGGAACATTTGGTGGCACAGTGTTTGCAAACATTTCTTCTTGAAGTTCCCTTTCACAATAGTCTGTAAATAAACAGAACATAGTTTTTCAACACATTCTGCTCAATGCAAACTTTTTTGCATTTCCTTTACTGTGCATTCTACAATTTCAGTTTACATGCAAACAACTAGCAAAACCTGTCCCTGCAATGGTAATGAGATTATTTGAAGAGGAAAATAAGTCAGATTTACTACTTTTTTAGAGAGCCAGAAATGAAAGAACCAAGACTGACATTAGATACTTTTCTCTGATAAGAAATATAGAATATCCAATGGGAAGACAGCAAGGAAGAAGTAGGATTTTTTTTAAATTGAAAACTTCAGGAATAGTGTTTGCAGAAGACTATGGTTTCTTCCTGAATATTCAGGGTTTTTTAAGCCTCTTGTGACTTCTTAAATAGATGTTTAATATGCAGGAATATATTTCATTCTTACTCCCAGCTGGAGAAAGCACTGACGAAATTGGGGTGGGAAATGAGTTGCACCGTTAGGTACCTCTCTGTGACTTTTTATTCCTGTGCTTGGGTAGTTTTTTATTTATATGGAGATGCATTGAAAGTTTTTCTGGGAAATAACATCTTCACTCTTCTGATAATACTTTCTTCACTCAAGAATCCTGTTGTCCTGCAGGTGATAGCATGGGTGTTTTTAAATGATGTCACTGAACTGATTGAACCTGAGAACAGTGTACCTATAATTCAGTTTAGATGCGTCTGCACTTGGCAGTGCCTGAAATTTTTTTCCTCATGAGGTCATATTCTCATCAGAGTCTGGTAGGATTGAAATCAGGAGAATAAAGAGGACATAAAAGTCTGTAGAGGTGACTTGTGAGAGCTGTGTTTTGGCTGTGCATCCTGATCAGAATAGCAGTTCTAGTAGTGGTCAAGAGCAAGTGAAGTTAAGGGTTTCTTTGTGTAGCAGAGAAAAATAAAATAAAAATATTTTATAAAGTAGTAGAGAGCTCAAGTGCTAGCTTTGATGAACAGACAAAAAAAATGTTTTTCTGAAACAAGTTATTCCACTTACAGGATAGTCAAGGTCAGAAAAAGACCAAAGATCATCAAATCTGGCCATCTACCGTAGTACCCCTAACCACTAAACCATCTCCCAAAAGCACCATATCTACCCTTTTTTTTAACACCTCCAGGGATGATGCCTCCACCACCTCCCTGGGCAGCCTGTTCCAAAGCCTCACCACGCTTTCTGAGAAGAAATTTTTCCTAATGTCCAATCTAAACCTCCCTGTGTGCAACTTGACCCCATTTCCTCTTGTCCCATCACTAGTCACTAGTGAGAAGAGGCCAACGCCCACCTCACCACAACATCCTTTCAGGATGTTGTAGAAAGCAATGAGGTCTCAGCCTCCTCTTTGCCAGGATGAACAACCCCAGCTCCCTCAGCCTCCCTCATAAGACCTGTTCTCCAGACCCCAAATCAGCCTAGTTGTCCTTCTCTGCACCCTCTCCAGTACCTCCATGTCCTTCCTATACTGCAGTGCCCAAAACTGCACACAGTGCTCAAGGTGCTGCCTCACCAAGGCTGAGTAGAGGGGCAGGATCACCTCCCTGCTCCTGCTGGTCACACTGTTCTGATGCAGGCCAGGATGGTATTGGCCTTCTTGACTGCCTGGGCACACTGCTGGCTCATGTTCAGCCAGCTGCCCAGCAGCAGCCCAGGTCCTTTTCTGCCAGGCAGCTCTCCAGCCACTCCTAACCAGGCCTGTAGCACTGCCAGGGGTTGTGTGGCCAAAGTACAGGATCTGATGTTTGGCCTTGGCCCATCGGTCATGCCTGTCTCAATTACCCCGGCAGAGCCTCTTGCCCTCAAGCACATCCCACCCAACTTAGTGTCGTCTGCAGACTTACTGAGGGTGCACTCTATCCCTTCATCCAAGTCATCAATAGAGATGTTAAACAGGAGCAGCCCCATCACTGACCCCTGGGGAACACCACTTGTGGCTGGACACCAACTGGATTTAGTTCCATTGAACACAACTCTTTGGATCCAGCCATCCACATAGTTCTTTACCCAGCAAAGTGTGCACATCCCAGCCACAAGCAGCCAGCTTCTCTAGGAGAATGCTGTGGGAAACCTTGTCAAAGACCTTGCTGAAGTCCAGGTAGACAACAGCCACAGCCCTTCCCTCATCCAATAAGCACATCAGCCTATTGTAGAAGAAGATCGGGTTAGTATCTTTTGTTCCCTATCCCTTCTGGGGAGCTTATAGCCATCAATAGCAGCATTCCGGTTGTGAGATCCATCCCACCACATTTCTGTGATGGCAACCAAGCAGTAGGTACCCTGTTGCACAATGGCTTCCAGCCCCTCCTGTTTGTTTTCGATGCTGTGTTCATTGGTGTAGATGCACTTGAACTGGGCTAAGGAATCCGCTCCCTACCTTGGCACATCACCCCTGGGCTCATCTCTAGTGGGCCTGGTTTTAGTCCCTTCCCCCTTTGAACCTAGTTTAAAACCTTCTCAATGAGCCTCACCAACTCCCAGCCAAGAATCTTTTTCCCCTTAGTAATAGTTCTGCTCTATGTTTCACCAGGGCACCTGGTATGGTGTAAACATCCCCACTGTCAAAGAACCCAAAATTCCACCCATGGCACTAGCCTCTGAGCTTTGTGTTAATCAGTTGTGCTCTCCTGTTGCTTTCTGTGTTCCCCACCACTGAAAGAACAAGAGAAGAGCATCTGTGCTCCCAATCCCCCCACCATTCGGCGCAGTGTCCTGAAGTCCCATTGCATTCCCTTAGGACTGCCCTTGGCCATCTCATCACTATGCACCCGCATGACCAGTAGTGAGTAGTACTTGGTGGGCCATACCAGACCATGAAGTTTCCTGGTTATATCCCTAACTGAGGCCCCTAATAGGCAGCAGAATTCCCTGTGGGAAGGGTCTGGCTGGCATTTTGGACCCTTAGTTCCCTTTAGAAGGGAATCTCCTATAACAATTACCCTGCTCTTACTCGTGACAGGAGCAGTCTTAATACTTGGAGATGACTATTTCAGCAACTCCTTGGATGGACATTTATCTGCGTTCTCATTTGCCTGATCCTCCATTTCCAGAGCCCCATATCTATTCCATAAGGGCACCTGGGAAGATGAGGCAAGTCCGGAGAGGACTCGCTTGCTGACCCAAGCAGGGACCTGCTTCCACTCCCCCCTGTCATCTCTTGAATCCTCTCCTGTCTGGTGACAAGAAGGCAGGGGATCCTTTCCTTCATGTGAAGCCTCCACCTGCTGCCTTTTCCTTTAAGGATGGTAGGGTGTGGCTCCACCAATCCATCTCCCTTTCACGTTCCCAGATGGCCATTAATCTTTTCATCTCATCCTTAAGCTCTGCCACCAAGCTGAGCAGATCATTTACCTGGTTGCAGCGCACGCAGGTGTTGTCTCTGCTGTCCTTTGATCAGAGTTACAGGTTCAGACATCTAATGCAGCCCAAAACATGGACAGCTGCATGTCTCCGAGGCAGGCCAGCCACTCCTTTTGGTCACGGCTTTGGGTCGAGTGGAAACCGTAGGTTTTTTCTCCTGGGAGGGTGATGGCTTCAGCTGAGACAGCGTGCCCGCTGGCCCTGCCCGCGCAAGCTGCTGCAGCCGCGCTGCTCTCCTGGGGCGGCTGTTGTGTGTCCTGCCCACGCTCGGTCAGACCTGCTGCTCCTCGGGCGCTTCCTCAGGCGCTGGGGTGTTCTCTCTCCTCATTCTTTTGCCTCTATTTTTGCCACTTTAGGAGGGGTCCCCCAGCACAATCATAGAATCATAGAATTGTTAGGGTTGGAAAGGACCTTAAAGATCATCTAGTCCCAACCCCCCTGCATGGGCAGGGACACCCCTCGCTAGATCAGGTTGCTCAGAGCTCCATCCAACCTGGCCTTGAAAACTTCCAGGGATGGGGCTTCTACTACCTGTCTAGGCAACCTGTTCAAGTGTCTCACCATCCTCATAGTGAAGAACTTCCTAACTTCTAATCTGAATCTACCCACCTCTAGTTTTGATCCACTTGCCCTAGACCTACCTGACATCCTAAAGAGTCCCTCCCCAGCTTTCCTGTAGGCCCCATAAGATACCTCAAGGCCACAATAAGGTCTCCTTGGAGCTTTTTCTTCTCCACACTGAATAACCCCAACTCTCTCAGTCTGTGTCCATAGAAGAGGTGCTCCAGCTCTCTGCTCCGGAGCCCTTCACCTCAGTGGCTGAGTATGTTTAGTTTCAGTTTTTGGTAATGACATTTCTTATAAAACCCTCTGTTATTTGAGATTTTTATGGCATTATTGTTTTCATACCAGTAGCCAGTAAAGGAACCATAGAAGAAATTATATGCCTATGGAATGTGGACTAAGGACATAGGAGTCTTACATTTAAGTGCATTCTATGCAAATTTATCTGATCTTTGTATTTTTTCCATTTAGCGGGACACTAGTTATAGGCTATTGTCCAGTACTACTTAAAATATAAATATGGTGGGGTTTTATTTTGATTTTGTACTGTTTATTTTCTTCAGAGTAAATGTGCAGTACAGTCTTTGGCACTTAAGAGTGTAATGTGTTTGGCTTTTATTTTTATTCAGCAGAAGTGAAAATATTATGGTGAGAAAGGATACTTAGAGGAACTACTTTGTGTTAAGTCTAGGGAGTCAGGTCTTTGTTTAGAGTTGACTGTATAAATTGCTTGGGAACCAAACACTAACGAAAATGTCTGTCTTCCTCTTCATGCTTCCAAATAGTTGTAGAAATCTAACTCACCTCTCAGAGCTTGATTTCCATAGATAAATGAAGAAACGGGGTTTTTTTATAACTCACTGTACATATGCCTGTTGCTTGCTGATGTTCCTGGAAAAAAAACTATGGACAGTGGCTGTGGCTAATTGATTTTGGTGTGCTAACTTGTCACCACTACTGAAGTGCAATACTATCAAGAAGCATTTCCTTGGATTTTTACCTTTCCCTTCCTTTTTGATTGAGTAAGCTAAAACAGGTTGCATTATTTAATCCTTACTAGATAGTTCTGACTTTGAAGAATACTATCATTTGCTCTTACTCCAGTATTCAAAGTGAAATATGGATGTAGTCACAAGATCTGGGATGGTTGCTTACAAAGATTTAATCTCCTGGAAAGATGCATGAGGTTTGAATTGAAAGAAGCTGACTTTGGCTTTTTGGTGCACTTCCCTTTTACCACAATTAGCAGGAAGGTGAAAGCAGACAAAATTAAAAAAATTAAACAGCCAACTCTCCCCTTTCACTCCCCCTGCCTGAAAATGCTGGGAAAATGTTGAAACTATCCTTGCAGATCTATCCATGGGCTTCTTAGTCTAAACATACCTATCATATAATAAACCAGAGATAAGCTCACACAAAAGGCTTTTACAACTCACTAGCAGAAGACCCAGATGAGATATTTACACCCTACAAGCTATGCTCTGTGGTGGGCCCATGGGGCTGGCTAGAGCCAGCCGTGTCTGGCACTGGACAGCCCTGGTGTTTCCTCACCTCTGCTGCCCATATCCCAACCACTGCAGACTAAACCCAGGCTGGCATGGCATGTGGTGGAGCAGGAGCCACGTTGCTTTAAGGTAAGAAAGCTGAGAATTAACAAGCTTGCTGTCTTTAGAGGGCAAGCTCAGCAGGAGGTTTGCTCAGCAGAGATTCAAGAGTTTGCAAATCTGATAATTAACACAGTTTCCCTGTGAATAGGCTATTTTGGCTCTTGGAAGTTTTGTATATACCACCTCTGTGGTGTTGCATTTCCTACCCTTTCATCTGGAGAAGTGTGGTGCTGTTGGGCATATTGCCTTTGAAAGATGCTGGCTGCAGAAATACTGTGAATCTTGTCAAAGCTGAACATGGTGTGAGTGGGAAGAAAGGAGTATCTGTACCTGTACCATATCTGTATATGCTCTCAGCTACATAGCTTTTTTGTTCTTTTTGGGGGATCTTTGTTCAAATGTATGTTTGTGAGAAACTGGCTTTCAGTGCAAGAGGTTGTTACTATGAAGTACTGTGACTCTGTCAGGAGTAATTTGTCCTGGCTCTGCTTGTCATTGGGCATCTTTGCTTGCTGTGGTCTTGGGATGGGAAGTTACAGGAAGTGGCATCTTGTAGTCCTCCTTTCAAAGCCACGTGGGATTTTTCAGTAATTCCCTTTGTTTGTAGAAATGGGTTTAATTCTGTTTCTCTGCCTTTGTAATTGTAGTAAAAGGCTTGAAAAGCTTGAATTACCATAGGGTGAAAGCATTTTTAAAATTCTGTAGTAAACCTCTGAAGGCAGCACTCAGGGGATAAAGCATCTCTTCTTTGCCAGCATTTTAACAGATTGCAAGTACAGCTGTTGTTATGGTGTTGCAATACTGTGAAGAAAGATGTGACAGGAAGGAAGTATTGCATAGTTCTTTATTCTGAAATGGATAATGGCTTTGTGGTCTTCTTAGGAAAACACCCAATTCTTTTCTTCAGGAATAAATCCTCTCTAGAACAGAGATTAAGAGGCTTCACAAATCATTACACTTAGCCATTAAAATCTTTCTGCATATATTAAATCTAGGTTCACTGCACAATAGTAATTACCACATTTCTTGCCTCTTCTGTTAGCTTGGTTGATGTATTGCATTCAAACTGAGGCTATAGTAGTCAGAAATAGTAATTTAAGAGCATAGTTTTGATGATGCTGCTGTTGTGGATTTTTTGTATTATTCTAAAATGAAATCTAAGGAGGACATACTTAATTTTTCACACCTTGCATAGAGGTTGATGCTAGTGGATTTCTGATGACCAATCATTTACAGAAAAACAGAGTTGTGTATATTCAGAAACTGATAAGAGAATCTGACTATTTTCACTGGATTTCCCCGACACATAAACTAAATCACAGGGAGGGTACTTCTGGTTTTAGAACACGTGTAGCATCAGTGGTTCTATTTTCAATATTCTCAGCTACAACAGATATGTTTGCAATTGTTTTTTTCTAATTCACTTCTCCAATCTAAGGGAGGACCCATCTAGCAAAACTATGGAATCCTGAAGGACAGTCTGCAATAGCCTTCTGCATTCTATTTTTTGCTTAAGAAAGGTTCTTGCCCACCCATTCTCCCAATCCAACCAGGGGGTAACATTGGGGGTTTTTTTGAGCTTTATTACCGCAAAGCCAATACCATCCTGTTATCTCTGGAACAGGCCATGAAGTACTACTATTTAAGCATAGTGAGGTTCCAATATCCTCTTATCTGTCTTCTATAGGAAAGGATGTATTTACCCAAAGTTCTCTCCAAGGTATGTTGGAGGAAATTGGAATGCTTATTAAAGGAGTACCCTTATTTGAATGTTCTGTGTTGTGTGTGCAAATACAGTGACCTCTTTTGTGTAGCACTTGACTAATATTTTGTACCAGATTTAGGTGCAAATTTTTGATCCCAGTGTGGTACTTTTCAAACTTGACTCTTTGCTACCATAATCGTTACAGATATAACATAAAACCCTATCATAATATTTTTAATTTCAGTTTAAGGTGAGATTTTTGTTCCACTGTCCATGGAGTGGGTACTCTCTTAATTCTCAAGTAGTGGATCCACAGGACTTTGCCCCAAACTTGGACAGCAGTATAGGTTGTTAACAAAATTTGAAATGGCCATTTCCACTTCCCTGTTCTGTGTTCCACAACTTGACACAGACCCAATCTCCAAGCTGGAAATGGTTTACAGGTGTACCAAGTTCCAACAGTCTACTTGATGTCATGTATTTCTGGAATTCCTGTAAAGTATTTCCTAAAGATATGAAATAACTCTTAAAGTTTAGCACTCTCATTATATGAGTGGTACACATGGCACACATGGAGCTTGATAAAGCCATCCATACATTCATGATTGATGAGACATGTGAAGGCCTCAGGCCAACCTGAGAAGGTATCTACTAACACAAAAAAGTATCTGTACCCATTTTGCTGGGGTAGTTCAGGGAAGTCAGTTAGTCAGTCATTTCCTGGTGTGTTTCTTCTTTTTACCTCTCCCAGTGGTGGCCTTGGCTGGATTTTATGTTTATTTTTCAAACATAGTTCACACTTTCTGCTAATGCTTTTGGCTATGCTGAGCATCCCTGATCCAATAATGTAGGTCTTTAACAAGTCCATTAGGGCTTTTTGCCCCATGTGCATTTGTTGATGAGCTCTTTGCATCGCTTCCTTCATTACTATGGATGTCACAATGAGTCATTTTTCTGACATTTCCCACCATACTTCTCTCATTGCTGGACTACAGAACAGTAGCATAACTATATAGAAACAAAAAGATAATATTACTCTTAAAAGACAATACAGAAAATGGCTCCTTATATACACTCTGAATCTGAAACTGATTTAGCATCAGTCTCAAATGCAATTAATCTAGTGTCCTTTCAAATTTTTATTTGTAAATGGTTATCTGCTTGAGGAATCACTGTTCACTTGTCTCTAGGTGGTTTTCAAGCACCAAACCCAGAACTTCTGAAGTTTCTAGTGCTCTGTTTGTGACCTGATCTGACCTCAGGTTCCCAGTCACTTCAAGTGCACTTCCAAAACCATGGGCCAAGCAAGGGATGATTGCTACCTTCTTGGGCAAATTTATTACTTGTAGCAATCTCAAAATGAGCTCCACATATTTTATAGTCTTCTTTCCTTACAAATGGTTACATGTGCATGTACTACTCCAAACACATATTTAAAGTTTGTTCAAATATTTACAATTTTCCTTTGATCATCTCCAATGCCTGGATTAAGGTGATCACTTCTGCTTTCCAGGATGATGTGTTCCTTTGAGGAGGCTTAGCTTCCACCTCCACGTCTGCAGTCACCTTGGTCCAAGGATGTATCCTGAAGGCCTGGTCAGCTGGAGTATACCTGCTCAATTATTGGCAAACAGTCATGAGTTAACTTTCAATTCAATGTCCTCGTGTTCTATAAGGAGGGCTTGACTGTATTATTCTACTGGGTGGCAGCCAGTGGTGTCCATTTTGTTCCAGTACAGCAGTTACTGCATACATGCACAAACGCGTTGGCCCAAAGTTCTTTGTTTCCAAGCCTCTTGCATTAGCTACACTCTTGCTACCACTGTTTGAAAGCAAAGAAGGCCATCTCTTACTCACTTAATCTTTTCCTTAGTTCTTAACCTTCTCTCTCCCTTGGTGACTTCAAACCTGTTGCATAGCCTTTCCTTTCCCTGGTGTGTCAGTGGCCTGTACACGAGGGGTTAATGGCATTCATCACATCCTCCCAGGACAGAGTTCAGGTTCTGCTTTGTTCCTGATTCCTTAAAACAAATACATGCATCTCCAAGGCTTTTTCCTCGGAAATGTGGACTTCCCTTTTGAAAAATATTTGGAGCCCTTAATTTGGTCAATAGATGCCTCTCTAAAAGTGGCAATGGGCATTCTGGTATGTACAACACTTTGTGAGTCAGTGTTCCCAGCTCACACCAGCTCACACTGGAGGGGTTAGAAAAAGGGCTTTCACTTCTATTTTCCCTGTCGAACCAACAACTGGCCTAGAAAACTTTCTGAAAGGTCCCTTGCAAGAATTTAGAACAGAATATGTAGCTCACATATCCACCAATAATTAAACCTCTCCTTCCCCAGCTTTATTGTAACTGGGGGCTCTGCTAGGGAATTTAATTCTGCCGCTGTCCCTGTCAATCTGTGTCCCTATCTTGATCCATTGTCACTATTTCAGAGATAGCATCTAATTCAAACCAAGTGTGGCTATTCTGCCAGGAGCCTGGGGACAACTCCTTTTCCAGTGCCCTTCTTGTTTACAGTATACACAGTGATTTAGCCCCAGCTGGGCTCGATTTCAATTATTCTCATAGGCAGTGATCTTGCATGTCTCACTCTGCCCTGGCCTCTGCTTTTTCCTGGCCATGCATTCTGTTCTCTGGGGCAGACCATCATGTAAACAATATGTTAAACATTTTACAGTTAGCTTCAGGGTCCAAATATATCAATTTTCTAGCAGGCCCACATAGTCTCTCAAAAGAGATTGAAAATTCCTTGTCACACCCCTGTTTAACCTCATATACAAGTTTGTTTGTTTGCTTTGGTCTGTGGGTCCCATTCTGGACCCCATACAACATTAATTGCTGGTATCACTTAAGGCTGTCCAGGTTGCTCCCAGAGTTAGGATTCCAGTCTGGGGTCTCCCTGTGCATAACATGGTTAATGTCATCTTGTGGATATTTACGTTCCCCTTCTTAAGCTTTTTCCAACTATGTGCTTTTCCTCATTACTGAGGAGGATTTCTAAAAATGCCTGGATATCCCCCAAGTGAGGTTATAGTACCATGATTGTTTTGAGTAGCTCAAACACTTTCTCCTGATTAGCCCCACAGAATGTTTCCAGTTCAACAGGTGTGATGCTTTGAAAGGGACATGCACATTAACAAGTTGTCCCTCTACCCTGACTTCTTGTCTTAAATGGGCTTGAACAGCAAGACATGGTTCCCTCAGGACCTTTTCAACCTAAACCACTCTCCGATTCTATGATTCTCCAAGCCATCACCACAGGACTGAAATCTATATCCTCTGATTGCCCACTCTACCCCGCCTCTATTGCCAGCGTAGAGAGGGGAAGCTATAGGTACCAACAGCTGCACATCACCTACATTCTTATCCCCTTACACTGACTTACAACAACCTTCCTTACTAGTTCTTGCTCCTGCATACTGCAGGACGCACATTTCAGAACTTATATTTCCTTCTAGTACCATAATAATTTACTAAAGTCATAAAAGCAACCACATATGTTATATAATACTATTTTCATAGAAGCATAGAATGGTTTGGGTTGGAGGGGGCCTTAAAGATCATCTAGTTCCAATCCCAATGCATGGGCAACACCTTCCAGTGGATCAGGTTACTCAAATCCCCATCCAGTCTGGACTTGAACACTTCCAGTGAGGGGGCATCCCCTAGGGCAACCTGTTTCAGTGTCTTAGCACCCTCAAACTGAAGAATTTCTTCCTAGTGTCTAACCTAAATTTACCCTTTTACAGCTTAAAACCAATATCCCTTGCCCTACCACTGCACACCCTTTTAAGAAGGCCCTCCCCAGCTTTCCTGTAGGCCCCCTTCAGGTACTGGAAGGCTGCTATAAGGTCTCCTTGGAGCCTTCTCCAGGTGGAACAACCCAAACTCTCTCAGCCTGTCTTCATAGCACATAACTACAACAAAATATTTTTATAAATAACAGTTCCAAGCCATGGCCATTTCCCCCCACATTTCTGGGTATAATGGTCACCAATCATTACAATATATAATAAATTTTTTCCAGGTAATGGATTACTCCCAAAATTCTTCCAGTTTCCCAAAACACATCCTAAAAGGGTGCACATTTGGTAATGTCACCTCCTGCTGAGCATACATGACCCATTTTAATAACATAAATACAAGGTACAAGTGAAACAAAGAGAAGTATCAGACATGAGTGACACAGGGAGAGCTGACTTTTAGCTATTATCAGACACAAATGAAACAATGAGACTTTTTCAGAATACCACCTTTGGACAGTCTCATGCCCTTTTTAGCCAAATCTGAATAAAATGAAAAAGATAAAACACATAGTCCAGTAAACAAAGCACATATTTCAAAGAACAGAGTTAATCAATCCAGGGATGTAATTAACCAATTAACCAATCCAGGCTTATGGAATGTTGCTTATTTATAAGGTGTCAGCCAAGTGTTCAAGGTATCAATATGACTAGGTTTTTAGCTATTTAATGGTTTAAACCAATTTTGTCAGTTCTTGAAGTAAAACAATGTGCATGTTTTCCATCTAACCTGCTTTCATCAAGATGATGCTATTAAGTGCTGCAAGGTCAATTTGCAGACTGGCCAGTGAAAATGCACCTTGTTTTCCCAGTTAACTACACAGTTCTCTCTTCTGTTCCAAAGTGTTAGTTTATGCATTCTCACTGTAATTATACAGTGAATGGTAACTTCATAGGGTGTCACCATACACAATACAGAAGATAAATGCTTTCCAACACTGAGCTACACCAAGGTAACAAATTAACGTGCAATGAGGGTCAGATTTTTAGCAGCAGCTCCACAGTGTCCTGCCAACAGGAACAGTACAAAAGTGTCCCTTCAAGAAGGGGTAGGTAACATCTGGGATTGACCAGTTCCTGGAGCAGCCATCCCTGAATCACCAGTCAACAGAACACTGGGAGAGAGAAGTGGGCAATGAAAACAGTGAAAGCACTTTCCTTCCATCCTCAGCACAGAAGGGTTTGTCCTTACAGAGCATTCATGTGCAAACTGGATAAAAGCATTTGTAGATGTGGATATGAAAACACATTTTTTGCATTATTTCTATTATGCTCTAAAGGTTTCCTGTCTTCTGTGGCAAATCACTTTTGGTAAATCACATCACTTTGTTTTGTAAGATGTTTTTGCCTTTACTATTAAATCATTACAAATGGTGATGGCTGGAACAGTTACTGCTGCTTGCATTAAGTGCTCTCTGCATCCTGGAGTCTCCCAAAGTGCTACAGCCCAGTCCACACCAAAATACTTAAGACTATGGGAGCTTTCATTTAAGCATGTAGGTAGTCCTGAGACAGTCAGAAGAATGACTCAAGGTTTTTAAAAATGAAGCACTCACTTAACTATTTTGTCAGGTTTGGTGCAACTTTTTGTCACTCTGTAAGACTGAGCAGCCATCTTTCAGTAAATTAATGAAAACAATATGAAGGAGTCTCTGCACCTTGGCTGGTATTCCTTGGGGCTGGAAACAGTGAGGGGCTGTGGAGCAGGGACCCAGCACAACCCTCCCAGAGCAGCAGCAGTTGCCCTGATGGGAAGGGCTGGTGGGCCTAAGAGAGGTAACTGTTTAGGGTGCCAGCTCAGACTTCACTGGTTTTAAGATAAGACTCCCTACCTGCATCTGTGGTTTGCTGTGCCTGTGCCACTGCTGCAGGAGAAACACCTTCAGTGTCTGTTATGGATCTCTTCCTGAATTGGGGCCAGGATCTCTAGATGTTGATTAAAGCATTACAATGCATTATCTTTTCTTGGAGACTGCTTAAGAGAGGTGCTTAGTAAGAGGCACATTACTGGGGGCTTTGGATTCCCACATACTAATTTCACAGGCTCCCTCTTAATTGCAATAATCCTAAATGTAATTCCTTTTATCCCTTTACTTGTTACTAATGGCTGCAGTTTTCCCCTAAGTGATCAACTGGAATACATTTGTTAGCTTTAAAAGGGATCATACCTTCAGCTATTCCTCTTTGGGTGCTGACGCCTTAAATAATGCATGAGGTCCGTGTGTACGAACCCCCTTCGGTGACGGCTGTTGCCTATTCCTGTTGTCTCATCGTGCGAGTTTACGCAATTACAGACTGAACTGACTCATCTGCGTCTAAACGTTGCTCTGTACATCCCTCCAGAGACAACTGCTTACTGCCCTGTGAAAAGACCGTGGGATTTACGCCAGCGCGCCCCAAGTATTTCCAGGGGAGCTGCGGGCGGCCCCTTGGCTGGGGACAGCGACCCGGGACCGGCAGCCGCCCCAGCCCGCCCC
>NW_009954567.1:1061891-1097020 GCF_000747805.2 Chaetura pelagica
CCTCCTCGCCAGTCCCCGAGGCACCAGGAATTCAGGCTTCCCGCCAGGTGGAGCGTGAAACAGATGCGTGGCCGTGGTTTCCTCTGCGTGCGCGGTGCGGTGCGTCGGTTCTCAAGGCGTTCGCCGCGCACGGAGTCGGTGCAGGCGGCGAAGGCGCTTCCCTGGCCGCTGGCCGCTTCAGTTGCTGTCACTCAGGTTTTCTCCCGGGTAGCGTGTCAGATGTAAATACGCTGGCCCCACGCAGCTTCTGTGCTCGCACAGCCGCTGCCTCGTGGGATTCGGAGCCGTGTTTGGCTGTCTCGCCGTGCACATCCACCGTCCCACCTCCGGGCACCGCGGCTTCAGCAGCGCCCGCCGCGCTGGACGTCCCGGTGGCTGCTGTCCCTTAAAGGTGATTGCCCAAAATAGATGAAATGCAGCTTTTAGCCCCCATCTGTGAACTGAAACACTTGACAAGAGAATGCTTGAGGAAAGCTTCATGCATTGGGACAAAAGAACGGAATGGTCAGGTCAGATTTTTCTGTCCGGGGCTGATCAGTGGCAAAACGGGTCTCAAAGGGATAAAAACGAGGAAAAAAAGTATTTCAGTTCATATCGTAGAGGTTGCAGTGTTGAAGGTTAAATATACTGATTTTTCTACAAGCATCATGTATGTCTGGTGATTTTTTACATAGTTTGGTGCTTGTAGGGAACACCATAAATTAAAAAATGCCATACTGGGAGATCTCATAACATAGCTGTTCTTAGTAGGTCCCATGGAGTCCAGTTTCACATACTGTTCCATGTTTCAGCTAGCAGTTTTGACTAAGATACAAAAATATTGAGAGTAAAGTTTATAGTGTTGGTAGTAAACAAAACAAAAGAAGACATATAACCTTTACAGGATAATTAGAATTAGCAAGGTGACATGGCAATTGTCTTACTCGGTCAACACCAAGATGTATCTGGGATCAAAGAATTCTGAGGTTCCACAACAGGACAAAAAAGTCTTGGTAAGCAGTAACATGAAGACTATTTTACATGACTGTGTGCTCTGTCTGGGGATAAAAAAAACCCTCCACAACAAAAGAACCCTAAAAAAACAAGCAAACAAAAAACCAAACAAAACCCGAAAACAAAACAAACCACTTATGTTCTGCTTAGATGTCCAGTAACAGGAATAGCAGGTAAGTGTCTGATGGTGATCTGATGTTTCTGTAACAAAGTATGTGAGGTGTTCAGCACCCAGCAGTGAAAAGCAGTAAGGAGCTGGTGAAGGTGAACTCTGCAAAGTGTTCTCTGTCATGTTGTACCTGCACTGCATTAGTGCAATAGAAGCTGTCGCTCACTTCTGTAAATCCAGCTCTGAGTATTCAGGTATAGTGGTCCCCACTTCAGGAGGGCTGTGAAATACGGGAGAACCCTCAGAAAATAGAAAAAGATGATCAAAGGAAACAGAAAACATACATATAAGTCCTTTTGAAGAGGACTTAATGTATGCTTTTTACAAGTTTAAAAGGTTAAGATGAATATGGAGAAGGATATTTAATGGGAGTGTAAGCTAGCTTCTTAATCCCCATGGAAAAGATAGGAGATGAAATAGTGTCTAGGTGTTGTCTGCATTCCAACTTGACTCCTAAAACCAAGAATAAGTAATGTAGTACAAGCACAAAACATCAGCTGGGTCTGTAGTGAGCCTATTATGTTTTCTAGAATATACTATTACATCTCTTTCTAAACTGTTACTTATGTGTACAGGTAAACTGTGGGATCATGGTGATCTTTTCTGAGTGATCATAGAATGGTTAAGGTTGGAAGGGACCTTAAAGATCATGAGGTTCCAACCTCCCTGCTATGAGCGGGGACACCTCACAGTAGCTGCACAAAGCCTGATCCAGCCTGGCCTTCAACACATCCAGGGAGGGGGCATCAACAACCTCTGCAGGCAGTCTGTTCCAGTGCCTTACTACCTTACTTGTCCCTCAGTTCAAGAAGGAAAGGGAACTGCTTGAAATAGCCCAGCACGAAGCCACAAAGATGATTAAGGGAGTGGAACATCTCCATCAAGAGTTTACAAATACATTAAGGGCGAGTGTCAGGAGGACGGAGCCAGGCTTTTTTCAGTGGATGAATATGGAGAAGGATATTTAATGGGAGTGTAAGCTAGCTTCTTAATCCCCATGGAAAAGATAGGAGATGAAATAGTGTCTAGGTGTTGTCTGCATTCCAACTTGACTCCTAAAACCAAGAATAAGTAATGTAGTACAAGCACAAAACATCAGCTGGGTCTGTAGTGAGCCTATTATGTTTTCTAGAATATACTATTACATCTCTTTCTAAACTGTTACTTATGTGTACAGGTAAACTGTGGGATCATGGTGATCTTTTCTGAGTGATCATAGAATGGTTAAGGTTGGAAGGGACCTTAAAGATCATGAGGTTCCAACCTCCCTGCTATGAGCGGGGACACCTCACAGTAGCTGCACAAAGCCTGATCCAGCCTGGCCTTCAACACATCCAGGGAGGGGGCATCAACAACCTCTGCAGGCAGTCTGTTCCAGTGCCTTACTACCTTACTTGTCCCTCAGTTCAAGAAGGAAAGGGAACTGCTTGAAATAGCCCAGCACGAAGCCACAAAGATGATTAAGGGAGTGGAACATCTCCATCAAGAGTTTACAAATACATTAAGGGCGAGTGTCAGGAGGACGGAGCCAGGCTTTTTTCAGTGATGTCCAGTGATAGGACAAGGGGCAATGGGTGCAAACTGGAACATAGGAGGTGCCATGTAAACATCAGAAAAAACTTCTTTCCTGTGAGAGTGACAGAGCATTGGAACAGGCTGCCCAGAGAGGCTGTGGAGTCTCCTTCACTGTAGACATTCAAAACCCACCTGGACACTTTTCTGTGATGTGCTCTACGTGATCCTGCTGTGGCAGGGGGGTTGGACTAGATGATCTTTTGAGGTTCTTTCCAACCCCTAAGAATCTGTGATTCTGTGATTCATGGTAAAGAATTTCTTCCTAATGTCTAACCTAAATCTCCCACCCTTCAGACTAAAACTATTACCCTCTGTCCTGTCACTGCCCTCCCTCTCCAGCTTTCCTGTAGCCCCCTTCAGGTACTGGAAGTCGCTATATGGTCTCCCTCCTCTTCTCCATCATTGTGAGGTTTTTCACTCATTTTGTTCTCTTTTCTTCTTGGGTCTGTGAGAGCACAGGATTACCTGCATTGTTCTCTGTGTTTCCATAACTCTTGCAGCACTGGAGCAGGGCAGGACTGTAATAATGTCCTGTGATTTGGGGCTGTAGCTGATTGGCTGAACCAAGGAAGTTTTTGTTTGCTTCTTTGCAAAACACAGTTGGCTAACATTATGTAAGTGGATGTGTCTTCTACTTTGGAACATCTGGCACTGGTCTTAGTTTAAGAGGCAAGGCTCGACAGGGTCAGCTTCTACTCTGAAGTAATCTTCCTTCTGGTTTTCTGGCAGGTGTGTGTTCTGTGTGAACTTCTGGTTACAGCTACCCTAATCTGGCAACTGTAAGTAGATTTGGATCTGGCCACCCTCTCTTGGTGAGAGATCTACCTTCCTTTCAAGCTGAATGCATGGATCCTCCCACCCTGACCATCCGCTTTTATTAGTACTAAGCTGCATTGAGATAAAAATTTGAATTTAAATACAATGTACAACATTTTATATTAAGATTATTAATATTCAGTGTGCTGTTAAATACTGTTTTATAATGTAAAAAAGGGTCTATCAACATACTTTTTGGATCTGTAACTGCAGGATATGTTAAACAAAATAACTGTTATCAGCAGGTACTAGCTGATCTGACCCTTTTCTACTTGTTATGTCCTTCAGGATTTTAGAACAAAAGTATCTTACAGTTTTTTGGCTTTTTTTAAACTTATTTAGACACTGAAAGAGGAAAATGCTTTTCTGCTTTTTCAGTATCTAGTTGGTTTGAAGCTTTGCAATTGATTCTGGTTTTTGTTGGTTTTTTTTTTTTTTTATTTTGCCCACTATGGCATTTTTTTATCAGGTTTCTGTGGTCAAAAGCTGGAACAGTGTTTCAAGGGACTTTGCTCCATGCTGTTTCTCCAGATATGTCCGTAAGATCAGTGGTTTCTGTTTTTTTCAATAAATACGTATTGTTTCAATTTATTAAAGTTATTTTAGTAGATTATTATGGCCTCGTGTTTTAAGGTAGGCTGTCGTAATTTCACATTTAAGTAGGTGTACTTTTCAACAGAAAACCTGCCTAAGACTTGATTAAATCAAGCTGTTTAAGTGATAAATCTTTAAATCTTACTCATCCTGGTCTAAGGTTCAGCTATGTTTAGCCTAATTAAGGACCTTGGGTATTGAAACCAATGTTCTCAGGATCTTTCAGTACAGTGCCTGTCATTTTTCCCATGGATGAGCTTGTCAGTGTATGATTTATAGGGATTAGAGAATTGGGAAAAGCCATTAGCTAGCTGTCCTTCACATTTACTGCTTCTTCCATTCTGTTTTCATTTCATTATTTTCTCTCTGACCTATGTAGGGAAACCTCTGTTTTCCTTTTCTTGTTCTTGAACAAATCCTGACCGATCCTGGAAGTTGATGCTTCTACACTCTGTTATCTAGGATGGAGAATTAATATTTTAATTTTATTTTAATCGTTTTCCTGAAATGTCCTCTTTTCCTCTAGGATTTGTGTAAGTGCAGATGGATTTGAATCTTGAGAGTTCTGAAAACCAATGGTAACAGCTTTTCCAAAGGCATCTGTGTGTAATATCACAGCTGGATGGTGTAACACCCCCAGCTCAGGCTGGGGAGCTCCTGGGATTCATCACTGGGTCAGTGATGGGCAAGGTCTGTATCTCCATGTGGTAGCTTGCATGGCAGAGCTTTAGCAATTGATACTAAAGACTAAATGAAAGACAGCAATTGCTCCTCAGCTTCTTTCCTCTTTCACAGCTGTCAGAAGAGTGTCAGAGATAGCAGGAAAGAATGCCCTGTCAGATTCCAGCAAAGAGATCAGAAATTCTTGAAGATGACTGAGCTTATGTTTTATATAGGCTGAAGGTGTACTGCCTTTCCATCTGTAGAAGTACCATGTTCTTTATCCATGGTGTAACAGCTGCACTGCATACCTCTTGTGGGTGTCTTTAAGTAAAGCAATTCTGAATTTATTATATTACTTTAATTCAGGAATGTTCTTTTATCACTTTTACACGTGTGATCTCTTAAGTAAGCAGCCAAAGAGCTATTTAGTTGCTTACCAATATAGTGACAAACCAGTGAATGAATAGGCTTGTAACCTGCTGACTCACTGCCCTGGTCTCTGTCAAGTAGTGACTAGCAGCTGCCACGTCAAGTAACTGGCTGCTGTTTGGTATTGGAGAAACACAGCTTCAGGACTGAACCAAATTGACAGCCCACAGGTGGGAAAAAATGTCCTGGAGGTCTCTCTCCCCAGTCCTAGCTTCTTTCCCCATTTTAGATGCCTGTCGAATCATGTAGCAAGTTGCTTACATTTGCTAAGGTAGCCCAAATACATTTTTGCTTAGTTTTCTGCTGTTTTAGCAAGTAGAAGTGTGATGAGAGTTAGAAGAGGGGAAAAAGGTAGTTGTGGGTTCAGGACGAGGAATGCTCTCTGAGGGTGGATGGGTTCTCTGGCTGTTTAAGCTTTCTAGTGAGCTTGTGGAACTAGATCTTTTCAAAGGCTTGTAGCTTGGCAGCATGGCCATGCTTGATCTTTTACCCCTGTGCCCCACTGTGGTGGAATATACATCGAGATGTCATCCTTTTGGCACAAGCATAATTTAAAAATGCTTTTATGATTTCCCAGTGGTTTTGAGTTACAATTCCTTGCTAAAAAAAGTGTGGGATTGCTGGAGCTAGTTAAAGCAATATAATAAAATAAAAATAAAAATGTGTTCTTAATTCTTGGAAATAGCTGAACTGCTTTGGCTGAAATGCAGCCTCTTTATCATGTCCTCAAAAATAGCAAACCAGCATATGTAGAGTGTCAGCAGAAACAGAGCTTTCCCAAGTTGTAAGCAAAGACAGTAGGAAGTGTTTGGTAAAGTTGATAGGCTGTTTTGTTTTCTTTTCTTGTTTTTTATCTAGGAGATTTTTTGTCTCCCTGGTAGAGTTTTGCACCCTTTGAAGTGTAACAGGCTTTAGCCAAGGGCATGGTTAAACTCATATTGTCTTAGTTTTTCTCACAAACTCTCATCAGAGATCCATACAGTAATACAATCTCCAGAAGAAAGGTAGCTGCTCCCGGATAAAGTCAGTGTCCATATCATATCATGGTTGTGTTGGGTTTTTTTTGCATCAGATCTTCTATGGAAATGGAGCGTTAATTTTATTAAAAATGTTACATAAATTGATTATTTAACATGTTGGAAGGGAGTTTGCATATCCTGCCCGTGGAGAGCAGTGATCTTTCTTTTGTTCTTTGTATTATCTCTCCCTCTTATTTATTTTTTTGAGAAATCCACAAAGCAGGAAAACCTACTAGCACTTTCTGCGAAGAACAGTGTAATCAAATTCAGTATTGACAGCTGCTTTTTAGTGGTTCCTTTTCTCTCTCTTTGCTCAATTCTTTTATAGTTGCATATGTTTGAAATGGTGCTGCTGCCTTTATGATCTGGAAGCAATTGTTTCTTGACAAACAATTACCTAATCTGATGGCAGAATTAACTGGTTTTTGTGTTGTGTAGTTATGTTCAGTGAATCTAAGGAAGAAGTCAGTGACTAGCAAAAATGCTGTAATTAGTCACAGCTATAGTATGTAAACCTTATATCCTATGGTTGATGCAAACAAGTGAAATCCTGTGTTTTTAACTATTGTTTTTGTTTCCTGAAGTCTTGACAGTACAGAATATGCAGTGACCTCTTATTGCTTGTTGCTAGCAGTTAAGTATGCAAAAAAGAAATAATGGAACTTTCTTTTTTATGTAAAGTGCCTTTTCTGTAAACAATTACGTTTGCTTATCTTCACATGCTACACTTAGGGATTGGTATTCTCGTTAATGAGTATGTCCTCCAAGATTAAAGCCATATGTACAGAGCTGTTGCAAGAACAGTTGATTTGACTAATAAAATTACTCACTTTTTAAAGTTTAAGAAAATGATTATGCCAGTGCATTATCTATAGCTTATTATTGTTTTACCTTGGGTTTAGCATTCTTCCTGTGTGTTTTGATTATGCACATCATCTTGTAGTGCTCTTGATTATTTCTCGTTTTTTTTTTTATGTTGATGATGATGTTTGAAGCCTATCTGCAACTACTAGTTTGCTGGCTGATGAAGTACTGACTACATCAGTGTTTAACACAGCTGTGTAGCAGTCATTATTGTGTGTTCTTATGAAGCTGACAAAGATGACATTTTTTAGAGACATCATGATTTTTTATTTTTCTTTATATTTTAATCAAATGTAGTTTACTTGTAGCCATGGCTTGGGACTTTTTTTTTTTTTCATGTCTTTCTTAAACTTTAAAAAATATAATAAGAATAAACACACACTGTAGTGCTTACAAAATAGATTTCACATTAGCAGAATGGAACTCCTAGTATCTCATCCACATTGCTATGGACCATATTAATTCTAAAATTTGAAATTAGCTATCTAAATAATTTTAAATCCACATCCATTTTTAATTCCACACCTACTGTAATTTATCTTTGCTGCTTTGGATTGGGCTGCTTTACAGACAGTGTTGCTACAGGCAAGCTAATGAGGCATGGGATGGATAAGCAGACAGTGAGTTGGACTGAAAATGGGCTGAACCAATGGGACCAGAGGGTAGTGGTCAGTAACATGAAGTCTAGTTGGAGGCCAGTAACTAGTTGTGTACCTCAGAGGTCAATATTGGATCCAGTCCTCTTCATCATCTTCATTAGTGACCTGGAATGTGGGGCAGGGCATACTAGCCCCATCAAGTTTGCAGATGACACAAAACTGGAAGGAGAGGCTGATACACCAGAGGGTCGTGCTGCCACCCACAGGGACCTTGGCAAGCTGAAGTAAAGGGATGTCAGGAACCTCATGGAATTCAACAAGGACAAGTGCCAAATGCTGCACCTGGGGGGGAACAATCCAAGGAACCAGTACAGACAGGGGGATGGCCAGGATGGCTTTGCATAAAAGGTCCAGAAGGTCTTGGTGGACACTAGAATTGTGAGCCAACAATATGCCCTTGTGGCAAAGAAAGCTAGTGGTGACTGGCAGGTGATCCTTCCCCTGTGCTCAGCACTGGTGAGGCCACACTTGGAATACTGTGTCCAGTTCTGGATGCCCCAGTACAAGAGAGACATTGACATACTGAAGGAAGTCCAATGAATGGCTGCAATGATGAGTAAGGGACTGGAGCATCTGAGAAAGAGCTGGGACTGCTCAACCTGGAAAAGGCTCAGGGGGATCTCATCAATATCTAAAGGGAGTGTGCAAAGAGGACAGAGCCAGTCTCTTTTCAGTGGTGCCCAGTGACAGAACAAGAGCCAGTGGGCACAAACTGAAACACAGGAGGATCCCTCAGAATGTCAGGAATCACTTTTTCACTGTGAGGGTGACTAAACACTGAAGCAGGCTGACCAGAGAGGTTGTGGGCTTTTTGTGCTTTGAGATCTTAAAAAGCTGTTAGGATATGCACCAGGCAGCTGGCTCTGGGTGGCTGTACTTAGACAGAGTGGTTGGACCAGATGACCTCTAGAGGTCCCTTCCATTCTTATCCTCTCTCTGATTCTGTAAGCCATGACAGCAGTGCTTGGGGCAAGGAGGCTGTTTGATTTCTGTAATTTTTCATCTGGAACCCTAGATTCAGCTGTACCTGTAGAAGAAATAATTCTCCTTTGCTTTCCTCCTTCTTACCCCAGAGTTTTGGGGTTTTTTGACTTCATAGCATTTCAGCTTCAAAGAGCAAGCCAAGGAGAGGTGGCATGCCTTGCATCTGTAGAGTGTCCTCAAGTCTGGTACCTGGCACATTTACCTGGGATAAAACCAATGTGAATTCACCCTGTCTTGGGTGGATGATGATGTGGAACTGTTGTCCACTGGCTAAACAGTTGTTTTATGAGGTGGGGATCCACAAGAGACGTGGATCATTCCTTCTCCTGCAACAGCCTTCCTTTCCAAACTAATTCTCTGCTAAGTTAATCTACTCAGAATGTGTCAGGGCAGGCTGGATTTCGAGAGGATGCAGATGTATTTTTTTACCAGTGCTTTACACAGTCCTTGGAAGGCAAGTTCCTTAGGTGGCTTGGCTCAGAAGGGTTTCAGGTGCACTTACCTCCCTCTTCTTTCTAGAAAATGTATACACTTTCCTTAAGAAAACTGCATCTCTCATCATGCAGGAAAAAAAAAGGAATGCAACACTTAGACAAAGCAATACTTGAACCCAAGTGAGAAATGCTGAATAGCGTTAACTGTTATACAGATGCTTACAAAGTATTACAGGAGTGTCTTTACTTGAAATATATTTTTTTCATTTTTATTTTGTGACAGCATTTCCTGTCCATAGTAACCGAAAAGGAAATGTTCAACTGTTTGATTTGGATGTTTGTCCTACTCTGCAGTTCTATAGCAGGTATGTTTCTTGATTACTAGCATCTGTCTTGCCTCAAGACACTTTTCCAAATGGTGACCTTCTCCAAATGAAATTTTGAAGAGTTCTGAAAATGAAAAAAATTGAAAATACAGGTTAGGAGGTAATTGACTAAGTATGTATAGTACAGAAAGATAAATTAATTTGTAGCACTCTTGATGTTTTCTTGTGGAATGTTTGTTGTGATCATGATAGCCTGGATATGTTTTCTTTTGTATTTAAAATATGAACAAACAAATAAATATATTTTAAAACTGCTTTGTTAACTGTTTCCCTGTTGCACAGGATGTAGAAGGGGAATCTGTACCTGGAAGTCATATGATGGTACAATTCTTGTTGGGTTGTAAAGGCTGGTAACCTTGAAGATCTTCTGTTGAAACAAGTTAATGTACATGTCACACATGAACACTTAAAATGCAGTTAATGTCTGCTGGGTTTGGATTCTTGAGTCTGATATTACATGTTCACAGTTTCACACAGTGACTACTAATGTTCTCATTCCTTATTTTAAAAGTCCCCTAAGAATGAATGAATGAATGAATGAAGTTCCATAGTTTAGGTCAGCACAAGTAACTGCTGAAATGAGCAGGTACTTCCTCACTCCCTCTGCTTTTCCTCTCCCTCTCCTGCTGGAATGCATCTCTGTGCCTGGTCATGCAGTGATGAGGAATCTGATCTGGATGGAAACCTATGGGGTTTTTTTTCCAAGCTTTTATTTTTCATCTGTGTGGGATTCCCTTTGGCTCACTGCAGAGGTGCTGCTTCTGGCATGCAAAGGGAGTAACAGCAGTGAATGAATGGTTGGGGATTAAAAAATGCTTCTTGTGACAATAGTGCCACTTTAAATCCATTAAGTTGAATATTATAGGTCAGAATAAGAAATCACAAGGACAGATTGAAATAATTACTTTGGGACAGCAATTGAAAGTTCATGTGCAATGTATTGCATGCAACTTAATGCACAACAGAAATTAATTATGTAATGGTATTTGTGTTTTACACTGGGGATTACATGGAAGACAAGTGCATGTATTTGTAGAAGCCTGAACAATGTATCCAACAGTCCAGGTAATCGCATGCAACTGATACAATTTGCAGTATTTATTACGTTTGCCTTCAGGAAATAAGTAACAGCCAAAAAATAAACAGCTTTCTGCCTTCAGGACTCTTAACGGGTGCCTCTTGCAGTGTTGGGTAACGTTTGTTGCTGAGTTCTCTCATTCACACTGCTTCTGTGCTTGCCTTTAACCTGTGCTTTGTATACAATTCCTGCCTTGTATGTGGGAATACAAATACTGTGAGTGGAAAACGTACTAATGAGATACTGAAATATATTGCAGCTTAGCTGTAAACGTTAAACTTGCGGGTGTGATGTATTTTCTGATAAAGCAGTTGGTAATGGTAACACCTACATGGCGTGTGTGCCTTACGCATGCAGGAATGTTATTTAAAAACAGATTTAAAAGACAAGAGTCTCTCTTCTTCATTTTCAGGTATTAAAAAATAATTTAAGTAATTGAAATTTCTCTGTTATTTATGGGAAGGTATAGAAACATCATTCTTACATGATACCTATGGTAATATAGTAATTAATGTGACTGAGTTTCCAAACAGCAATATCTGAATAGAATTACTAACTGAGCATTTAATTTGAACTCCATATGAAAAAAATCTAATTAAATTATCTTTAGGTATCAAAAGACTAATTTCCAATGGTATTTTAAAAGCAATTAGGTCATATGATACCTTATTATTTTGCTTTTAGAAGAAAACTCCATCAGAGATGCTAAGATTTTCCCATCATCTCCTGAAATTAAAAGAGGATCCACTCTGAAACTATTTTGTGTTCTTGGGACACGCTACACTCCTCACAGAAACGCAAGCCACATCATCTGGAAGTTGAATCATGATTTGATTGCTCAGGAAAACTATGGCACTGTGAATGAGACTGTCTCGAGTATAACCATCCATAACTTCACTTACAGCAAAGCTCATGTGAAGTGTTTCATCAAGTACTTGGACAAGGAACAACTTTTGGTTCACACTGAAGTTAAATCTGGATGTAAGTAGAAATGTGAAAAAATGAATGTTAACATTTTTAATAGCAAACTATAAGAAGTATTTTTAAAAGTACTTTTAAAACTTTTTTTTTTTTTTTTTTTTTTTTTTTTTTTTTTTTGTGGCTTTTAAAAACCCCTTTTTTAAATTTTTTTTTTTTTTTTTTTTTTTTTTTTTTAGCTTGTGGCATTGTAAGACACCTGTTTTCAAGTATACCTTTTTTGTTTTTCTGACATAAAGCATGAAATTGTGGGCATTCTGTAACAACACTGGTCCGTAACCTGTCTGACCCTGACTTTTAGCCAGCTCAAGTGAGTGGAGGTTTTCTGTTCAGTTCACTAGTCTGTCCCTTTAATTATGTCTTTTGTTTAGCCTAGCCAACTTTAGCTTTCTCCAAGATGGATTTCCTCCAGTCCTCAGCTTCAAAGACATTATAATTACAGTATTTTATAAAGAACGTTGCAGGATAAATATTAATCTGATTCAATATATTAGAAAATTTGTGTAAGTCCAGATGATTCTGAGATGTGCCTGGGGGTCCCATTCTACTAAAGAAGCCATAAATGCAGAAAAAATACATTTGTGGAATGAAAAAAAAAACCCAGAAGGTATTGCCTGTCTGCACAGTTTATTGTGCTGTAAGGTTGTCAATAAAATAAAGACCTTTTGAGGTACTGTTTTGAAGAGAGAGCTTTTTTAACCAGTTTATTTCACTGGGCACAGTTCTTTGAACTCCTGTTTATTTTGTGGAGTGAAGAAATCTGGCTTTAACAAAGAAGGCTTTGAGAGTGTTAAGTTTTTATGGATTACTTGAGACCATGGAGATTGCAGAGCATTGTTTCCTTTGCACTATCTTGCTTATGAGACAAAGAGAGTCCAGAATTAGTGATCTCTTCAAGGTTGCATAGATATGTTTTCTAGGATGTTGCATACTGCACTCTGAAGTCGTGCAGGCTCCTTGGGTTAAGGGTTTTCAGAGGTTGTGTGGTTACATATTCTGGGAAGGAACCAAGAAGAGTTTTATCTTTCAGATAATGCCTTTTGCTGAACTTCTGTGCCATTTCCTTGTTTTTCTCTTACTTTCTGGACTTGCTGTGAGCTGCGGATATGTTGCAGGGGCTTTACTTAGAGGTTCAGGACAATATATGTAGAGGTCTGATACAAGATAGTTAATGATTTATGTCTTCAGGCCCACTTAGTCAAGTATTTCTGAGAAGTAGTTAGAGAAAATTCCCTTTCTTCCCAAGGGGGAAGGAGTGGTTTTGATTTTGGCTTTGTGAGAAGTTTTGAGGGTAATAAGAAAAATAAAGTACTATGAAAGACACTTAGTGAAGTTTGCTATAATCTGCTTTTTAACTAATAAAATCAGTTATACATTGAAGTTACTTATTTTTACTGTTGTTTTTTTGTTTGTTTGTTGTTTTTTTTTAACCTTTGTCATTATAGTTCCACCAGACATACCAAGAAATATTTCCTGCATTTATCGTGTCGATGTTGAACTTACTTGCACCTGGACTTCTGGAAGAGAAACAAATCTTTTTACAAACTATACTCTTTACCGAAAAACGTAAGTATACCATGTATTTGGAACTGGATTGGTAGGGTTAGACCACCAGCTCCCTTTCTCTCATCTCCTGTCTTCTGTTTAAAGAAAACTTAGAAACGGCATGGAGTTCAGAGTCGTGATATTTACTTAGTAAATTCAGTTAATTTGGAGTTGGTGGTGGTTGAAAAAGGTTACAATTTTGTGTCTTTTTTAGTGTTCTCTATAAAAGAAATACGCATTCTCAACCTAGTATTTAGCAGACAAATGTTTACATGGGAATTAATACTTGCTTCCTTGAAGTAATGTCACCGATTAGATAAAAAGTTGAGTAAGCCTGAGTACGAATGGAGCATGGAGGCACTTTGTGGGAGTGTTACCCAGAAGCTTTCTGTGATGCTAACTGTGGTCATTTTGGATGAGTAGAAAAGATAACTCCCTACTCTACTTTAAACAATTCCAGTTAAAGCTATGAAAGCCCCTGTTACTCTCCTTGACACCAGTAGGTTTTAACCTCGGGGCCTTTGGAGTCATACAGTTTCAGCAGAAGAAGCCAAAGGTAGCTG
This sequence comes from Chaetura pelagica, assembly GCF_000747805.2. Taxonomy (NCBI): domain Eukaryota; kingdom Metazoa; phylum Chordata; class Aves; order Apodiformes; family Apodidae; genus Chaetura; species Chaetura pelagica. The sequence continues at coordinate 1,075,641 of NW_009954567.1, forward strand.
TTCTTTTTGGATTGTTCACATCTGGGGATTTGTATTTGCAAATATGAAGTATGTAGTTTCATGCTTTTCAGTGGTTTTTTTTTTTGACCCTGTTATAGAAGCATAAATACTTGATCCTGTCAATTTCAATTACATTTAAATATTGTTTAGGAGCTTTTTTGTAAGTTAACTGTGAAAATGGTGAAATTGGTGTTGAAACAATTTTGAAGGTGTTAGCAGAGACTCCAAAGGAGACATTACCTTGTAGTAGGTTAAGCTAGCATATGGCATCTTTTTTATTTAAATGGTAGCACAATAAAACATCTTCAATTTTACCTCAGTTTTAGGCTTGCTATTTTAGGCTTCCACCTTCATTAAGGAGAACTTTATTATTCTTTTGGCATTTTTACATTTTGTAACTAAGACGAGTTTGTGGAACTAAAACAGCCATTGAAAGTAAGTTTCAGTATTGTTCCTTCCTGTACCAGCCCAAATTCTTTAAGCACTGGGTGGAAATAGAGAGCTGTGCATGTTAGGGGAGATAGGACTGTGTCCTTTTGCAGCAGTGCAGGCTTAAACTAGCTTGAAAATGTTCATGAAATACCAGCCTCAGACTGTTTTTTGAATTACATGAATGATCTGCTCATCTAGTTCATAATATGAAGTACTGAATGCAGGCCCCATATATGAGTTTTTATTTGTTGAAGGGTTTCTCTGTGGGTTGATAAAATGAAACAAATTTTGTTAGTTTTGCATCCCACGCTATTTATTATGGAAATACATGCTATAAAAACAGCATATTATTTGTGTGTTCTTTCAGGAAAATCTGTTATATTACCCTGTAATAGCTTGGCCGTAGTACAATTTGACTTATCTTTTTTCAGTATTTAAATGCTGAAAGATGAGCAAAAACTTGCTATCATGTAGTTCCATGTGGAATGTATTGCCAGCTTTATCTATCAACGTATTTTTGACAGAGGTTTTGTGTGGAGTTACATTATCTCCCTTCTTTTGGAAATTTTAATCTAAACTAATAATAGCATGTGGATCTCTCATTAAGGCACTTTTACTCTTCATAAGTGCTTCTGGAAAGTTGACTTAATAATTGCAATTAAAGGGTATTTTATATGCGTTTACAGGAGAAGTGCGATAAGGAAAGAATATTTGTTTTCACAAACATCATCTGAACAGAGAGATTTGGTTGGAACTCAGGAAAAATGAGAATTTATGGCCTTTGGAAGAATGGACAGGCAGCTCAGAGAGACTACTAAGATGTCATGTAGACAGGGAGAAAATTAGAAGGATCAAAGTCCAGCTTGAACTTAATTTTTCTCCTGCTGTAAAAGACAATTAAAAAGGGATCTATAAACACAGTAGCAACAAAAGGAGGATAAGTTTAATCTTTGTCTTCTAGTGGATGCAGGCAGGTCCTGCTTGACCAACCTGTCCTTCTGTGACAAAGTTACCTGCTTAGTGGATGAGGGAAAGGCTGTGGATGTTGTCTACCTAGACTTTAGTGAAGCCTTTGGCACTGTTTCCCACAGCATTCTCCTGGAGCAACTGGCTGCTCATGTTTTGAATGGGTATATGCTTCTCTGCTTAAAAAGTTGCTGGATGACTGGGCCTGAGGAGTCATGCTGAATGGAGTTGAATCCAGTTGGTGACTGGTCACAAGTGGTGTTTCCCAGCGCTCAGCGTTGGAGTCAGTTCTCCTTAGTATGTTTATCAGTGACCTGGCTGAGGAGACCAAGTGCACCCTCATTAAGTTTGCAGATCACACTAAGTTGGGAGGGAGTGTTGATCTGCCCAAGGGTAGGAAGACATCTGGACATGCTGGATCAACTGTCTGAGGCCAATTGATGGCATTCAGCAAGGCCATGCGCTGGGTCTTGCACTTGCGTCTTGACAACCCCACGCAACAGTGTAGGCATGGGCAAGACTAGTTGGAAAGCAGCCTGGTGGGAAAGGACCCATGGGTGCTGGTTGGCAGCTGGGTGACCATGAGCCAGCAGTGCACCCAGGTGGCCAAGAAGGCCAACAGCATCCTGGCTGGTATCAGGAATAGTGTGGCCAGCAGGACTAGGGAAGTGATTGTCAGCTTGTACTAAGCACTGGTTCACCTCAAGCACTGTGTTCAGTTTTGGCCCTGTCATTACAAGAAGGACATTAAGGTTCTGGAGTGTGTCCAGAGAAGGGCAACGAAGCTGGTGAAGGGTCTAGAGAACAAGTTTTGTGAGGAGCATCTGCAGGAACTGGGGCTGTTCAGCCTGGAGAAAAGAGGCTGAGGGGAGACCTTATCACTCTCTCTAACAAACTGAAAGGAGGTTGTAGTGAGGTGGGTGTTGATCTCTTCTCCCAGGTAAATGTGATAGGATGAGAGGAAGTGGTCTTCAGTTGTGCCAGGGGAGGTTTAGAGTGGGTATTACAGAATCACAGAATGTTAGGGGTCGGAAGGGACCTCTGAAGATCATTGAGTCCAGCTGCCCTGCCAAAGCAGGACCAAAAACTAGGGCAGATCACTCAGAAAGGCATCTGAACGGGTCTTGAAAGTCTCCAGAGACTCCAGGAAAAATTTATTCACTGAAGGGCTTGTCAGATTTGGATTAGGCTGCATAGTGAAGTGAGCAAGTCATCATCCCTGGAGGTATTTAAAAGACTTGTAGTGTGATGTTTAGGGAGCATGGTTTAGTGCTGTATATAGCAGTGCTAGGTTAACAGTTAGACTTTATGATCTTAATGGTCTTTTCCAACCTTAATGATTCAATGATTCTATGATCAAAGGAGATACTAATTGATAAAAATGCCCAGCCATCGCAAAAGCCTATAAATGCCAATTTAAATAGTTTGTAAATCAGTTTGAATTATTCTAAGAAAATAATATTATTTCTAATTCTCTTTATTTTTCTCTTGTTTTTTAGGATGACAGAAGGAATGGTGACTCTTCCAAATACAGCAGGCACCTGCGAAAGCAAAACAGAGTCATGTTCATTTCATTTTCCAGATACTCCATATAGTAGTAGTTCTTGTTTCCAGGTGAAAGCTGAAAATGTTGTGGGTGAAGCCTCATCAGATTGTGTTCCTATACCTCTGGAGAAAATAGGTAATTAAGATAAAGCAATATATGTTGAGCTGACTGCACCCTCCTCAATTTTTTCCTCCTGATAGCATATATGTTAGAGAATTCTGGAACAAACTATAAACCAAGTTGGTTGACATAGAATAAAATAACGAGAAAAAAACATCTGTTCTGTAATTCCCAGGAGCAGTAACAATATTTTGTTTACCTCCTCTCCCTCTTTACTGCATTTTCCTCCGTTCATTCTGGTGTATTTAGTCAACAGCCCTTTTTAATGGAGTATTTCTGCTGCAGCACTGTCAGCTCTCCAGCCACACATTCCTTTGCTCCTTGTGTTCAGACCTGCTGTGGCAGCTTGTAATTTTCCACTTTCCTCTGTACCAGCCATCTCTTTTCATTGCTAATCCATTATTTTCCCATTTGCTGCTTCCCACTTCTCCTCCAGTCCTTTTCAAATGAATTCTTCCCTCATCTGCAGTTTGAGCTTGACTTTGGCATCCCAGCTGCAATTCATTTTGTTTCCCAGCTGTTGTCTCTGAGTGGTATTCTTCAGTGCTGATATGGATGCAGGTTATCTGCACATCTGTGAGTAGGTTTGTCAGCATCAAATCAGTTGTGTGTGCAATCTTTCTGAAAGATAACTTCCCATATAAAGAATAAAAAAACCATCATGTGAATACTCTGATAGGATGTGCGTTATTGGGATAATAATTGAAATTCCTGGAACACACATAGATGGAGCAATTCTAAATTTTTGTAGAAGCACTTTCCCCCATTAATGTTTTTATTTTTCCATTCTAGAGAAATTTGATCCTCCTGAAGTACTTTCAGTTGAAAAAGTCTTTGGTGTGAAGCAGTTGCTTACAGTAACCTGGAAAATGCCTGAGAAGATTATCCCTTCACAAGATTTTATTTGCCAGGTTCAATACAGAAACTTGTACTCAAACTCATCGGTAAGCTACACAAATGTTCTTCTGAGTGTTAGCTTCTTTGTGACTAATTTCTTAATGTTATGAAAGGCTAAATAGAAAAAAAAAACAAGAAAGAGGTAGAAATAATGATTAAAGCCTTGTTATTTTAGGGGTACGTAATTAGGTATGTGTTATCTTAAGGTGATTGCTTTGTTTTCTAGGATGAATTGTACTTTTCCTTGTGGTCAGTGTTGGTTTTGTACATACTGTACTTCTGAATGTATTTCTATGAGAGGCGAAGGGATGACTTTAGCTTGAGGGATTACATGGACAGGCAGTCAAAATATTTTACTTTCCTGTTGTAGTTTAGTGGAGAGAATCGCATTTACTCCCAGCCACAACAGTCAAATCAAATTAATATGGGACTAATGATACATTAATTTCAAGTGAACGGAAGTGTAAATTTTCCAAGGTGAAAAATAAGTTGGGGGTTTTTTTGGGTTTATCTTCCAGACACTTCAATGGAACTGCTGTAGAAAAAACAGTATTTAGTAGTTTTCTTCTTTCAGATGGCCTATTCCAGTGCTCCTCAGTATGGAAGTGATTCTGTTTGCAGTCTTACTGTTTCCTCGTCCAAAGTTAAGAAGGGACCAGGTTGCTTGGCTTTTTTAAAAATTAAATTAATTACACAGAGATTTATGCCATGACCCTACTACTTTATACATTAAATGTGTAATTCTGGGAGAGAAAAAAATACCAGGATAATTAGTAGTAGTCCTCAGAGCTTTCAAAAACGTTCCTGGTATGGAAGGTGATTCTAATTAGCATCCTCCTCACCTTCTCATGGCATGAGCCTTTACTATGGATTTGACGTGTAATTGTTTGATTCAGTATATAGTATTTGGGATTATCTGATAGGCAAGCTGGCTTACGTCCACCTAGGATATTAGAAACTGAACTCATGTTTATTTAAAAGACCTGTTAAAGGTGTTTTTCCCTTTTGAGTCAAGACACTGATTTTCTTGTGATGCTTGTGTGCATGTGAGATCCATCCCAAATGTTGAAAATATTCACATTTTGGTGAAGTTACAGCATTATTGTATGTATTTGTCAGCACTGGTGTAATAAATCACGTGTCTACCTTTTCACTATCAAATACAATCTATATCAATTTTCTTCCTCAAAACTTACCTGCATTTTTCCACAGACTCTCTAGAAAAAAACCCCAAACAACAATTTAGGTTTCACAATTGTCACTGTTTGATTCAGGTTCAACAACAAAAACAAATAATGTGTTTTTCTACTTGCTTATATTATTCGGTGTTGTTGTAGTTTGATTCACCTTTCATTGGAAAGTAAATCTCTATGACAATACTACTTCAGTTTTGCTCCCAAGAGGGAATCTTTCTTGTTCTAAAACTTACCTTTCTGACCTTTTTAGAATTTAGCTAACTTGAACATTTATTTTAGCAACTTTCAGTCATCGGAAATTTGAGAGTTGTTAATTAGTAATTTTTTTTTTCAATTTGGAAGAGAAAACACTAATGTTGGTGTGATTATAACAATTTTCTGTATGCAAATACTTAAATCTTTCTGTAATCCTGTTGTTTTCTTCTGCTTCCCTTTGTCCATCCAGTTGAGTTGATGCATCAACTCCAGTTCCTGGTTTTCAGTTCTTCTTTCACCTTTTGGTTTGGAACAAGAATCTAGCTTCTGGCTTCCATTAGTGAAGCTCCTTTAAGGTGAAGAAATTTCTCACCTTGTAGTCTCTTTTCAATTATTTCTTACACTCTTGTCTTCCTTCACCACTTAAAAGCTCCATTTTATTGTTTTCTCTTGGAATCAGAATTTTCTTGTTTTCACTGGTCTTTTCATTTTAATCATCTGCTGAAAGTCTTTGGGATGTCCTACCACCACACTGTTACACAGCTAAGAGCTAGAAGACCCTGTAGCTCAGAAGAGAAACAAGGAAATAGGTGCTCAGCTGACTTGCAAGCTGCAGGTGATTGCTGCTTCCCCAGGGATGCTGCTGCTGTGAGGTGGAGCTGTATCCAGGACATTATGGTGATGCTGGCTTTAGCAATACCCAGTTGCCTCCCAGCAGTGAAAACTTCAGTCATCCAGCACTTCTGGACCAGCACAGGCAGCTGTGGAGTTTCGTGTGGGCTGCACACAGTTCAGGCCACAGGTCGGTCAGTACAGACATAGTTCAGGCTCAAGCTTTTTAAACCCTGGAAGAATGAAGATGCTACGTAGGAAAATGGAATTTGAAACAATGTTGAGGAGTGAGCTGGGGAAGATGAAAACTGCATCCTTTGTGGTTTTTTTTTTAAAGCTAAATCATGTATCTGCAGGCAATTTTAGGGCAAAAAATTTTTGTTCGTGTATCTACTTTCAGGAACGTGTCCAGGTTCCACTGAATTCTGCAGAGAAGACAGGAACATGTAATCTCACAGGTCTGTGGGACTCCACAGAATATTCAGTTGCCGTTCGGTGTCGCAGTGTCGTGTCAATGTTCTGGAGTGACTGGAGCAGGGAGAAAACTGCAAGCACGGAGGAGAGAGGTAAGCTGTTCTGTAAGATTTTCCCTAGGCCATTAGAGTGCAATATAGAAAACTGTATTTGCAGCATATAATGAGTCTGTTGAATTTAAAATTCTGTTGTTTTAATAGAACACGTGTATTTTGTTTGAATATAGAAGAGAGAAAACTGAAAAAGAAGAGCAAGGGAGAAAGGAAATTGGAAAGGTGATACAAACAACGTAGGGGTAAGGAAGACAATGGGTGAATAGACAGAGAAGAAAATTAGGAGTGTAGATGGAAACTGAACACTGCGAAGTAGGATAGTGGCAGAAGTGGAGTGTAGGAAGTATGTCCAATAAAATTACTTAGTAGAGAAATTATCTTACCATTCATAAAACAAGACTAGAAAATCTCCTTTAGGACTTAACAAATAAAAGAAAACAGAAGGAGGCTTAAAGAAGCTGTACCAATTAGGGAAAAAGGCACGACATTACACAAGGGAAAACTTCTTAATAAATTGTTCTAAGACTTTATTTTTGAAACCGTGTGATTGTTTTTAGCATGTTACGCTCTCTTTTTAATATTACAGCAAATTTAAATGTATTTTTATGTCTTCAAATAGCTCCTTCAGAAAAAGTGGATTTGTGGAGGGTAATTGAGCCTTCACACTCAGCTGGAGGTAGATGTGTACATCTTATGTGGAAGGTATATACTCTTTTTGTAAATCAATAATCACATTGGTATCCTGCAGGTGGTGTTGCACTGAAGTATTTTGGTGTTGTAGGACATAAAACTGCAAGGGGTTTTTGCTGTCATCAGAAAAAACCCCACTGAATAAAGCAGAATTGAATGGAAAAGGCTTTTGGGTCTATCTATTGATGAACAGAGCTGTGTAATCTGTGTGGAAAGGAAGAGCTTAATTGTGTTCAGGTGACTGGAAAGTCTGACTGAAAGTCCTTACAACTGCTTTTAAATAAATTGGCTTACCAAAGTTGTGTCTAAATTCACTTTAATCTTCTAATAGAGTGACCAGTGGCTCCTTGCATTTCAAATCTCAGTATTTGACTTTTGACCCTTTCCTTCAGTGAAATTGTTGCAGCAGACTGTCATGATGGTGAGACTGAAGAAAGTACCTTGGTTTTCTAAATATAGTATAAAGATTTTGTAATTTGATCTGGACTCTTTAATACAGTCCATACTTTCGATTATACAAATAACACTTTGAAAAACTACTGCATACGTTTTTTTAATAGCCATTAAACAGCTTTCCACCTTCTGGGAGGATTCTAGGCTACGAAATAGACTACTATCCAGAAAGCAATCGTGCACTTAAAATAGCAAACATCTCTACCACTGAGAAGATGATCTTACATTTAAATGAAGAGGCATATATAATATCTGTTACTGCCTATAACTCTGCTGGAAATTCTCCTAAAGCTATTTTGAAGATTCCATCCACCAGTGAAAAAAGTAAGATTTAATAATATCGTGATGTATTTTTTTCATTAACAAAAAAAATTATCTTCCTGACATCTGTTCAAGTTCTGTCACAGTGAAGGCATGACGAAAGTCCTTAGCACAGTTTTCCATTTATATACAGAATTGTATTATGTACAAAGCTGTCTAGTCCATTACTTCTTACTAGAAAAAAAATCAACTGCTTGTTGTATCTTGCTATCACTTACCATGTTTTTGTTACAGACTACTGTTGTTGTTTTTTGTTTTGAGATGTAGGTGTTAAAATATCAGCACTTTCTGAAGTCTTGTTAGTATTTCTATTTTACTACTTCCTGGGAGTTTTCAGTTTTGTTTTTCTAAGCTTGGACCTCCCAAATGAATTTTTAGAGTGCCACCCAATTCTGTTTCATCCCTTTACCAGGTTATAAAATTGGTAACCACAGGGCATTATTGCAGTGCATTTAACAACATTATTCAAATATGTGTTGAATGGAATTATGTGAGATGCATCAGTGGAGCCAGAGAGGGAAACATTGTGTTTATTTGCCTTTCATATGCATTCCTAAAGCCCCCTGTCCCACACATTGCTGGTGTCTAAGGGCTGGTCTGCTCTGTTACAGTATTTGTGCCCTTTGGCTCTTAGGTTTAAATCTGATAGCTTTGTGAGCCATGTGTTGCAACATCCTGCTGCCTACACATTGTCTGGGAGAGGGATTGCATTTGACACACTTGAATCACTTGTCCTGTGTCAGTTGTTCATTAAATGAGTGCTAGAGCTCCCCTGGAAATGCTCAGTCAAATTCCAGTTTAGTGATGAAACTGGATATGTAGACATGATGTCATCTTGTCTCGGAGGTTGCTGAGTGCCTCTCTTATCTGCTTCTGTATCACACAAGAAGTGTTCTTCTGATTCTTCCGTGGTATGGCTTTATTTCCCTTACACACAGCATTTTTACCTCTGCTTCCCCAGCCCTTTTTCCTTCTACTTTGCCAGGCTTGATTTTCACTCAGCCTTTCATTACCTGTGATCTGCAAGTTATTGGTTCACCTTTGCTTCACTGCCATTCATGACCTTGCTAACTTGATTTACTGTTTTCCTATTGCCTTTGTCATTGCCATCAAAACTGGTAGTAAATTGGTTTACAAAATTTTACAAACTAAAATTAAAATCCTAAAGGAGAGACTGGTCTTGGCTTCTGTATGTATAAATCTCCTGAGTATCATTTCTTCATCCCTCCTCACCCCTTTTCATTTTAACAATTCTTACTTACTTAATTTTTAAAGTATTTTGGGTACATGCATGTGAACATGGGTATAATGTCACTTTTCAGTTCGGGGTGTTTTTGTTTTAACCTTGACTAAGTCCCGTGCTCTTCTAAAGAAGCAATCTCAACTTGCTATAATTTAATTATTTTCTTGGTGTTGTTTTTGTGACAATTGGATTGCTGATTTGTTCTGTTACACTTTTAGCTTCTCAGATTATTGAAACAGTGAAGACCTTTACGACAACTGAAGAAGTGGTTGTGGAATGGATAGCCTCCAAAGCCTCCAAACCAGAAGTAACCGAATACGTAGTTGAGTGGTATGAGGAATTTGAGACTGATCCTTTTGGTAGATCATGGCATTACGTATCAAACTCTACACACTGGAAAGCTAACAAAAGTACGTTCATTTATCAGTCACAACTGTAACAATGTACATATCTATGTGTATTTGTTTGTATTTATTTATAGCAAAGGAGAATGAACAAACAAGTATCAACTCCTCCAGCTTTCCTCAGGCCATTAAAAAAAATAACAGGATTGTTACATGCTTTGTTGAAATCTTAGTATATAATTTAATAGCAATTTTAACTCTCATATTTTCACACAACATGCAGGATAGCGTTTGTTCCCATATAAGACTGGGCTACAGATTTCATGTTTAAGCACTTCTCTGTCTTGATTATTTGGGTCTCTGCTCACATTTTTGTTTTAGAGGCTGACTTTTTTAACAGATGATCTCTCTAAGACATAATGTTTTGGCTTTGTGTATGTAGTTTAATTGAAAAAACAAACAATATGCAGAGTTGAACAGATACATGCAAAAGCAAAACTGTAAATGTTGATGTGCATATCCTATGCACATTACTTTTAGTTAATGAAATGCATCTGTTTTTATTTATAAATTTGGAATTTTTTCCCCAGAAAAACAGGAATAATGGTGAAAATGTTTAATATAAAATATGTAATATGTGCGATGAGTGAATTTTGGATTATTAGTTCTTTGGTTTTCCATTAGTGAAGTGAAATTTATCAAAATTGGAAGCAGTTATTATTCTTGCAAGCGGTTCTTGTTCATGTAAGGATTTTTCTGAAGCCAACATCGAGGAAAAAGGTTTTTCCGTGTTTTCAGAAAACAAGTACCCTCCATTTCCTAAAGTGAAAAGGATGCTTAGTTCATTAATGATGAATATAGCTAAGTTTGCCTGTGAAATCTCTCTTACTAGCTCAAAAAATAGTGATTTAAATACTGATTCTGTGCTACAGTAAAACAAATAAAACAAAAATCTACTTGAAGTAAAATTCAAGAGCAGTTTCTTACACATTGAGCTGAGTGAGTCTTCAGTCTTATGCTGAAAATTGCACTATTTCAGCAATTTACTGTGAAGAAGAAATGCTATTTATAGCTGTTCCCAAATATATATATAAAAACAACTTTCCTCCTCAGCATTAGTAGATCTTTTTTTGCCCTAAGTACAAATGACATTAGGAATGTCAAGGCAGATTCAGGCTTCCTGCTATTCTGGCCTGATTCTGGCATTTGTCTGTGGAATTATTTTAGGGACAAAACGGATGCCATCATGACTTTTCCTGGGTTGTAATAGGTGAAAGGGGCTGAAAAAGCAGGCAAGAGCTGGTAGGATGCAGGGATCTGTTGATGGCCATTATTCTTCCTGAACAAGCTGCAGAGCTGGAGGAGGAAACCTTTTTCACTTGTTTCATTTTGTGGGTTGTAACATCACAGATGTGTCATTTCAGCATTGATGAGAGATGCTTGTAAGTAGGGGGTGCACCCTGTTCATTACTTGGCTACTGGATTTTTCAGTGTTCAAAATGTCATTTCCAGAGGCTTGAACTATGTCTTGAAACATACAAAATTCTACTGCAGAGATTTCACTTGTGCAATTGTACTTTCCAGCCAAGCTGTTTAGAAGCAGATCTGCAGTTGGCATAACTGAAACATCAACATGGTTAAGAGCTGGGGCTCAGCTGGGCCTTTTAAGCTGTTTAATGCAGGAGACAAAACTCTCTTCTGCAGAGCAGGAAACCCAAAGATACGTGAAATAAAATGTATTTCTGGAAGTATCATTTTATACTGGTTATTTGAAAATAAAAACTTCTTCCAAAACCTTAAGCTGTTAGTTTAAGTGACAGATGAGGAGAAGAGAAGCTGCAGAGAAGCTTTATAAGGCTGAAGTATATTTACCCAATCCAAGTACTTCTAGTGCAAATGGGAGTCAGAAACCAATAGCTTTTATGAATACTACAGAATCAAATGCATTGCAATAATGAGCCTTCAAGGCAGTAAATATATGCTGTACAAATATATGTTGCTAAAAAGTTGAAGAAAACAGAGGTCTGTAACAGCATGTTTAGAACTGCACTGTAGTTTATTCTACTTCTATTGTATTAATCTTGCATAGAGAATTGTGTGTAAATATTCCTTTTTTCCCTGTACAGAAAAATTTAAACCATTTATATGCTATAACATCTCGGTGTATCCTCTCTGTGGGAATAAAGCAGCAGCTCCATATTCCATACAAACTTACGTTCAAGAAAAAAGTACGTATTTTAAACTAATGATGTTGTGAAAGGTGTGTTGTAATCTGTCTGTCAGGGTGTATTATCTTCGAGCAAGGTTGTGTTTGCATTCCTGAAGGAGAGATGTAGATGTTGAAAAAGAACAGGATTTGGGCTTCCTGATTTCGGTTCATAGATGAGCTACTGAATTGTTCAGCAAGGAGAGGTATATTGATGCTTGAATACACTAATTTTTTAAAAGTTCACATACTGTGTACAAAGTACTTGGAAAGAGTATGGCTACAGACGTGGAATTGACTTGATTTTAATGTGTGACTGCATTTATCAGGCCTAATATATGAGGATATTCTACCCACAGAAAAAAATTGATTATTTGAAAAGCTGTTTTTTCATTATTTTTTATAATGTAACAAAATATTTGCAGTCCTCCACGTAGAAAATGGTAATAAGCCATGACGTCTGCGATAGGATAGAAACTGCATGCGGTAGTGTTTTGGGGAGGGAGGAAGGTTTCTTTGTTGGTAGAAAGTTCGGAGTGAATTCACTGAATTATACAGCTAGCTGTAGGAATGTATTTTACTGGTAGTTTTAAGATTTCAGGTGAAAGTGTCCACTTGTGTGTGTGTGTATGTACAGGTGTATATAAGTGTGCGCACAAAAACGTACAACGGTCACTGCTAAACTGCTTTAATTGCTAGGAGGAAGTAATGGAGCATTTTATGTTTGAGAAATCCTACCACAGTTCGAACTTTTGTTTTGAGTGCTTTCCTGTTTGTAGGGAGCTGTGGCAGTGCTAAAGGTTGTTAGATGATGGGAAGAGAATTGCTTTAAAACTGAAGCACAGAGAGCTATTAATTCAAAGTTACAAGCAATGCGTGGAAGGTTGTGTTGTGTAAGTAGAAAGGCTTGGTCTAAGATAATGGGCAAAGACTGGGGGTGCTGAAGACCACAGCTGAATCTCTGCTCAGCCAGAGATGTTCTGCAGCCACTGTAACTTTGCACCCAAGTGAATCTGTGGGCACATAAGGATGTTTTACCTCTTTTTCTCTCTCTGATCTGAGCCTTTTAATGATCCTGAGGTATTTGGATGCAGTAACACTGGGTACTGTGCAAACATCAGAAGAGAGAAGAGGAAGTATTATCAGAAGAAATCACCATTTAAAAAGGTTGAGAAGAGTTAAGGGCATTATCAGAGCATGAAGATGATAGATTTTATTGTGTGTTTATTGGCCTAATGTTGCTCGTATGTGTGAAGTGGCACAGATGGATAACATTACAGTACATTACAGACTATTTTACTACTTTTTCTGATTTATAATGCTTCTATGTAGAGCCATCAGAAGGACCTGTGGTTGACACAGGTGTTCCAGGGAAAAATGAAGTTACAATAAAATGGAAGGAGATTTCAAAGGACAAAAGAAATGGATTTATCAGTAACTACACAATATTTTATAAACCTGAAGGTGGAAAAGAATTGAGTAAGTACACCTTAAAAATCAACACTTTCTACAGGGTTATGACAATCTGCTGTCTGAAGATAGTTATTTTATAGTTATTATCTCATTTTGTTATCGTATGTTATAAATATGGCTGAAAATACTGGTACTAAAATATGGCTCATGTAAAGATTAAAAAAATATCTAGGATATGTAGGATAAAAGAATGGATAATGAGATGCATTAAGAACTGGGTACACAATAGAGCCCAAAGAGTGGTGGTCAATGGTGCAGAGTCCAGCTGGAGACCTGTAACTAGTGGAGTCCCTCAGGGATCAGTGCTGGGTCCAGTCCTGTTCAACATCTTTATCAGTGACCTTGATGATGGGACAGAGCATCTTCTCAGCATGTTTGCTGATGACAGAAAGCTGGGAGGATTGGCTGATGCACCTGAAGGCTGGGCAGACATTCAGCAAGATCTGGACAGGCTGCAGAACTAGGCAAAGAGGAACCTAATGAGGTTCAACAACAGCAAATGCAGAGTCCTGCACCTGGGAAGGAACAACAAAATGCACCAGTACAGGCTAGGAGGTGATCTGCTAGAGAGCAGCTCTGTGGTGAAGGACCTTGGAGTCCTGGTAGACAACAAGAGATCCATGGGACAAAAATGTGCCCTTGTGGCCAAGAAAGCCAATGGTTTCTTGGGGTGCATTAAGAGGAGTGTGTGCAGCAGATCGAGGGAGGTTCTCCTCTGTTCAAGAGGGACAGGGATCTACTTGAGAGAGTCCAACGGAGGGCTACGAGGATGACTAAGGGGCTGGAACACCTGCCTTATGAGGAAAGGCTGAGAGACCTGCGGCTTGTCAGTCCTAAAGAGGAGAAGACTAAGGGGGGATCTAACTAATGTCTATAAATACATGAGGGCTGGGCATCAAGAAGGCAGGAACCAGCTCTTTTCACTTGTGCCCTGTGATAGGACAAGGGGCAATGGATTCAAACTTGAGCAGAGGAAGTTCCACCTCAACGTGAGGAAGAACTTCTGTAACCTTGTGAGGGTTACAGAGCACTGGAACAGGCTCCCCAGAGATGTTGTGGAATCTCCTTCTCTGGAGATTTCAAGACCTGTTTGGATGCCTTTCTGAGTGGTCTACCCTAGTTTTTGGTCCTACTCTGTTATGGAGTTGGACTCAATTGTGTGGTTCTATGAGTATTTCTGAACTGAACTGAATGATGACATGAAGGTGGCTTTGACTTTATGCAAAAGAAAATGTTAGTGACTTTAGTTTCATAATTTGTACATGCTTTTAATGCTGTTTGTAGATGTAGAATGTTATGATAAATGCCCTTGTTGGAAAAAAATTTAAAGTGAAGCACATCATACTAATTTCATTTATGGAGAAGGTATTTGAAAAGTTGAGTGACATTCAGAAAAACATTTTGAAACAGAAAAAAAATCCTATTGATTTTGGCTTTCATCTGACTTTGATTTGGTGGTATGCCAGTTCTGGTAGATCACATACTTTTGGATGATCAGTGTCTTAAAAGGCAAATTTCACAAGCAGCAGAAACTATTTTAAGTTCTTAATTCCTCACCCAGGTATTTTATGTTCTTAATATCTTAGCCTAGGTTCCAGAAATAAAGTTCTCAAAGTACTGTTTTCAATGATAAAATAAATGACAGGAGATAATAAATGGCCTGCATTTAGTATTAGAAAAAAAAAAAAAAAAAAAAAAAAAAAAAAAAAAAAAAAGTAAAAAGTATTTCTTTTGAAAGTAAATACATAATGGTGTACTTTTTTCCCCTGAACTTTTAAGGAGCATTTATAAACTTTGTTTGGAAATTTAATTTTTCTCTCTCAAAGAGCTAATAGAGTTGCTTCATATTTCAGTTTATCTTAAAATTGAGTAATCATTGTAAAAGATGCTAAACAAACATACAGTTCCCTGACAAATTTTTATGTTTATTAACATAAATCTTCTCCTAAAAAGATGAAACAGTGAACTCTGATGTTCTGCAATACCGACTGAAGTCCTTGCAGGCTAATACACAATATACTGTCTATATCATGGCAAGCAATGAAGCTGGTGGAACCAGTGGAGAGCCAAAAACCTTTAAGACTTTGAAATTCAGTAAGTAATCTGCCAGGTTTGTTATTAATATTTTAGAAACTGGTTTGGGGGTAAGAAACCATTTTTAGGGTTTTGTTTGTTTGTTTGTTTTGTTTTGTTTTGTTTAAATTAGTGTTAAACAGAACCATGAAGACTATCTGAATTTAACTCAGTTTCACTGATCATCTTGCAAACTGAAACTGTAAGCTTAGAAGTCAATCCCCATAATCTTTATTTTGCTTTCAAATATGCTGTGGAATACTGTGTATGTTTGTGGGAGCAATTGTTATTTGATGGGGTCCCTAACAGTTTATTAAAAAGTAGATGTTTCCATCTGAGATACCGGATTCAGAGTACCTTTGTGTTGAGTTGCATCTTTTTGGCTATATAAGCTTAACTAATGAGTGCAGAGGTTTTGGCCAGTTTGTGTGTGCAAATATCTTTTCCTACTTACAATTTGCTCTAGCCAGATTTCACCAGGGGCTTTGGTAGGATGGCTGCAGGTCAGAAGCTCAGACACTTCCTCATTTCTGCTTCTGGAAGAAGGTTTTCAATACATATATAAATTGTCATAGTGGTGGCCAAACTGAAATAGAAAAAAAGCACATGAGCTGTCCTCAGGTTTGTCATGGGACTTAAAGCTAATTAATTCTTAGCTGTAAAGTAATCTGCTAGTTTGCTACTCAAATGCAAGGTAAGTTAGCCTGTGCTGAGGTCTAGTCTCTGTTGCTGTCAGTACCTACCTTTGGTAGATACTCAAGAAGATAGCTCAGAAATCTGTGCACTGTTTCTGTCAGAGTGACTGTAATTTTGTATGTTTAAAATCTCCTGCATTTAATTTACTCTTTATTTTGTGGTAACAGCTACAAGTGGCACTACATGGCAGTTTTTGGTGACAGTTGAACAACAGGTGCCCAGAGAGGTGGTAGACTCTTCATCCTAGGTGACTTTCAAAGGTTGGCTTGGTATCACCTTAAGCAACCTGGTTCTAATGTGAACGTTGAAAAAAATAACCTACAGATGTCCCCTCCAATCTAAATTACTGCATGATCCTATTAAATAAAGGAATTTAAAACATTTTATACATCTATTCCTGAGATACCCTGAGAAGTCTTAATAATGAGCTGCTTTTCTGGCTCAGTAACTGTGACTTGTTGGGTTCAGGGTACTCATCTTTTGACACATTGTACAATGAGCACCATACACTATTGAGAGTAAATTTCCCTGGTTTTGACAGAGCTCTTTAGAATTGTGTTTATTAGGTGACTTAGATGTTGAAAATTAGCTGTCTTGAGGGAGTGCATGAAGAAATTGGAAAAACTTGTGGGTTTTGTTTTGTTTTCCCCTTTAGATCAAGAAGATGTTATTTTCATTGCTCTACCTCTTGGATTAGGCATGTTGTTTCTGCTAAGCCTTTGGATAATATGCATTTTGAAAAAAAACATGTGAGTACATTTTCTACCTTCTAAAACTGAATTCAGTCAGTTAATTTTAACTGGTGAAAGGCAATTTTTAAATATATCTTTCGTTGGGTTTCAAAACAATGTAAAATAAAGAAAATAAGCTAGTTGAGTTAGAAGTAAGTATGCATACAGGTTATTTTGTAACAAGTTAATATGCTGTAGCACAAAAATAAATTTTAAAACATGCTCTAAATCAGAACAAGAGAAATAGGAGAAAGAGTTTTGCATATCACCATCTCAGTTTATGGAAAACACTAAATGCCAGTTGCAGTTCTGTGGTTGGTCAAGTCAGGTGAGCATACTGTAAGTCAGTTCCTGAAAAGTTAATAATACCAAAAATAAAGTTTCCCTTAGTATGTTAGTACAACACTAGGACAGATTTCAGATAATACATGTTACTTACCTTAGCTGTATTAATACTGCTATTGTGATTTGTGACACTTCCCTTGAGCCGTAAGGAAGTCATGAAGAAACTAGTGTTTACATAATGTGAAAGCATTTCACATGATGCTGGAACAAGTCCAGAGGAGGGCCATGAAGATGATCAGAGGGCTGGAGCACTTCTCCTGTGGAGACTGGCTGAGGGAGTTGGGCTTGTTCAGCCTGGAGAAGGCTCTGGGGAGACCTTATAGATCCTTCCAGTACCTGAAGGGGCTGGAGGAAAGTTGGGGAGGGGCTTTTTACAAGGGTGTGTAGCTAGAGGACAAGGGGTAATGGTTTTAAACTGGAAGAAGGAAGATTTGGGTTAGATACCAGGAAGAAATTCTTTCATATGAGGGTATTGAGACACTGGAACAATTTGTCCAGAGAAGCTGTGGATGTCCCCTCCCTGGAAATTGTCAAGGAGAAATTGGATTGGATTTTGAGCAAAGTTGTCTTGGGCTTTCTTGAGATTTGTTAATTTTATTTTTAGTAATGTAATTCTTTCACAACTTGACTACAATTCCTTTCTCAATTCTAGGTTTAAAAAAGCTTGCTGGCCTGATATACCCAATCCCGCAGAGAGTGTTGCTGTGGAATGGCCTTTTGATGCACCTAAGGTAAAAGCTGAAGTTTTATGTATTAAGGAAAAGTTCAAATGGAGACAAGTCTGTCTCTGACAGTCATTTCATGACTAAATTAAAAAAAAATGTAGAGTTTTATTCTTCTGCTTAAGTGTTAGGAAATGCACTTCAGTTTATTTCAAACAAATGGAAAAGATGCATTTTAATAAAGTATAATAATTAAATTCTTATGCAATAATTACTGATAGTTACATGTTGATTGGTGGATGTGGTTTATTAAATGAGGTCAATGAAATTTGCTCAGGTTATCAAGTCTACTGTGTTAGATTCCTACATCTGGATGCCTGCCCCCTTCTCCACAAAACACGTAGTGCAGTGTATAATATGATTTGGTAAATGAGTATGTGAACAATTCTGTCTTTTTTATTGTTGACTAATTATTCCATATTAAAGTTTTGATGTGTATCTGAATGAAATGGAGATGATCAGGTTTACACAGAAAGTGGAGAATAGGATTTAAACTTTTGTCTGAAAAATGGCTGGCCAGAGTGGAAAAGATGGAAACAGCCCAAGCCGGATTCCAAGCCTTCAATTTTTTAAGCACAGAAAACCTAATATAAAAGTATTTAACAAATGGAAACAATAGCATTGTCATTTTTAGTACTCATTCTCATACAAATACATCCCAGCCAAAGTGCACAAGAACTGTTTATTAATGCAGTTATAAAATTGAGCCAGAGTCCGAATGACAATATTTTGTACGATAAAAATCCCCACAAAATGAATACATTATGTATCCATGTTTAACTTTCCAATTTATCTTTTTGTATTGACAGGATAATTCATTTTCGAAGAGACTGCCATCTGAGGCTAAAATCACAGATTTTGAAGACATAAGTGTCTTGGAACATTGTTCACCTGAGGAAAGTCAGGAAGAGTCCCTGCTAATGAATTGTGAAAACTATGTTTCTGAATGTAGTGGTATTAATACAAAAGGCATGACTAATGGAGATATAAAGATAGCATTTAGCGGAAAACAAGAAGTTGATAAATGTTTTTCACCATCCATGACTTATGTAATTACTGACCAAGATATCAGAAGTGACAAGCATTTGGCTTTGATACCAGTGAAGAAATTTCAACCCATAGGAATGTTGGAAGGTGATTTATGTGAATCTCAACAGACTTCAAATAAAACTGAAGACAATAATGAAGTTTTAAAGCTGGAAGATGTCGATGAAAAAGCATGGTTCAATCCATACCTAAAACATTCTGTTAAAACAAGGGAGTTTCTTTTTTCTGACAACTTGCCAGAACACAGAAAGAATGAACCCAAAAGCCAGTCAGCTGTCTTACCTTCCTTTCAACAAAATGTTGCAGGACAATCCTACATAACACTGGACATGTTTGGGCTGGCCACAGCTCATGAGTGTGAGAAACCTTTCCTTTGTCAAGTCCCCTTGTGAGATACATGGCCCTGCTGCTCATATGTATTTGTATGTTCTACTCTGGCTGATCTCAGTTAATTTGGATGAGAACGGCCCGTTTCTTTGAACAGCTGTGAAGTTGTTTTTTTTCACTGTGTTTGTACCCATCAGGGTTCATTTTCACTGTGGAGTGGGATGGGTTTGGTTTTTTAGCAGATAGATGTAGCAGCCGTGAGTCAAAGGAAGTAGTTTTTCTTAGTTCTTCTTAGTTCTCGCGTACCAATCTGCTAAAACAGGCTGATCTTCGCCAAGGGAACAGCCAGCTGTGCAAGCAGCTCACTGATTTCCGACCAGGCAATCAGTTTCCCTGGCTGAACTCTGCTGGGGATATATGGACCAACTTGTAGCAGAACTAGGATCTGCCGAATCCCTCCTTGAGCTACACGCAGTAGAATACTTTCCTGTTCTTACTTCCCTCAATTGTTTTATATCTAGTTTTATGTACAGTGTTCCTCCGGTTTTGCAAGTGCTTTGTAGATTTCGGTAATTGTCTTTTTGCACCCTGACTCCTGAGTCAGTGGCTTGGCTCACAGTTTCTTTGTCTTTAATGAGATGATATTTGTTATGTGTGTGCTGTTGACTTATCTGCATTTTGGAAAATACGGAGTTGCTTTGTTGCTTCCTTCCTTTTCTCTTGTGCTTTTAATAATTGTCTGCATTTTGTGCCACTTTTGTCTCCTGTTTGTTTGCTGCTTTTTAAAACTGTTTACAGCAAGGTATCTTCTTATTTTCTTCTTTCTTTGCCTCTAATTTCTCCCAATTTAAAACTCTGTTTCCCAGAATTCTAATTTTTTAAAATTTCGAACTGAAAAATTCAACTAAGTAGAGAATCTTGTTTTAGAATAAGCACAGTTTTTATTTAGGAAAAAAAAATAATTCTGGAAGGTATTGAAAAAGCACTAAATCTACAAAATATCCCAGAGATTCTCTAGTAACTGATTTAGGATTAGAGATTTCTGCATGAAGGCTGTAACTTCTGTCATTTGTTTTATGACTTTGATGTCATAAAAGTACTTGTAGTTTCCATTTTATACAGCAACAACTAAGCATTAAACTCTCCATCACTATTTATTTTTTTAACAGAGGCAATTACTGTAAATTTCTTATCAGAATATTTACTTTGGTAAGTTAAGAAAAAGAGAGGGAGAGACAACTCTTAAGTAAAATGTGTTAAAAGGGCATGCTCAGTATTAAATGTGGCATATAGTAATTGTAAGACTTTAAACTATTTTCCCAGTATGTAAAGGCTTGATATCATTAGTCTTGTTTGCACATAACTACAAACTTACTTAGGGGTGAAAAAGATACAGGAGTCGTGGGGATAGAAAAAGGAGAGACAAATGTGAATAGGAACAGAAAGCCTTTCTTTTCAGCACAGGAAGAGGCGTGGGAGAATGGAGAATATATTGTCCAGCATAATGAGGGGACTGAGCCGTACCCTGGGTGTGTTGGCTATTACTTGCGCTGTGTTGGTGAAGACAGTGCAAGTGAATAGGCTTTTCATCTATAGTTTGGAAGCTGCTTTTCCTTCTGGCAATGTTTGCTCCTTTTCCAGGAAAGGATGAGGTATCAATTCCTGCAAATAGTCCTTGTACAGGAGCACTGATTTCCACACACCACTCCTTTCCTCCCCAACTTTGTTGCATCACTTTCCCAACCAGTGCTGTAAGCCAAAACACATTTGTTCTTAGAAGCTCTTGCTTTCTTAGATAAGTCATACTCTGAAATGAGCATGGGGAGCAGCTTTATTTGGATCAATTCTGCTGTGGTCACTTCTGGGCTTCTGACTCACAGCTACATTGCTGTTTCCTAGGATTCAGAAGTCCCCGCCTCAGCCACTGCCGGCTTTTTCTCCCTAAATCTAAGTATTTCTTTTAATATCAGAAGATGAAAAACAAATAGATATGGATATATTTTGGGACCCACCTAGAAATTGTTTAGCAGCCATACAGAAGCTGCATACTCTGAGTTGCATGATTGAATCAGGTAAAAAATTAAAAGAACGCAATCTTTAAGGGGTCATTAGAAAGGGGCTGGTTTTGGTGGTTTGGATAGGGTCTCCCTCCAACATTCCTTGGCTTCTGGAGGGTAACTAATAACCTGCTTTTCCATCTCATTTTAGTTCTTTCCCT
>NW_009954567.1:1097052-1117453 GCF_000747805.2 Chaetura pelagica
TTTTTTCTCCTCATTTCTGATTTCCTTGCACATTATTTTCCCTGAAAAAGTGTAATGCAGCAAGTGGGCTTAGTACCTCTTAGAAATTAGGGTTGGCTTGTGCCTGTGCTTTGGAAAAGTATCTTCTTGGAATTTGTTTTCATTCAAAGTTGTACTTTCTGACTTTTCACAGTTTGTCTTTCCAAATAATGCTGTGAACCATGAAAATAAATAAACAAACCTGAGAGCATGTGGAAAAGTTTTCATCAAGTTATACTAAATGCACCATTTAGACATTTTAGATTTTCTTCTTAATTTAGAAATGTGACTCCACTTTTATAATGTCAAGTGGAATTGGCAGGTTTAATGTGACATGGTATATTTTTTTATAGAACACCTGGTGTCATTATTCCTAGAGGGTGGTTTTCCTAGATGTCATTTGATTTCATAATCACACATCTGAAAAACTCTCATTCCTATCACTCCTAAAAATGCAGAAAATTATTCTCTCAGGTGTATGGGTCTTTGCAAGGTTAATAGAGATCAGCTTCTGGCATAATGTCAATAAGATACTGATGCATCTTCACAGTTGTCATTCTTCCCTGTATCATACAAATAATTATTTTCTGACCTTATGGCTTATGCCCTGCAAACTATTAATAGGCCATGTTTTTCACTTACCAGACTTTTAAACTAAAGTAAATGTTCAACCTTTTGTTACTGAGTTTACCTTTAACTCTCCAGAATTTGAAATTCTTCGAAGAGGAAACTCTTCAACATGAGTAACGTATTACAGGCAAATTTTCCATACAACATAACCTATAATATTTCTGTGTTGCTCATGCCCTGTACAATTTCCCAGATGGGGGGGAAGAGGAATGTTAGGGGTTAATGCAGTGAAGAAAAGGAAGCTTTTTTCATCCTCTAGTTAGCACTCACTTGGTCAATGCATGCTTTTCTGGAGATGATGCAGCTGCTGCTGAACATCTGGAGTAAATGGACTGACAGAAGGTCTGAGCCAACTGCTGCTATTTGATGCTTATCTTGCCACAAAAGATACTTCATTACAGGTAATGTCTCTGAAAGACTCATAACTAGATCTCTCTTTTTGAGATGGTTGCTGGTTTCTCAAGATGGATGTTTCAACTTCTGCTTATGAGTGAGAAGTTACAAGGGAGAGCTGCATCACTAGTCCAAGTTTGGTATCTCGTGTAGCAGAGGTAAACATTGGCATGCAATGGAGTCCTAACCAGAGCACAGAGTGTGTGCAATGGACTTGCAGCTTCTGTTCTTGCTCAGCCAATGGGTTCACATCACCTTTGTAGTAATTTCAACAGTTCTGCTACTATTCCTACTTAACAGTTTTACACAGTGATGACAGAGGGTTAGTGTTTCTGTGTTGCTTTGATGGTTAGCACTGCAAGAGACACTGTGCAGGAATTGGATGTGTTTTGCCTGAGAGCCCATGAAACAGGATCCAGATGAGGCTGTGCCTGTCCGTGCCTATCCATGCCTCTTTCATCAGTCAATATGCCAGAATGATGGATTCAACCTGCCAGAGTGGTAGGGTATATGGCCTAAGGTGAAAAGTGCACAGCAAGAAAGACTGTGAGCCTTCTTCCAAGAGACCCCTGCCCACGGCCACCGAGAGGCACTGTGCATGCGGGGGTGTATGTGTTATTTTATGCTAATGATTTTGGGAAACAATTTAAATATTATAATGAATTTTTTGAACTAATTTGTTTAATCCTGCCTGTTTCTTTGTTAGGTATTGCATATGTATATTTGAAAGTAAATAAATACGTACTGTCTTTGTCCGTTGGTGTGTGTTTGGAGGAGCGATCCCCGCGCGCCCAGCGTCACAATAAAGAATACCTGCTTTATAGCTTCACAGGGCTGTGGAGTCTATTTCTTCACTTCATCAAGCAAACCACTGTTTTTTTAATCCTTCATATCTTCTAGTTTTCATCAGTTTTCCTCCTTAGCAGAAATCCTGCTTTCAGTATTTGACAGAAATGTGATTATTCTAGTGAACTTGGATTAATTACCTGCTCTTTTCCTGGGCTTTCCTGCAATTATTTGGTTTGCCCTTTTTTCCAACAGTAAATAATTTCACTGCCACCTCACTGTTTAACTAAAACTATTTTTTTATTTAGATCTTTTGAACTCAGAACATAAACGTGTTGAGAATCCAAACCATTAAACAGATATTTTAGCAACATACTCTTCTGTGAAATGACAGAATATTAAAACATGAGCAGAAACAGGTGTGTATACATATGGAGTAGACTTGTTCTCCTAAGTATTTAGAACAGGATACTTGAAAAGTAAGCACAGAGTGACTATTTCATGCTGCAAATTCCTATGCTCTGCTTTCTCTAGCTCTTAAAATACAAGGCTTTTGTTGAAAATGCTCTCCCCAGATCGGAAGGGGAATGCTTTTAAACCTTTAGTTCCTTCTCTAAGTTTGTCTGAGAGATTAGTACGTCAGTACACAGGCTGCCCTGAGCTGCCCCAACTATAGCTTAATAATGTCCATTCTAATGGTCCTGAGTTATGTGGGTTGTTCGGGTGAGCTTTGGAATGTGGAGGAGGGTTGACCTGCTGGTCATTTGCTGCAGATGAGGATGCTGGGAGAGTTGCTGCAGCCCTACGTGTGCTCAGTAAAAGAATAGTCCACGTAAGCCTGAAGTGGGCAGTCAAAAAACCTGTTGTTCCTTTATGATATGGTGTTTCCAATTTCAGAAATGCCGTTTTAACACCTACTGAGTAAGGAGGTCAACACTTTGAAGTTTGAATGTCTGCCACCAGCATTTTTCTCAGCCTCTCAGAGTGTCTTAGGTTCTTGGGCATTGCTTAGCCCCACACTGATGAGCTATAAGTCCTTTATCATGGCTAAAAGCCTGCTGAGCCAACCTTTGTATTATCTAGTTTTCAGTGTCTGACTAGATAGAACTAGTTTTGAAGTGAGTACTTATTTCTGAGAAAAACAGCCATATTTACATTCTGTAGGTCTGTCATTGCTATCAGAGTCAGAGTGCAGTCCTGACCTAGTCAAGCATAACTTCTGCAGAAGCTTCACTGTTTTGTAACTGTTTGTCTGATAGAGTTTGATAAAGAAGTAACATGCTTCATAATCATGGAAAGATTATGCAAAAGAATTCAAGGATGACAGAAACAATAAGCGTATTATTATAATCAGAGCAAATCCTCTGGGATGTCCACTTAGAACGTCACTGAACTAAATCAAATGCCCTATTCTGAAAAAAAAAAAAGAGCTTGAAAGGCTTTCTAAAATAATACTATGGCAAATTATAAGAGAATGCAAAACATGTCTTATTATTATTCATTATACTAAATGAGAAGTCTGCTTCTGAATTTCTTCTTCTCATACTCAGTGTCTGCTAAGTCTGGGCATGATGTCTAGGTTACATTTCTGTTACTTTCCTCGATGCCAACAGCAGTTAGCTGGTTTCTTTGTGATCTGGGGGGTCTTTGTTTTTGCTTCCTCTTTCTGTTTTTTGGTGTTGTCATTGTTTTGTTGTGGGTTTTTCCCCCCCCTCTTTTAGGAGTAGGAATTTATGCTAGCATCAGAGATATTTACTTAGAAAATGTGTTTAAAAATCCTCTGAACAAAGGAAGAATTAAACAGTGGGGGACTGTTTTTGCTTTTCTTGTAAAGCATTTTCCTAACTAGCTGCCCAGTATCCCTGATACCCAGCTGCCTTCATGGCTTGCTGCCTTTGCTAGCTGCTTTTTCCCATGGAGTTTATGGCTCCTTTGAACACTCTCCTTGCATTTCCTTTCATCTGCATTTTTAAAAATATTTTTTACAGTTTGATAGGTTGGCTCATGAATAAGCCCTCAGGGACCGCATTTCTCTTTTGTTTTCATTTTCAGAAGGGCTTATTGCTTTTGCACTTCTGATGAAAGGTACCTGCAGTTTATGAACCTAACAAGGTTTCATGCTGAGCTGCAAAGGGAAGAAAGCAGGTTAGTGTTGAATTATTTTGGGTGAAAATGGACACACAGGAGTTTAGATTTGGCTAATTTTCACCCTTCTTCAAGCACATGAGGCTGGTTCTTTGTAAGTGCTGTCGTACTGTCTACATAAACTAAAGGGTAATATTGGATTTAAGCTGTACACATCTCCTGATACAGGGAGGTGTGAAAGGAGAGGAGATGCTTGATCTCAATAGACGTGATCCTTTCCTTTCCTCCCCATCTCTCATCACCCTCCCTGTGCACATTTCCAGTTCTCTAGCCCCGTGTTCCTAGGGGTGTGTGATTTCCTTGTGCCACCAGTTTGTCTGACTGTCAATGCAAAACTACTGAACAATTTGTTGCAAAGTTACTCAATCCGTGGACTTAGTAGTAGGTATGTAGTCTGTAGACATGGCCCAGGTTCCTGATCTTAGTTTGCATAGGAGTAAGGTTGCTCACTTCTCAGTGAATTGAGCTGTCACTGCTGCCTCTGATACGACATACGAGCATAGGCATTCAGGGAAAATTCCTGATGTGCCCCTGCTTGCTTTGAGGTGAGTGGTTTTTGTTGCTACATCTTCAGATAAAATCCCAGATGCATTGTCTCCAGTTTGTGCTTGTTCTGCTCCCATCATTGGGGTTTACTCTTGTAAGGACTGACCTTTAGTGATAGGACCAGCTAACTTGAGTTTCTCTCTGGACTAAAAAGCATGTCATGTGACTCTGTTTACTCCAGCTTTTGTCGATGGGTCTCAGTTTCACTGCCTTTAAAGGAGTTTGTGCTCTAGCAGTGTATGTTTATTTTTGTGTTTCTGTGTTTATGTTCTTATTTAAATTATTCCCCATTCAAATGACTCACTTTCACAGCCTGGCCTTTTTCCTACATTGTGTTCAGGCTAATTTTAAAGGCCGATATGAGTTCCTTCATTTTTCATACTTAGGTAAAGATTAAATTTGCTTTCATTTACAGATGTGTACCTATGTATTCTAATTCTATCTATCTAAATGGCAGAAGTAAAAATAAAAAGGCTCTCTAACTTAGACAGGAGTGTTACTAGTTTCACTTAAAGAAGGAAGACACCCAGGAAATAAATGAGTGAAAATGTATGCAGCAAATGGAGCATAAGAGAGACTTGCTGAAAGAGCCCTGAGCAGGTTCTGGAGGCAGCTGCTTTGTCTTGTGGCCGTTGGCAAGTGCTGGTCTAGACAAATATCTGGGAGAGAGAAATGGGGAGGCAAGGAGGGAGCTTCTTCAGGTGTCTCTTATTCAACACAGAGTAAGCTTCACGTGATCCATGATAAACAGAAGTTGGAATGTATTTTAAAGGTTACTACAGTACACCCATCTAGGGAAATATGTTTTAGAATCAAGATAGCACCCTCGCCTTGTGTGGGGAACAGTCCATCTTCTCTCCCCCCACATAAGACTGAACAAAATGCCTTTCAAGTCAGCAAAGCAAGACTGGTGTCTTTTTGCTGATTCAGCCAAGGACAGACTAGAACAGGCCTCTCGCTCTGCCAGAAAAGTCCACAGCAGGAAAAGAGCATAAGGGTTCTGGTAACTGGCAGCAAAATGGACAATAGATGCCTCTGACAGAGCATGTACCTGGCCAGTGCTAACTGGCTAATTTGACAGTGGTACTTAATTCTAACAGTGATTTCTGATCTATAAATAGGGTGAGTTCTGCAGGCTCTCTGCCTGCCTGGGGACAGACCCTGCTGCAGCACCAGCAGCTGCCTGGAACCCCAGCACTGCTGCCCAGAGGAGCCGAAGGGGGCACCTGTACCCACTCCGTAGGCTCAACTCCTACCCTTTTACTCCATCGATTCCACACCCCTCCCTCGGAGTGCACATTTAATAAGACCATAGTATCTTTGAATTATTTTCCTGATACATACCTAGTCTGCTTCTCCTGAACCTTGGTCCCTTGGTTTGTACTAACCCTTAATAAACCAGTTAATTTGTAAAGCAAACACTGGTCTCAGTAGCAGTTTGTGAGCGTGGTGAGGGTGCATCCCAACCTCCACCCTAAGACACGGTCCTGCAGTGGCCGCTCCGCTGTGCGAGGAAGCGCCACATGTGACCCTTGGGTTCATTCACAAACCCCTCCACGCTGGGGGGGACCTGGCAGAAGCACCTGGCAGCCAGCAGCCCCTGGCACAGGCTCACGACGCCTTGTCCATAACCAAGTCCACGGCTGCAGGCAGTGGTAGTGGAGAGAGCCAGTGTGCACAGGGGGTTGCACCCCATGGCTCTTTGGTGCACACACAGCCAAGTATGTTCTTTCTCAAATCATCAGTGTCCTCAGAACAGGGGAAAAAAGCTGCATCCTTTCAAGCAGGAAGGGTTTTGCTGGCATGGGGCTGGTCCAGAAAGGGTTTTTAGAAGACTTGTGTTTGTTCTCAAAGCCATGGCATGTCTACTGGTAACAAATGTCAGTGGTGATTCCTTATCTGGATGGTGCAGTTCGTGACTCAGGCCATAGCAATGCGTGAGAACACGCTTCCTGTTAGCAATTCCCAGAATGTTAGTGAGCCCATAGGGACACACAGCCAGTACTCTGGGCAAGCTTCATGTGCATCAGCTATTGTGTGGAATGTGCCTCTGAGGACATGGGGACATTGACCTGCCTGGCAGCACACAGACACTGAGCCTGCCCAAGAACTGGATTTAACGTCCCACTCAGGATTGCAGTTTATGGAAGTATGAAATGACAGGCAGAGCTTCTGTTGGCAAAGGGAGAAGCAAGAGAGAAGCCACGAGGACTTGCTAATCTGTCAGAAAAGAAATACAGGAGTAATTTGGCTGTGGGTAGAGCTGGGGCTGGAGCAGTAAGCCTGTCTAGCTGCTGAAGGCAACATGCTGCTGCTGTCTCTCATCATGGCCCCAGTGGGCTGAATAGACCCTGGGGTGCTGGGGCCAAGACCTCCCAGAAACACAACTAGAAGGCCAGGAGTGGAGCCATGCTGCACCACTGAGAGCAGCAGATCTGTAGCAGATAATGCCCTGGCCTCCTGCCCACAGCCCAGCACCCGGGTGCTCCCTCACTGGTTCCAGGTAGCATTTGCCAGCCAGCTGGCTGCTCAGCTGCATCCTGGATGCAATGAGTGCCCCAGGGACATGCAGCCCTGGAGAGCATTTTCTGAGGAGCTTTATTTGGGATTTTGGTGTCCAGAACCTGTTGCATGACACTGTGGGCTCAGGATAATGGGCTATGCCTGCAGTTAAGAGGACTGGCTGAGCACTTGTGTATACAGATGGATGGGCGCACAATTGTGCTGATGCTCAGCAGCTGCAAGCTCAGGTAAGGACATGCAAAAAAACCCCATGCTTCTTTAGAAACTTCAGGGGCCTTACATAAAATGGTGGTAAGACAACTACTGTGCAGTGAACTAACAGTTTGGAAAAGGAGTCTAGTGTTATAATTGCACTTAATCTAGCATATGAAAATGTTAACTGGCATGATGTCTGGAATGGCTTTTTTGCGGCACTGACTGAAACAATTTTTTGTGCTGCGGGTGACACCTAATGTAGCACTCCTATCCACCTCCCACCACCCACCTGTTCTACCTGAATCTGAGAACTTTAGTGAAGGAGCTTTCCTTAGCTGCCACCCTTGAAGCCTTTTGCAGATATGACTGTCCTCTGAAGATCCACCTGTGCTTCTTCTGTACTGAGACACAAGTTCACTGAAGGCCTGCAAGGGTTCTCCACCCATTAGAAACAAAAGAACCACCCCAGGTAAAACTGAGAGCTATGTCAGACACAGATCTCCGATTCCTTTCTTGGAAATGAGTGTGTGAGCAGCCAGCATTATACCCTGCTCTTCACTCCCACAGTGTTCCTTAGAACTGGATTTTTGGGCATTCTTAATTTTAAACAGACCTAAACAATCCTACTGGGAGTGCCAGTACTGTATCTTCAGAGCCCATAGCCAGAGGCAGGCACAGACACCCCATTACAGGTGACATCCTGGAGCACAGAATGTACAAACCCCTGGCCAGCATCAGGAACAAACCTGGGTCCCTGAGACAATGGACTGTCTTGGCACCAAGGTCAGTCAGTCACAGCCAACACCTATTTATATGAAGACAAAGGGAGGACTGAAGAGAATTCATCACTTCTGGACTTGCCCAGTACACCCAAGTAGGTAGACTTTTGTCCTAGTATACCATGGTTGTCTCCCTCTGGGAATGTCTCTTCATTTTTTGCCTATTAGGTAGCACCCAGATTCCTCTCTTACGTCAGAATTAGGTCAGCCTTACAAAACACCAACTGTAGCACACAAGGCAAGTATGGGACTTTTTGTTTTCTTCTTGTATACTAGGTACTAGACAAATGCAACATAGAGACTCATTTGGATAACAAAGAAGAAGCATTCAAAACCGACCATGATGTAAATTCTAGAAAGTAGAGTTTATATGACAATAAACATGCAACTTGCAAAAGAACGAAGATAGCATACTGGTATTAAAACACATTTCCATATAGAGACAGCTTATGCAGCAATTACAAGTTTAACCTCTGGCTGGAGTATGCAAGCCCTTTAAAGCTGGCACTCTTAATTACCAGTAGCTTAATAAGCCATAGTTAAAGTACATACAAAATCTGACTTAATGTTTACATTCACTAGCCATATGATCCAGCATCAAGGCACTTTCCTTGTCCGTATGTCTGTTCCTGTGTTCCATGCCTCTGCTTACCCAGATGCATGTATCTGCACAGCAACATTCAGTGACCAGTAACCTTGACTACAGACTCTTTATCCCCAAATAAAAGCCCTTGGTTACTAGACGATCCATCGCTGTATCCAAGTGCCAGGCTGTATGTGACACTGTAAACAAGACTGGTGTGTTAAAAAACCACAGCAAGTTGATTGAATCTGCTGACGAATGCGCTTCGGTATGAAGAGAAGCAACAGGTGTCACCAGCTTCAACACCGCAGAGAAGGCTCGTCTGCCGCGCCGGCAGTCGCTGGAGGAGAACAGCCAGTGCAGGGTGCAGAAGATGCCTCAGTCTGAGCAGGAGGGCATGGAGCTTTCCAGCTGTCTGCCGACAGTTGTGCCATATATGTTGTTCATCTATTGTTACAGAAGTGTGCTTCTGCAGAGTATCAATGACTTTATTGCGTATATCCCCTTCAAAGTTGTCTTTGCAGATAAACACAAACATTGGCTAAGGCTGCATTCTGGAAGGTACTTACTGCCCACCCTTCCCCTGCACTAAAATCAGGAGGGGTTTGGAAATGGACAGTTGTTAGATCTGGTCCTTAGTCATTGATTTTACATTTGCTCATAGCAAATTTTGTGGCCTTAAAAATGCACCTTTGTGCATAAAGTCAGCACTGCTTTAGGTTTTTGAAATGGCTCAGATTGCACAAGTAATACAAAGGAAAGAATAGTGAAAGCAGACAGACGTGTTTTAGCTCAATTTTTTTAAACTGATCCTTTCACTTTTAAAGAAATAAGAATTTATGAATCCACTACAAGATACTTAATTTTACCCTTCTCCAAACTTTTGCACATATGCCTCCACTGCAGTTTTCTGGATCAAGACCTAAGCTGAAGACTGTGGTATTGGCTGTAATTCCCAAATGGCTCTTGCATGACAAAAGACTAAGTATTTTTTCTTATAGACTGCTTCCAAATGACATAAGCAACTCTTAGAATTTGAAATGGCTATAGGAATCCATCCTAGATACGAGGTTACAGGGGATTAATGAATTTTTACAATCCATCAGTCAGGAGAATTTTTTAACATAGTTAAAGGAACATATTGAAGTAACAGTTAATCTCAATTACAACAACTGTCTCAAGGAAAAGGAAGTATATTTAAAAATAAAGTATATTTAGTCCCATTTAATAAAAGACAACTGAATATGTGTATGCCCTGGAGTTGGGGTGACTACTAGTAATTGGAGAGTCTTTGGAGTTTCAGATCCCACTGTGAAGTCAGCACTGTAGAAGCACACACAGATGTGGCTGTTCAGTGTTCAAGACCTGGCACTGAAACAAGTTCAATTACTGAAGTCAGGTGAGCACACACTGGTCTAATGCCACATACTGGGCACCATCTGATGGTGCTCATGATTTACAGTCAAAGTGGAAGCTGCAAATGCCACCCCATGCCATGGGACTTCTCTACTGCCCAGGAATGGGACTCAGCCCTTACCTGCAAGCTCCCTCCTCCTCCAAGGGCCAAAGCTTTTTACAGTCCTTACAATTAGCGTTTTGCTAGGCTGCTGTAGCACAATAGGCACAGGATAGTCACAGACATGCCAAATGAAGTTTAGAAAAAATCTTGCTCTGCTGTGCTTTGTGCTGCCATGTTAAGGCTTAACAGGCAGTTTAGTTTACTACAGTACGGCATATGAAACATAATCCCAAGACTTTCACTACAGTGGGAGAGGATATTCCTAGACTAACTGGCCTGGAAAGCGATCCATCACACCCCATAAACAACTCCAACAACCTCCTGTTCTGACAGAACCACCACAACAGAACTATATATTCACTTTTCTTGTAAACAGAAGAGCAGTTAGTCACCCTGCACTGAAGAGATGTTTCAAACATGCTAATACCTGCATGCTAAACATGCTAATACCTGCATAATCATTTATATTTCCCCTTTCCCTGCCACCAAAGTAAAAGGGTCTTTACAACTGTTCTCCCACCCCTACCTGAAAAATTCCAGTCCAGGAAATCAAGATGGACATGAAAGTGTCAGTAGTGAAGTATGGTTTTATTATAATAATGCCTTTATTTTGTAAAGTGCACCATAGTTATTGGGGGCAGGGGGAAGCTTTTTCTTTAGTTACTACATTAGGGCCAAGTTCAGAGAATTTCAGTGGATTGCTGTAATTACATGACACACACTCTAAAAACCTGTATGCAGCTGTTTGATACAATCAGATTGTTATGATTTAAAGTACAAAATCAAGTTAAACCCTGAACACTGCATTGATTTAATATTTGGCACATAGGTTTATGAACAACCTTTAAACCTGTTAGTTATATGTAATGTGGCTTCTACAAGCAGTTCACCCACAAGTTTCTCCTGCTTAGTCTTTAGTATTGTAGCCCTAGATAAATGCCCAAGCCTGAAAGATAGAACATAACTCTGGCAGACAGATGGAATTCTCTCTAGGATACACTCCTGAACAACTTTCTGAGTTTACTACCACTAGCACAAAAAATAACAAAGAAAGATGCCAGAAGTGACAGACCAGAACTGTTGTTAGCACAAACCTCTAAAATGAGAATCTCTTGATGCTGTTTGTTTAATGTTGGAAATGGTTCATGATTAACAGCAACTGAGAACAATATTACTTTCCTTTACACAACAGAAAGGCAAAGAACAACTTCTGGAATAACTGAAGTTGTCCCTCAAATAAGACACATGCTATCAAAAGTTAGTATCACTGGATCATAAAAAAAAATAATAAAAAAAAAATCATTATTTTTAAAACATCCAGGCCTTTGAAGCAATGTTCAGACTAAGTAGCCAGGTTGTGGCCCACAGAGTATTTCAGAGATGAGCAGGAGGTGGATTAAATGCAGAGCAGTTCTAATAAGCATGCACACTGTTCAGTGCGAGACTTTCCCTTTTCCTTGCAGTTTCTCATCAGTATGAGGTCTGCAGAGAGAAGGCATCCCATCCCCAAGTAAAGTAACTGCTATTATTTTCCAAGAGGAATGTGTTCTGACAAAGGAATGTTCCGTCAACCTCTGAAATACCAAAAGACAGTCTCTGCTGTCTTGTGACAGAATAGTTCTCATTATGCCGTTGCCCTCTGGGAGGGAACTTGAAGGTGCTGAGGTGGAGTGAGGAGAAAAGGAAGGGGACTGGATTGGAGAAAGGAGTAGTTATGGTAAGCTGCAACATGCCCTTTTAGTTTAAAAAAGTGCTCAAATACAAAAAACACTGTTGGGAAAAAGGGACTGTGGAATACTGAAATGTTATTAAATATTCTGCATTCTTTATCAGTTTTAAATAGTCCAAACTTCAAGAGATAATCTTACAAACATATTCTAGCATTGAATTTCTTTGTAACAAATGCAGAAGAGACATGTGTACGTCTATATTTTATACCTGTCCTTTCATGCAAGCCAGCAGACAAGGACAAGGGAAGTTGAAATGATACTGAAATCTGCCTTTCCAAAGCAAGTGCTTTGCAGAATAGCAGCATCAGAGGTCACAGCACAAAAGGTTTCAGATGGTCTTAAATATATAGTTCTTCTGCTGAAGGAGAAGCAAAACCCTTGTTTTATTCTCACAGCATAGCATTTAGTGTCTTGAATTAAGGTTTCATTAGTGTTGGATTAGAAAGCTAACTAGACTAAGTTAAGGTTAAAACAAATCTACAAGAGTGCCATAAAATTTCTAGTTATTATTGGAGAATGGGTTTATTTTAATGTAATTTCATTTTTCTATAAACCCTGGCAGAGAAAGTCTCCAAGATACTTATCTTCTTCAACAAAATGCAAACTGTAAAAGTGAAGAAGTGAGATATAAGAGTAAAATAACGAATTTTAACAACTTTATAAGTGTTATTTGTGGCTCATGACTGTTAATAGATACATACCACCAGTAATGTTCAAATTCAGGGTATAAGCTTTGCTTTTTTCTTCTTAGAGCTTCAGTGACTTCAATGCTTTGGTTTTTGCTGCTTTCAGCTTCAAGGAGGTCCTGCAGCAGTAGCAGTCAGGTTATAGCACGCTAATGCTTGTAGACAATCAGGAAGGAGGTTGCATTCCCTTTTCTCCAGAGCAGTTAGAAAAATGTTAAAAACTTCAGAGCTCCTTACTTGCCTCTCTCTGTCTCTATACAGCAAAGGTGCACATATTAAACAAAGGCAATTTATATGACCAGAGAGGTATGGTATAACCAGACAGTGATTTGGGTACAAAACCTTTAAATAAGTGTTAATCTTTGTTATCATTTGGATCTTTTAAATTGTTGAATGTGCTGTGCATCAAGTTGAAAGGCACATTTTTAGGCCTAATCATGATATAGTTAATGTGCATGCATATCTAAATGTAGGCAGAGTATCAATTACTATAGTAGCATTCAGAGTCAAGCAATCATGGTGCCCTCTTATTTGCACACCACAGCAAGTTCTATTTAATTTTTGTAATTTTTAAAAGGGGATGAACATGATTTCCATGTCTGGTAAGTTGAAAACAGGGACACTGGGCCAAGCCAAAATTCAGGAAGTTTATGAAACTATTGAAAAGTACACGATGCAAGTATTCTTCCACGTTAGAATACTAAGCTTCAGTCTTACTTTTGCACAGAGATGCTCCAAGCAATTACAGCCAACTTTTTAGGCTTGTACACTGTCACAAATTGAAGTATTTCTTCTAGGAGGTCTATCAGCTGATGTGATTAATTGAAACTTGCCATTTTCAATCATGTGTAAATTTGATATGACAAGACACCAAAAAAAACAGGGTAGCACAAAGGCTTGTTCAGCTACCCAGACATAAGATTTTATGTAGTGCATAAAAGTAAGTCTAAAGAGGGTCTGGATTGCAAATTTTCCACAAAAACACAGTCCTTATTGTACTTTATCAAATTACTCTTCACTTAACTTCAGTATTTCAATCTGCATTCAGATAAAAATACCTAGCTTAATTTATCAGAAACACAGGAGAAAGTGTGAACAGGCACTAATGAAGGCCTAAACAGAGCCAGTCTCCTCTCTTACTGAGGCATATAGCCCCCCTGTCTCACAGTCTGTGGGAGGTAACTTTTTGGCATTTCATCAATTGCCAGTGGATTTCCTTCTCCTGTTCCAGGTCTCACAGCTTGTCCTTCAGTACTTCCCTGTAAAACATCTGACAGAGCATCTTCCTGGGTATTTCCTTCCAGCCCAAGGCCCAACAGCTGTGAACTCTGACCCGAGATCTGCAGTTGTGCAAATCCAACAAGATCCCCCTCATCAGCAGAAGGAATTTGCTTTGTTCTTTCAAAGCATAGCCTGTCTATGTTGGTTTCATCCTGACCACCATTTTGTCTGAAATACTGCTGCCTCTGTGTTGTACTGTCACTTCCTCCAGCATGATCCTCTGATCTCTCTTCTGAATCTAGCAGTGGCTGAGTCGACTCAGACCTTGAAAAGACTTGTACAGGTGTTTGGTCTCTGTAGCCATTAAGCACTACAGTTGAATACTGTACAGTGCTCGAAGTGTTTTGCATAGTTTCACCTTCATCGCTGTCAGAGACGCTTTGCCTAGGAGAAGACATGCATGAGGATCCTCCAATACCACTGCTGTGACCTTCTGAAGTACTTTTTTCCTTTTTAAGCAAGTCAAATGGTTTTAGATCTTGTTCTGAAAAAGACTTCTTGTCATCAGCTTCTATTTCTACAACGCTTACATCTGTAAAGCTTCCTTCTGGGTACATCTGATCTTTGGAACTTAAGTTATGCTGAAAGAAACAGATGGATGTTGCCTAAGAAGAAGGTTATTTTAAAAATAAAAAATGCCAATAAATATCTGAATTTTTACTCTGTAATTGTTTCAAGTTTCTTTTCTCCTTATTAAGTCTGACATTATCTCCAAAGTATCTGATACAAAAAAGAAAGATGTAGCTTTGTTTCCAATACAATATCTCAAAATCATGCAGCTATTCTAAATCCATAATGGGTGTGGCAACTTTGCCCTATTTTAATTATTTTTAGAGCTGTAAACATAGAAACAATTGCTGTGCAGCACAAGAACATTCTATATTAAGGACATAGATACATTACTTCCAGTAACGGAAGTATTTCCGAACATCACAGCACCTCTTTACGTAAGTTAGCCACAGTTAACTGAACAGAATTTGATGTCCTTTACACCACATGGGGCATAAATTTTGCTGCCCTCTCCTCATCTGTGAGGAACTCTTTGAGCTTTATCTCTCATTCATGAGTTTACTGTACAAACCAGTCACTGAAGGGTTTTAAGAATGGGAATAATGAATTCTGTTTACTTAATCCTGACATCCTATGATTAGGTAAAATAATTAGGACTTAACCCCTCCAACTAGTAAACTGAATATAATTTGCATTATTAAAGCCTGCTCTACACTATGAAGTTGTGTTAGGGGCCCTGTATTTCTAATGCTGAATCTCTTGATGCAATGAAGTCTTCTAAACATATTGTATCACAATGTCATGAAACCTGACATCCAGGGTTTTTCCCTCGAAATACAGAATCAAAGAATCACAGAATGTATGGAGTTGGAAGGGACCTTGAAGATCACTGAGCGCCAACTCCCCTGCATGGGCAGGGACACCTCCCACTAGAACAGGCTGCTCAGAACCCCATCCAACCTGCCCCTGAACACCTCCAGGGATGGAGCCCCCTCAACATCCCTGGGCAGCCTGTTCCAGTGTCTCACCACCCTTGCACTGAAGAATCTCCACCTGATCTCTAACCTAAATTCCCCCTCTTTCAACTTAAAAACCATTACCCCTTGTCCTCTCACTAAAAGCCCCTGTAAAAAGACCCTCCCCAGCTTTCCTGTAGGCCCACTTCAGGTACTGGAAAGCCACTGTGAGGTCTCCCTGAAGCCTTCTCTTTTGCAGACTGAACAACGTCAAGTCCCTCAGCCTGTCCTCATAAGAGAGGTGCTCCATCCCTCAGATCATTTTTGTGGCCCTTCTCTGGACACTTTCCAACAGGTCCACATCTTTCTTGTGCTGGGAGCACCAGAGCTGGATGCAGTGTTCTAGGTGAGGTCTCACCAGGGCAGAATCACCTCTCTTGATCTGCTGGCCACACTTCTTTTGATACAGCCCAGGATGGAGTTGGCCTTCTGGGTCGCAACTGCACATTGGTGGCTCATGTCCAGCTTTTGATCCACTAGTACCCCCAGGTCCTTTTCCACAGGGCTGCTCTCAACTGTGACCTTCGTCAGCCTGTATTCGTATCTTAGGTTACCTGGGCCCAGGTTCAGGACTCTGCACTTGGCCTTGTTGAACCTCATGAGGTTCACTTGGGCCCACTTCTCTATCTTGCATGTGTGTGCAAAGACACAGAAGACTCCCACTGGTTACTTTACCTGAAACTGTGTGGACAAGAAAGCTACAGGATACAGAAAGATGAGTATTACCTTAGCTGGAACTTGAGGAGACCACTGTGCAATGTTACTCTTGGATGGATCAGGGACAATAGGCCAGATATGCTTTTTAATTCTGTAAAGGATTAAAACCAGAATAAAATTTCAAAATGCACTCCCCAAATTCCTATGTTGACTGCAAGTACTGCATAATCCAGGACTCTGCTCCCTTACACAGCAATTTTGCAAGAATATTTATTTCCAAAAAGGGATGCTTCCTAAACTTTTTTACACCTTTGTAGGAAGCTGTACTACTTAGCAAAACATAGCACTGCACTTGTAACTCCTCCAAACATTAGATGAAGCCATCCAACATAAGGTAAACCAACCAATGGCAATGATTAATGAGGAATTTTCAAATTTATAGCACTCTATAATCTACAGAGCAATTCTTTAGGTAAGCTGTAATGATGCATGTAATTATAAAAATACACTGTTGCTTCTTTAAGACAACCATGAATAACACAGCTGTCAAAAGCCAAGCCAACTTTACAAGTGAAAATAAAGTGAAAATATTTCAATAAAAACTTAAGAGAGTTCAGAGTTATAAAAGACTAAGGAAGTTTAAGAAGGTAATAACTGTTTCTTAGCAAGAGACATTTCTGTATATAAACCATCCCCAACCAAAGTAACTTGGAAACTTCCGGTGCATTATGAACAGGCTCCAACAACAGTTCCTCTGCAAGAGAACTCTGAAGAGCATTTCAATATGGACTTTTCACCTGACATCCATTAACAAAGTGCAGCAGTGAGGTCAGAAGGAAAAGGGCACTAAATGCTGTCTTTAATTAGAAAAAGCTAGTTTACTAGGGACACAGAACAGGTGCTGCCCATTTTCAGAAAGAACACTTCAGCAATAAGCTCTCAGCTAAAACCAGAGACAAGAGCTCTGGGGCAGAGGGAAAAAGAGGTGGCAGGATGTTTCCTAGCAGGTAGAAAACAGGCACAGAGCTTGACTGAGGTTATAAATAAGGCAGATAAATAAGACGTCTGCTTAATTTTTTGGGGTTGTAAAGCTTGAATAGCTCAAATAGTCAGTAAACAGATCTTCTGTGCTTCACAAACTAGGGATCATCATTCTACTCTCAAATGATTACTAAGAAAATAACACAGACAGCACATTCTGATCAAAACCTAATCCTGATCAACTCTAGCAATAAAAGGGGGAATTTCCTCCCAGGCTTAAGCCATGGAACATTTAGTTTGTGTGCTAACAGTAAAATATTAGTATCAGAAGAGGTCCTGATTTCTCAAGGAAAACACAGAAATGTTTATCACTGATCAATGTGTATTTTACCTTCTTTTTCTCATCTAACTGCAGAATATTTACTTTTTGTATTGAATGATTGCCATCTTTCTATTATGCCCGGAAATATCAGAAGCATAAGAGAAAGATGTAATTTATACTTACAAGTCCCGTTTATTGAAGCAAAACAAAACTCCACTAGACACACAGGTACAACTATGGCTTCAATTTCTCCTTTCCCTGAAAAAGAGAAGCAGCTATAGCCCAGTTTGACATTTAAGGAACTCAGCAGCATGCATTCCCAAAGGGACAGGGAGAATCTGAAACTCAATAGACCCACAGAGCTCAGTCTTAAGCTTCACCTTCATAAGAAGCTTTTAATCATATGAAAAGAGCCTGTGGGTGACAACATGAAAAGCTCTGTCCCAACAATTAAATGCCCGGCATCAACAAAAAAATGCAGGCTGCTCTTCAAGCTCTAACACTGACTGAGCAAGTAATTTCACACTTTGGGTAGACATGACAATATGTAAATCTATGTGAATTCATCTGTGGTAGAGATGTGTCTGCTGTAACAACACCACAGTTGAGTCAGTAATGTCACTAATCACCCACCAGTTCATTCTGTACACATAAAATTCCTCTGCCTGCAAACACATAAGCTTGCATTACTGCTATGCATTCCTTCCCATGTTACACACATTCTTCCATAAACCTTACAGAACACTTAGGCAAGAGCAACACTATACATAAAACAAACAACCCAGCCCACAACAACAAAAAAAGCTCCTAAATCCAAATAAGTGCTTTCCACAAAGCAGTTCAGTTGTATGTTGCTGCTCTGGCTCTAAACCTGAAAATATAATGAATTTAACTCTTCAAAATGAGTCTCTGTAGAGAACTGTAGAAAACTTTAATAGTGATAAGAATGAGAATGTGGAACCTGAAGAAGGGCTGTAAGAATGGCCTATGGTGACCTAGACGAGAAAATCAGAGAAAGCACAGCTCTGTAGCTTCTCAAGGCCAACCAACCTTCAGATTAAAACAAAGACTCTGGACTCTGTAAAACCAGGGTAGGAGCCATCAGACACCAGGAGGGAAGACAAAGGCACTGAGAAAATCCTAATGACTCACACAAAGTTGGGGCAAAAGTATACTATAACCTGAAGTATACACAAAACACATCTAAAATCAGCATGTTTGCCAACATAAAAGAGCAATCCAGGAGACCTGCAGTGGATAGCTTGTCCTCTGTACAATCAGAAGAAATCCTAACTATTTGCCATTAAGTACTGGATAGGCTATCTGGATATCATGCACCCTGTAAATATGGCTGCAACTGAAACATTTTTTCTTTAAATAAAATAACATTCTTTTCCTATCATGTATTGCACAGATCCTTGCTAAACTGCTGCAACATTACTTCCTACTTCTACTAGTTGTCCCACTCTTTCTTACCAAATTTTTGTGTAGTAAAGGTAAAATCAGGGCCACTCCTGCCTCCTTCATCTGTGGATGCCATCATCCGCACAGTATAGAGTGTGTCACTGGCTAGAGAAGATAGGGTGTACTCTGTCTTGGAAGGATCCACCGTCACAGCTAAAGAGAGGAAAAAAATTATACCAGTTTTCTCCACATACACAGTAGCATTAGAACATCATGTCTTCAGATGTACAAGATAGTTTTAGTGGCACACATGGCTGTATGGAAAATGCAACAGACACAGAAAAACTACGAAGTTGTACAAGAAACACTGATTAATGCATGTTTCAATTTAGTCTCTTGATTGATGGCAGTCTACATGTTCATGTCCTGTGGTTTTTTTTTTCCCTCAGAATGTAGCTACAAAGTAAACTAGTAGTAAAGTTGAGGCTTAAAGGTCTATAATAAGCAGAATGGCTAACTAGAAACAGCTTGTTACTAACTGGAAAAACATGGTTAACTAGAAATAACAACTATGGTATGCATAAGTAATTGGCCCTTCCAATTTAAACAAATCTAGATGAATAAAACATTTCAATAGTGCTAACTTCCCATGTTATGCCTGATGGTCATATACACTACTGACAACTAAAATGTACTTTGAGCAAGATATTTTATATCAGTAATATACTTGTCTAGAGCTCCAGGAGGATTAAAAATTCTACCACCCTTTTTTTTAAGGCTTTACCATTGATAAATGCAGTCAACTCCTTTACACTTTGCATGGTCTTGATTCGTTTTGCTATACCACCATCTCACCCTGTATTTAGACAGAAAGATCGGAGCAAAATGCCTGCAAAATCAGCTTTCAGAAACTAAAACCAGTACCCTTCTATACATAGACTGAATGTTCTTAATTCTTTATTAGAGTTTTCTGTTTGGTATGGAGGACAGCTATGTCTCAGACATCAGCCTTATGCCATCAGAACAGACTGTCTGCCACACTCAATTCTGTATTTTGTTTTTCAGGAACATGTATTAGGAAGGAGGCAGATGGAATACCACAAAGCACTCCTCTGCTTCTGTTACCTGTTTCATTTCCATCAACAGTTTTGTAAAATATGGTGTAACTTCTGATAAATCCATTTTGTTCATCCACTGTGAGATGGTTCCATGTCAAAACAGCTTCAGCTTTTCCTACCTTTTTTGTCTGAACAGTTGGTCCTTTTGAAGGACCTGCAATGGGAAATGAACATTAGCTTCGGTTGGGCACCTTTGCATCAGTGTATTAATGATCACTGAATTGCTACTGTGTAAAAACTTCAATGAAATAGCTGGACTAACTCATCTACAATGCATTATTTTCAAACAACGCAGAAACTCTGAAGACGTTTTAAAAGAAATATCCAGGAAAAAAGATGTGGAAAACAGTAACTAGCAGATCACATGAAATATTCAACTGAAGTCAGTCTTGGCTTCATACTTGAAATTTCAAATAAATCAGCATAGGAATACTACTAAACCAATGTAACAACAAACTCATACCAAATTATCTCATTGGCTAAAAATGTAGACCACATTAAAGCAAAGGTCTCGTTATTTTTAATCAAGAAAGTCAGCTTATGTGCTCCAAGATGACTACTTTATACTTACGATCCTGC
>NW_009954567.1:1117492-1130801 GCF_000747805.2 Chaetura pelagica
CAGCCCTGCTGAAGATAAGCCTTCACAGACTGTCCACTTCCCTGACCATCAGCATACAGAGGGTACACAGTTATCAAGTAACACTTGAAAGGCTTTATATCACCTAATAAAAGGAATTTAAAATGCATTGTTTCATGGACAGTTAAATTCATCATCATTCTTCTCATTTACTTCAGACACAGGGTTCTGGCAGTTTTATTAGATGCACCTATATCTAATGCAGCTGACTAGGTTTTTTTAGAGCTCATTGATATACCACTTCAGAATATTAACTAAAGGAACAATACTTCACAGTCATATGCTAAATTTAATAAACAGACATCACAGAAATCTGTTCTTTTCTAATTTATTTTAAATAAAAAGCCTTCATCTGCAGCACTGAACCCCAAAAATTATTGATCTTAACTACTGATCATTATCTGCAAAGAACTGTCTGTAAAACTGATCAAGTTTCACTGTTTGAACTGAAAGAGGGATCATTGAACTTGATTTTGAAGAAACTCAGCCTTTTCACTATTTTATTGGCTTCCAAGAATAAGAAAACTAAACCCAAGATGCAGATAAACCCCTTGCTGTTACATAATATTAATTTCAAAATGTAAGCTTAGATAGTTTCATATTTGACAAAAACATACAGGTACTTCCACTCTGATGATAAACTAAGAAAAGCACACAGCATTATCCCAGATCCCTATCCTACAATGCACTTCTAGTCAGCGTAAGAATGTTCCTCACTTTGAAAATACTTCATAGGTTTTTAGTGTCTTTTACAAAGTATTAATAAACTTCTGAGCTAAATACCTTTTAAATATGTTCCTTGAACATTTCCTGGTTCGTTCTGCCATTCTATGATGCAGTCTGAGCTGTTGGACACCAGACACCATTCGATCACGTATTTAAGAACAGAAATGTTAGGAGCAGTCCACCCTACCCACAACTTGCCATCTTTAGGTAGTGTTCTAACATTCCTCACAGGGGCTGTGATGAAAGAAAACAGAAGTGATATACATTGACAGTTCTGCAACTAGATATAAATAGTAATAGCTATTTTGTCAAATATGGATACTTTTGAGTGACTTCATTGGTGACAATTTGACAAAAGCAAAGCAAATGTAAAAATAATTTTTTGAACTTGGAAGCTTACACGTGAATCTTTGTATCAGAGATCCAAAATCAGCAGTATTAGGGTACTTAAAAACTGGAAATTAGACTCAGCTTCTCAGCTCTTAAACATAGGCAGTTGTCTTACTGCAGAGATACTATGTTTCTTGCAAAAGAAAAAGTCTGTTTAAAGAGAAAGCATGCCTTTGAGACACTTCTAAATACCCACTCTAACACTCAAGCTCATGTACTTACGAAGTAGTTCTGACTGCAATTCTGAAACATATCCCTAATTAGTTAATCTAATAGTTTTAGAACCTGTGGCTCCCCCTTGGTGTTTACACTAAAAGCAGAATCTGTCCATATAATTATTTTTTCTTCCTGTCCTGATTGGGATTCTCTAATGCGGCAAGTATGGAGAAACCAGCCTCTTGTTACTACTACTGCACAATGAAAGGAGCATAATCAAAAGGAACATGAACAGGAGTGAAACAGTGGAAGTAGATAACAAAGCAACCAAGCAAGACACTGAAAATATGGGAGAGTGGGACAAAAGAAGAAAGGGGCAGGGGGGATAACAGAAAGTAGAAGGAAGAACCATGGCCAGATGCCATGAAGCAAAGGATGCTTGCTTCCCCAACCCATCGATTTTTTTTAAAAGAAAACAAAAATTTCTGCTATGTTAAGTAAAGAAACAATAGGGAATCATTTTACAAGAAAAAACACACAGATGCATTTGAAAGTGACATTACTAGGACACTAACCTTTTGAATTATTTGCTGGGATAAGTAAAACTGATGGAGGGGATGCCCCAACTCTGTTACGGGCAATCAAAGTCACTTCATAAGTTCCATTTGACAGCTTTACTGTAAGGTTGGTGGTCTTAACATTGTATTCCACTGGTGGAGTGGAGACAGGTGACTTAGCTCTGACAACCACTTCATACTGTAGGATTACTCCATTGGCTTCAAATGGCT
The DNA here is from genome assembly GCF_000747805.2 of Chaetura pelagica. Taxonomy (NCBI): domain Eukaryota; kingdom Metazoa; phylum Chordata; class Aves; order Apodiformes; family Apodidae; genus Chaetura; species Chaetura pelagica. The sequence continues at coordinate 1,119,571 of NW_009954567.1, forward strand.
CCAAGGCCTGTTAGAAACACATCTTTGATTAGACTGATACTGAACAAATGCAACTTAACTTTTATTGTTTTCCTAATTCTGAAGATCTGAGTGCAAGACAAGTCACATAAATCAAACAGCTGCATATTTAAGGAAAGTGAAAATAACCTGCATTAACTTCTGTCACGCAGTAACTTCCAGAACTATTCCTGCTTTAAATCCTCTTTTTCTTGGCTCACAATCCTACCTATTAGTCTAATACAAGCTATTCTGTAAAGACCGCAGAACATATCCTGATTAAATGTGCATTTTATGTGACTTTATAATCATTACATAAAACGAATCTCACATCTTAAGCTGTGTTGAGACTTGAATGCAAAAGAACCTGAGTAGTTTTCTTTTATTACACACGGAAAAATATTTTTTCTGTTATCAAGTAACACAGAAAACCACTATGTTTCTGTGTAACAGTATTGGTTTTCAGATAACTTAAGAGAAAATTAGTGAAACTGTAAAGTATCACCAGTTTTCTAATTCTAAGCTAAATAATGTCAGGAGTGGCATGTGACATATGAATTACATCAGAAAATGATGTCATATCAATATACATGTAACTTCACACCAGAGACCTAGTGGGGGGGAAAAAATAATTTAAAAAAGACAGCTAGATCAAACGTGACAGACCAAAAGAAAGCAGGAGATGGAGACTGACCGTAATTGCATTCACTTTCTTGGCTTTGGACTAATCAGCCAACTAGACACAGCAGCCTACTGCATGCAACCATAGAGTGCTGTATTTAGCAAGTTTGGCTTAATGGAATCTGCAGCTGGAGTATCTGTCCAGACAGGGTTACAAAAGTTCTAGGACACAGCAGAAAGCACAACACGAAAGTTTACTTTGTTCAAGTGAAGATTACTTTGTTCAAGTGAAGATTTCCAGTTCCACAGGCTGCTTAATTCCACAGCATGTCAGGAATCTAAAAGTGAATTCTACATACTCTGCATCACTGGTGTTTTGTCAGTTAACTGAAGGCCTTCGCATCTTTACTTTCAATTTTTCAAAATTAATTATGATAATAAGAATACTAAAGTCATTTATCACATCAATAAAACCTCTACTATACCAGCTATCTACTCAAGTTTGTTGAGAGAAATTTTGCCACTTAAAACCTCATCTTTTTAAGAGAATGCTCAATTCCTGCAGCTTATCATGTTGCTTTACCTTCCACAACAGATGCACAGTCCGGGAAGCTGGTGAATCAGATGCATCAATGATCCTCCACAGGGGTGGTCCTTTAGATGGTTCTGATGAAAGAAACAATGCATGCTTAGTAGTAGAAATACATTTATTTAATCTACCCTATCTGAATTTATCCTTTGACTATCATTACATGCTTATCCCTTTTCTTTTTTTTTTTTTTAAATAAAAGTATACACAATAAGTGCTTCATTATTTCCTCAAATAAAATAATGCTTGGTGTATTAAGTGAAATGCCTGCATGGAAAGATTTCCTGTAGAACACCAGTTTTGCTCTAAGCATACAGTATCAAAATAACTGAGTCAACAGTCCGAGCATCTGTAACAATGGGCTGAAGCTGACAGTGCTGAATGAGACATGACCAAAAATACCACACAGCCTGTGTCCAGAGGCACAGCCACACACGACTGTGAATTGCAAATCTTGATATATGTTGCAGCTTTGTAGCTGCAACACTCTCCCTACTGCTCAATATGGAGTCACCTAAAAAAGGAAAGAGAAATAAACAACCAATTTCTTCCAGCTAGAATTCCCCATGTTTCCTATATTCTTTATGCTAAAACAGGTAACAGAACTGCAGTACTTTTGTGTAATAATACAATACAGATAATCTTAAAATGCATTTATATTTATAATCTTGCTAGACTGTATTTTCTCCGGGAGCTCTTTTATTGCATTTTTTATATGAATCATTGTGAGGTTTTGGCCATTTTACCTCCAAAAAAACATTAACAAAACTACAGCATGCATCTTGTGTCTGACACTTTACACTGGGAGGGAAAGCGAATTGGGAATTGAGGCAAAGGGAGTTTTTTCTTAAAAACTTCATTTCAGTACCCTGATATAATTCACATGAAACATGGAATCATACATCTTGCCTAATATAGATCATGAATGCAACATGGCATGCCTCATGTCCATTTCCTACTAGAATATCTTTGTTCAGAGGCCAATACAAGACGGGTATTTAATCACTGATATCAGTATTCTCACAAAGGCAGTCACCACAGCAGAACAGCAACATAGTCTAAATTGGCAGGCAGTCCTGAAATCCTCATTTGTTAGGTTGAGATAGGAACAAAGAAAACAAAACCATACTGTCATAGTGAGTTGAAAGAGGTGACTAGAATATTTAAAGAGTATTTTATAGTACCTCCCTCAGAGAAAGTACATTTTACATAAAGCTGAAGACATGTTATTAGGTTCACATAAATTCCATTTTGTTTAAACAAGTATGGTACATCTACAATCTTTCTGTCACTTCTCCAATATAAGATAACATGTGAATTCAATTAAAACTCATTAGTCAATTAACTCAAAATTCAATTAGGATAAATAAGGAAGGATTTTTGATCCAGTGCAATTAAGCTGCAAGTACAAAGTGGTGCTTGACAATGAAACCTGTACCAATTTAACTCTGTTTAAAGACATGTACTGACATGCTGCACTAAACAGACTGATCAAGAAAAGGGCACCTCAGAAGGCACTGAGGAACAAAGAGGATAGTACAGAAAGGAAACCAGGAAGAGTGTAAGCAGGAAGGGCTAAAAGCACTATTTTAAACACACAAAAAAATAAAAATCAGGCTGACTTATAAGCTACACAGAAATTACAAAGTATTTGTGGCAGTCATAGGTTCCCTCCTGGGTATCAAGCACACAATTACACATTGGCTTTGTATGAGGTAGGATCACTATAGTCCAGAAACAAAGCAAATTTTGCAGGCTATGAAAATAGAAATTAAATGGAAACAAGGCTCAGCTAAAGCAGTTTCACTTCTCACAACCCTAGAACTGGAAGAGTTTCTAACTGGTAATAACCAAGTTCCTGGAAAAATAAGACACAAAATCATCACATTGTTTAATTCTGTTTAAAGTCAGAAATCACCGAGTGATTCCTAGTGCTGCTGCTACTGATGATTCAGGAGGAAGCAAAACAAGTCTTCAAATCAAGTCCCTTTGAGGGTGATTTACGAATTCTAAAATCTCCGGAAATCACAGTATGTATTATTGTAATGCACACAGATAGGCAGCAAATCTCTCTGCTGGATATCAAGTCCCTTAGCTACAGCCACTCTTTGGAAGCACAAAGTAGATGTTTCCTGGTAAGAATTTGGTAGTATAGCAATTGCCAAGACTTCACAATTGCATTACTTAATTTGGTTATTGCAGTAAAAGACAATTAAAAAAACAACCAAAAAAACATTAGCAACAAGTCAGATTAAGGAAAATCTCCATCTTTATTGAATGCTGGGGGAAACAGTGACAAAGAATAAGGAAAAGGCTGAGATACTTAATGTCTTCTTCACCTCAGTCTATAGTAGGAGTGCTACTGCAGCTTGGATGGGTGCACACAGGTAGAACACCGGCTGGATGGTCAGGCCCAAAGGGTTGTGCTGAATGGAGTTACATCCAGTTGGTGGCTAGTCACAAGTGGTGATCCCTAGGACCCCATATTGGGGCCACTTCTGTTTACAGTCTTTATCGGTTATCTGGATGAGACCAAGCAGTGCATCCTCACTAAGTTCCCAGATGACACCAAGTTGGATGGGAGTGCTGATCTGTTTGAGGATAAGAAGGCTCTGCTGAGGGACCTCAACTGGCTGGATGAGCTGAGGCCAAATGTCAGGCCACACCTCAAATACTTCCTTCAGTATTGGGCCCCTCACTAAAAGAAGGACAGTGAGGTGCTGGAACATGTCCAGAGAAGGGCAACAAAGTTGGTGAAGGGTCTGAAGAACAAGTCTTATAAGAAGGGGCTGAGGGCACTGGGTTTTTTTAGTTTGGAGGAGGCTGAAGGAGACCTTACCACTCTCTACAACTTCCTGACAGGAGACAGTAGTGAGGTGGGGGATGGTCTCCTCTCCCTAGGAACAAGTGATGGAATGAGGAAACAGCCTCAAGTTGTGCCAGTGGAAGTTTAGATTGAGTATTAGGAAAAATTCTTCACTGAAGGGGTTACCAAGCATTGAAACAGGCTGCCCGGGGAAGTGACTGAGTCACCATCCCTAAAGGTATCTAAAGGATATGTAGATATGGCGCTTAGCGACAAGGTTTAGTGGTGGACTTGGCAATGTTAGGTTAATAGTTGACCTTGATTAACTTCAAGGTCTTTTCCAACCACAGCAATTTGATGACTACACTTCAGCCTCATCACTGTAGACATGTGCATTCACATTTAAGTATTCTGTTGAAACATCACTTGATAGTTACAGTATTGAACACTTGCAAAAATAACATTTGGATAAAACCATACAGAAATACAGAAGTTTACCTTTCTGAATACAGCAGAGGCAAATACAGCTGTAATTTGGTAGCTTGCTACTGAGACAAACACCAAATCTCGTGAATGCAGAAGGCAAGCAGATGTGGAATCTTTTGGGATAAGGGTCTAACAGTCTTGGAGAACACGTAACATCTAGAGGTCAGTTTTATAATTTGATTGAGGGCAATAATAATGGTATAAGTAACTTCAGAGTGCAATGTTTGCTTGTTTCATTTAATCTTTGCAGCAGGCAACTGTTGAGTAGAAATCAATAAAATTTTGACAAAAGATATGCCAAAATTGTAACCTGAAATCCTTTGTCTCAGCCCAACAGTTGATACAAAAAGAATCAGAGAACTCAGACCTCATAAGCTCCTTTCCTACTTAAGTTACCCCACTGTCCTGTAAATTTGCAAGTGTATTAGACACCTGAAAGAGGTGACTGTATCTTTGAAGTTGTCTGTAAACAAATTCACAACAGGAAATAATTTTACTGTCAACTTGTTGCTACAAAAGCAAAAAATGCTAACTGATTAGCAAGCAAGGCATAAAACTGTGACTATCCTATTATTATGCAGAACAGCTACAATAACTTGTTAAAATGCTGCTCTACCAGCAGAAAACAGACTGTACAGCTGTTTGTAGTGTATCACAAACAATGGCACAGCTATTTCTCAAAAGCTGACTGCCCACTGAAATGAGTTAATTTGACCTTCAGCAAGAAGCAAGACACTAATGTAGGGTGATTTGAGACGATGCCAGTCAGCACCTCCCAAGCATCTCTAGAGCCCTGATCACAGAAAAGACCTGGAGATGTAGGACAGGGCCCACAGAAGATGAGATCAAAGGGCTAGACCACCTCTGCTATGAAGACAGGAGTTGGGGCTGTTCATCCTGGAGAAGGCTCCAGGGAGACTTTGTAACACCTTCCAGTACCTGAAAGGGGCCTACAGGAAAGCTGGGGAGGGGCTTTTCAGCAGAGAGGATAGTTGACAGGACAAGGGGTAACAACTTTAAACTGAAAGAGAGTAGATTTAAGTTGGATATTAAGAAGAAATTCTTCATCATGAGGGTATTAAGGTGCTGGAATAGATTGCCTACGGAGGCTGTTGATGCCTCCTCCCAGAGGTATTTAAGGCCAGGCTGGATCAGGCTTTGTGCAGCCTGGTCTAGAGTGCGATGTCCCTGCTCACAGGAGGGACGTTGGAACTTGATGATCTTTAAACATCCCTTCCAGTCTTAACCATTCTATACCTCTATGATTAAAAATGTTAACTTAGCATCAGTTCAGTCTAAGTGGGCTATTCAGATGAACGACAAAAGGGAAACAGATCACAGAAAGGTAGGTTACACATGAAAGCTTGGAGCTGTTACTTGGTGAGCAAATTAAGGGGCCAAGTGCGGAGGTCAAGGCTATGTTTATATAGATACTGCATGCATAAATACACATGCTTTTGTTCTCTTAGTGTAAGAATCCACTATGTGAGAACAGAATTTTTCATACTGTAACAAATGCATGGATGTGATTGATGTCAGTGTTCCAATAATTACTGCTCAGTTATTGTTGTGCAATTTTATTTTACACAAGTTTACATTTGCTGCAACAATTGCTAAGTCATAAAATGCTGAAAAACAAAACTAAAAAAACACCAAACCCCAGTAACAGAAAACACTACATGTATTCCACGAGTGGTTTTGGCACAACTCAGCAGCAGAAGGCACATTCTCAGCATTTAAGAACTTGAAGGAGAGGCTCTCTAGTGGGGAAATACTGCAATGACTTCCATGATTTGTGAAGTGAATGAAATTTGTAACACAAATGAGTTTTTGCTACTTTAATGTTACGGTATTTTTCAAGCAGTGCATCTGCCCATGAGCAACTGGAAAAAAATCAAGTTAAAAAAACATGCTGTTGAATGCACTGGACACAGATCTTAGAAGACACTGAGCACAGTAAGATCCTCAGCGCCACTGTCATGAAGGAATATGAATGAGTTCAAGGCGACGCAGCACATCTGCAGCACATACAGTTCAAGGGAAACAAAAAATGTTAACAGCTAGCTGGAACATCACAAGGAGCTGAAAGGCTAGCCAAGCTGATGAGCTGGTGGTAGCATGAGCAGATTGGGTGCATGGCAGCAAGTTTGTCATGTTGAGGATTTGTTCCACTAAGCAGTGAACACTGGCACTTTACTGAGTCTCTTAAGGAGTTTTTTCCCCCAGGCTATGAACTTAAAGCTCAACCTAGTAGTATGCTGTCTTTAGTAATCAGTTTATCCTTTGAAGCTGTATACATCTTGCTTGATAAAGTCCTTTTGTGCAACACTAAACATGATCCAAATACTGTCTTCAAAGAGCTGATGCTGGTGAAAGTTTTCATTATAACATCATGTTAGCAACAATTCTGTGTTCATTTCTCCTGCAAAGGGACAGGATATTGCAAGTCCAGATGTACCAGATGACAACTCAAATGATTATGTTATGAAGAGGGGAAATTGTAAGGAAACAGTGAATTTTGTTGTAAATATAGCCAAAATAAAACCATTTTCCGCACAAACTCAGTTTTGCTTGAAGTCACCAGCTGATACATGACACACGCTCTTATGTCTCCCCCAGTCACAACCATCAGTGATGAGCAGTAAGATTCCTGGTAATTGTGCATAGAATATTGTAAACAAGGGGGAACAAGACAGAAGCAGCTGTATGTGACTATGACAGGTAGGAAAGTATTGAAGGTGCAGAATTCCTTGGAATAAGTTATGAGTAAATCAGTGTTTTACACTTTGGTGTGTAAGAGGCCACGCTTCCACAGTATTCCACCTCCTTGCTTTACTAAGTTCAAAAGTTTACATACTCTGTATGACTAAAATGTTCCATTTCATACTTCTTGATGCTTGGTTACCCAACTATCCAAGAGGCTCCCAGATAGAAAGCAGTTCATAAACTAAAGCAGTCTGTCTACCAAAGACCCCCACAACCTTCATACACCAGAGCAGCTTTTGCAACAACGGATAACCTACAGAAAAAAACAAAACAAACCCAAGCATATAGCTTGCATCTCTTCTACAAGATGTTGAGAATATAACTTTGTGAAGAAAACTTTTCTTTACTACTTCCTGTTTAAAATGTTTTTAGGGAGCAGCTCTAGACTAGTTTTATGGAAAGCTAGTCTTATGCTCCTTGGAATGCATGAGTCAAGTCAGCCAGTATTGAGAGCAAGGCAGGAGAGCCTTGTTGCATGTATAGTCTAACAGCTTGAAGGAGGATACACAACTTCAGCTGCCTTTGCCCAATTGCTGAGCGATCAGAACGTCAGTCACCTACTTTCATGTATTACTTACTGTCTTCAGTGGTGACCCCAGTTTTCTCTTCACTCCAGTCACTCCAGTAGCCCACTCCATCTTCCTTCATGCAACGAATCGAGAAGACATACTCTGTGTAGGGCCTCAGCCCTTGAACACTGAAAGAAGTTCTGGGTGAAGCTGTATCTTCAGGAGGAACCTGTAAAAGGAAGAAAGATTTAGAGGCATTATCAGAAAATGATCCCGCCTCATGTTTCAGAAAAGTTGCTAAGTTATCTGCTTGATTATTGATTGCAAAATACCTGTGCTAGAAGCCTCCAATAAAGCTAGAGAAGTCAGGAACATTGTTTCCACTGATACAGAACAATGTTTCTTATTCAACATTGGAAATAGTTTTAGAGTTATTACTTTTACTAACATGAGTTTATTTTTACAAATGCTTTCATTTATCTTAGATTAGCCACCTCATGCTAGAGAATATTCTTACTGTTTATGTATGTTAACAGATGTGTGATGCACATAAATTTAGGTACACACACACTGATTCCACCATGTTACTCCACTTACCGTTAAGAGGTTTTTATAGTGAGCAACCCTGCAAGAGGAGGGACTGCAGGACACTGACAAGGTTAATCCTGAGTGCAAGGAATTGTCAAAGTAGTCATACTTTACCACAGCTAAGCAAGCTCAGTTGTTTCAGAAGTGCTCTGTTTCAATGATCTTGTGATGTCCTTTTAACATGTGTCGAAGCCAAAAGGATTTAATAGGTTAACACATCAACAGATACTGGGGTCGCAGAATAAGCTGTGCAGGACAATGCTCTTTAAAATAGGTGACCTTAATAATTAATCTCTGCATCTGAAGTTCAAATGTTCCTCCAAAGGAATACACTGCACTACTAATCACAAGCAGCTGTGTTATGCTACTGGCTTTAAATATATTTTGGTAAGTCAAAGTAGTCTTTCTTCTAACAAGTCATGTAATTCAGAATACTTTTGGGCCCCTGTAGTGCAACAAATGGGAAGATCTTGATGAATAGTGTTTCTGGAACACTTGTTCTGAGAGAAGGCTTAAAGACAGGCAAAACTGAGAAGGTACTGAATTCATAGACTGATAGAGAAGACAACACGCACTACTCTTTATAACACAAACATACTACACAGCACCATAGGCAAGGTGTATGTCTTACTCTTTTCCAGTTCCTTAACTGCATCAGACTTCAGGCATGGTTACAGGACAACCACAGTTTATAGAATCACAGAATCATTTAGGTTGGAAAAGACCTTTAAGATCACTAAGTTCAAGTGCTAACCTAGCACTGCTAAGTACACCACCAAGCCATGTCCCTAAGCATCACATCAGACCTTTGAAATACCACAAGGGAATGGTGGCTCAACCACGTCCCTGTGCTGCCTGTTCCAATGATTGACAACCCTTTCATTGACAATTTTTTTCCTAATACCCACTCTAAATCTCCCCTGGCACAACTTGAGGCTGTTTCCTCTCATCCCATCTCTTGTTACTTGGCAGAAGAGATCAACATCTACCTTGGTGCAGCCTCCTTTCGGCAGTTGTAGAGAGCGAGCAGGTCTCCCCTCAGCCTCCTTTTCTCCAGGCTAAACAATCCCTGCGATAAGACTTGTTATTCAGACCCTTAATCAGCTTCATTATCCTTCTCTGGACACCCACCAGTACCTCAATGTCCTTCTTCTGGTGAGGAGTCCAAAACTGAACACAGTAGTCGAAATGCAGCCTCACCAATGCAGAGCACTGGGGGGCAATCACTGCCTTACCCCTACTGGCCCACTATTTCTGATACAAGCCAGGATGCTGTTGACATCCTTGGCCACCTGGGTGCACTGCTGTCTCATATTCAGCCAGTTGTTGACCAACACCCCCGGGTCCTTTGCCTCTGGGCAGCGTTCTAAGCCACTAGCATTACATGGGTTGCTGTGTTAGTAGTATTACCTGGATCCAGTTTGTGTCACCGACGATCTTATAGCGAATGTTGAATTTCAGTTTCATCACGGCTGCTGAAATCCGATTCTCCCAGGAAAGCTTCAGAACAGTAGGCAGTATTCCTGAGTTGACTGATAAGTTGTGTGGAGACAGAGGTTTAACTAGAAGAAAAGAAGTTAGTAATCTCTACAGCTGTGTTTTACCACGCCTCTAGGTACACTATGCTGTCGCACTACTTGACACTAGTTTCTAAAGCAGACTAGTTAACAAGAACTTGCTAGCTGAATTGTGATCAAATCTCTCATCTTCCCTACATTTATCCAGCAGACTCCTAGTCAACAATATTTTGGCAGTGTTGATTTCTATAGTGAAGAAACATTAACATACCAATTCAGTAATATGCACAAAACCAGCAGCTATGCACTACTAAAGCTTATTAAGAGGCATATAGTTACCAATCTCAATGGGATCAAGAACAAGAGGATCAGATTCAGCCTTTCCAAGAGCATTTGCTGCTTCTACCCAGATCTCCAGGTTAACAAAGAACTGAACATCAGTAATCGTACAAGAATTGTTTACATCTTTTGGTATACAGTCAGGAAAGCTCTCATGTGGCCTAAATAAAAGAGAAGGAAAAACACGGTACAAAGCAGAAAATTTGGCTTCCTTTCGATAACTTTTCAAGTAGATCAGAATGATAAATCATTTTATCTTTTATGTTTCCCTTCTGCCATTATTTTTGCAGGAAGAGGGACAGGAAGAAAAGGTGAAGAGATCAGAGTGCCTTCCCCAGCCACAAATGCCTGATTGCATCAGAATATATACTAGAATAAAATCTCTTGACTTCAAGTCACATAGCAAAAGCAAAAGTCATAGTATTGCAATTACAAAGTTCAATACAAACTTAACTTAGATTGAAAAATAAAGATCAACACTGATATACTTTACCAAGAACAATATGGCTAGTACCTGGAACCATATTAACACATCAGAAGATGCAGTCAGTAATACCTGCACACCTTTCAAATGTAGTGTTACAGCTGTAACGTATCATTTCTGTTCACCATCTGTGGCTACCCTAGCATCAGGATACTTGCAAGCATTAAGGTTTTCTGTCTATCCATACCTTCTACTACATTGAAACACCTTAATGGAATGGAGTCAATGAAGCAATCATTCCTGTTTTCAGAGCTGAGAAATAGTTTTGTCTACTCCATTTCAAACTACAAGAGACGGCTTGAGGAGTTTGAAAAATACTCAAGTTAATTTACTTTCACAGGAAAAATGCTTTTGCGGAACCTTTTGTGTTATGATAAATACTGGACAAAAACCGCTCTGAGTTCTTATGAAGTACAGGGTAGATAATACTTCTACAAAAATCCAGTCACTGTATGTTGGTTTCTCTACTTAGAACCCTAGAATGGTTTGAGTTGGAAGAAACTTTTAAAAATCATCTAGTTCAAGCCTC
>NW_009954567.1:1130814-1140602 GCF_000747805.2 Chaetura pelagica
TGATAGAATCATCAAAGTTGGAAAAGACCTTCAAGATCATCAAGTCCATCAGTCTGCCCTACAACCCCATGACCACTAAACCACCTCCTGAAACACTATGTCTACCAATTTTTTTTAACATCTCCAGTGACAGTGCCTCCACCACCCCCTGGACAGCCTGTTCCAAAGCCTCACCACTCTTACAGTGAAGAATTTTTTCCTAATACCCAATCTGAACCTCCCTCAGTGCAACTTGATTTAGCATGCAAATACTCTTCAGAATTATTTGGATATTCTATAGAAGGCTACTTACCATCTGTATTTCAATCTAAAGTAAGTGTCCAGGAATGTATGTCTCCCAGGGTTCCAGGTACAAGTCATAGGATATGTGAGTTTTGACACCTGGTGCACAATGCAACTTAAGTTCTTGGGCTTCTCTGGAGGCACTGTACAGGAAAAGTCAGTAATGATTAATTTATACACACATTTCAATCTAGTAAGAATCACACTAAGTGTCTCATCAGAGCAACTTCAGTGAACACCATAAGTATTTATAGCCAGATTTACTTCTAAAGGAGAGGGCAAAAAGTGCTAGATACCATCCAGTAATGGATGTAAAGAAACGTAACCAGCTGCTCAGAAACAGCAGGCTCTATAAGGAACAAGCACCTGACAGAAAAAGCACAGAAGATTTCTCATTCTTCAAGGCAGAAAACCTAGTATTAACCATCTCTCATCTATTTTAATTTACATGGAAAAAATGCTAACGAGCATTACAGCTGGAATGGTGTATGCTGACTTTGCCAATAACTGAAACTCTAAGGAAACTGTGACAGGTGTCTTCTCCACCTGAGCTGTGCAAAAAGGACACTGAGAACACCTACAAGAAAGACACAGGATCTTCATTAATGCACTTTAATAGTGTGCAAGAAACTTTTTTAGAGTGCAAGTGAACTAATTTTTTTCCTTCCTAAATTCAAAACACAGTATACAAAGAGTTTGTTTCTAGCTTTTATAACATCACTATTCACGTAACTATAGTGTACTTGAAGAATCTTCTTTTCTTTAAAGCAGAATGCTATTTTCAACACAACTATGCTAGGGATCTTTAAGTTTTATTCCTGAATAGTTTTATTATTCTCAAACCTGTTGTTGTTCTCATTGTTTGCATGATTTTTCTTTACTTGACAATATGAAAATACAGTAGCTTTAAATACACATGCACATCAAGATTCATATATGAATTTCAGCTGTAGAATGTTATCTATACTGTCATTCAGTTTATCATCTTAGGATCTTGTATCTGTCCTCACCCTTCCACAGCATTTTTTCTAGTGAGAAATTACTCCTCAGAAATTGAAAGACAAAACGTTTTTTCTGTGAAACCATTTTGTAGCTCATGCTAGAGGCACATTAATCTGTGAATTCAGCCTTTTGTACACAGACCATGCACCAACTGCAATACTTTTTGCCAACACTAGGAGGAAGCATAATTCACCAGCTATTTGTACCCCAATACTAGGGACACTTGAGCACTTTACAAACAGTCCACCAAATAATTAACTAGTATATTTACTCATGCTACTTTCCTATAACCTCAGTCTTGTCTGAAAGACCACTTGCTCAGAATTATGCAAGTGCCACTATGCTTGAACAAGGAAAGCCTATAACTATATTTTAAAATATAGTTATAGTTTATAACTATATATATAACTAAATAGTTTAAAATATTTTGTGACCTATAGAGATGTTTCATCCTTAAGGCAGTCTAGGTCAGCTTTAGTGACAGAGGTGTACTAAAGACTTCTCAGTCCATTAATGAAGAAAACATTAATTTCATAGAGTTACTATCAGAGCAGGATATAAACCTTACTGTATTTCCTTGAGCACTGAAATAAAAGCAAGCAATATGGAAAGCGAATTTCCTAGCATCTATTTCAGTTACAGTCACATCTATCTGTAGTTTAAATATTGCTGCTTCAATGTTTTCCTGTTTCTAGTTGTGTTGTTTTCTTCCTATTTCAACACTAAAGTACTCAGGAGTATTTTTGTTTTCAGAAAACTATTCTGTGCATACTTATCAGTTTTGATGGCATGTAATATAATAATGTTTAATACTACTATCCAAGAACTAAAGGAGTTGAAGTGTCTCAAAATGTGCACACTTGCTATTGTTTGCATTCTCTTTTCTGTTTCTCAGAGCAATTTTCTTAAGATCATAATAAAAGACAGGAAAATTGGTACTTACAGCCTACTGTAACTGTAATTCCATAAATGTTCTGTTCAAACTGTCCATCTGCCAGAATGTTGCATGTCAGAGGAGTAGCTAGAGAAGAAGTGTCATTAAATGTGACACTGGAAACTGTTCTGTTTATTTCACGATACTGCTCTTTAGGTACCACTTTATTTTTGATTTTCCAGATAATCTGATTAGCATAGATATTGCCAAAGTCAAGACAAGACTCATTCAGAATGCAAAATGCCGTGAAATTGGAACCAAGGGCCAATACAGGAGACTCTGGGATGATGTGACCACATGACTGTACAAGTTCACCTGAAACTAAAAAAGACAAAGAATTGCATCTTTATTAAAAACTACCAAACATTGTGTAATCAATATTGCTTTTAAAACACTACTGTAACGTTAAAAATCCTACATGTGTCTAAGCAGGAAATGAATTAGTTACTTGACAGCTACAATGCTCAAGTGCATTAGTGGACCACCAAGTATATTTAAGGGGCAAAACCACTGTAGTGTTCCTTAGGCTTTGAAAAAGTATTTCACCAAGCAAGAAAAGCTCTGTTAATAAATAGAGGCCTTTAGAGAGAGAGAGAGGAGAGTCATGGATTAAAAGTTTAGTATGTTTTGAACGAGGTAATACGCTTGAGCCAAAAAGGTATTTTCTGTTGATAAAGTTAACAATTAAAAAAATTTGGGATAACCATGCACCTTTGTTGTGGTGGACTAGTTTTAGAAGAATTGCATGCAAAGTTTAATAGTTATCCACTTCAGAAGCTTCCACGTGTAAACTGTAAATATATTTGTAAATTATAGTGAACTCTACACACTTAATAGTTCTAGTAAAAGAACTTCCACACAACAGTAACACTGTGGCAATTGCTACAGAGGCACAAAGTTTCAAGTTTTAAAGATAAATTACATGACTGAAATACTGCTTTGAATCAACACGCATACTAAGTGTACTGAGGATGACCATTTGCTACACAACAGCAGTAGCCCATTACTCCAACTTGATAAGAGTCTACTACACTAGTTTGTCTGGTAGCTTATTACTTTAACAGTGTTTAGTCAGACCAAGACATGTTCACTCTTATTTAGATACCATGTAGCATATGTCAACCTAAATTTCAGTTTGCTACAGTGATGGGCTCCAGTGATGACAGTAGAATCAAAGCAACCTTCCACCAAAAGTCTTCACTATTCCTGAACACTGGTTTAACAATGAATAGAAGCAGACACGAATACTGGTTCAACATGCATTATGCTACTATAGTATTGAAAGCATAGACTAGGTCTCTCCATCCTAATACACCTTGCTATCTGCCCCGACCCCACAAGTATCTAGACAAAAATCTTAAAGTTCAAAGTCTCTTCTGTTTGAGACACAGAAGTCCTACCTTTAAGATAACAAACATTCAAGAGCAGATACAAGCCATGGGCCACCCAGTTCCACTGAGAAAACATACTGCACAGAATTCCTGCAACGGTAAAAGATTTAAAAAAATAACAAATCAAGTATTAATTTAGATTAATTATATAATTACTGCTAAATTAGATTTAGATTACTGTTAAAGTCAGATTTGCATTTGATCTATGACAATTTCTCAGATACACACATTTACTCTCCTAAAACTGCTAATAACTTCTCACTCTGGAGAAAGAATGGGCATATTGTTTGCATTTCATTAATTGCTAAAGCAAAATCCACTACCTGCTTAAGATAACCAATATATTTTAAAACCACTTTAGTTACAAATTTAAGCAATGCATCAGTTTAATATTTTTGCATGGTATATGGAAACAAACTTTCACTGGTAGGAGGTTCAGTTAGAATGCAGAGCATAACACTGTGACTCAGGTTTTAAGAGAGAACCCTATGAATTCAAGAATTACAATACTTACCTAGCTTTCAAAGGTACTGATAAAAGTGTGTTGCACAAGATTCAGAACAATGAACCACAAAACCATGTGTCTCATTCACACAAGTGATTTAAAGTACATTTGAGAATTACAAAGCACAATGGTTCTTTATCAAGAGCTGCAGACTACTACAGAAAAAGCATTAACTAATTCTTGACAACCTTACAAGGGAGTCTGTAATTCCTCATAAAGTTGGAGAGCTTTTT
Organism: Chaetura pelagica; assembly: GCF_000747805.2. Lineage (NCBI taxonomy): Eukaryota > Metazoa > Chordata > Aves > Apodiformes > Apodidae > Chaetura > Chaetura pelagica. The sequence goes on from NW_009954567.1 coordinate 1,135,162, forward strand.
AACATCTTCTTTATTTCTGAATTGCAGCAGAGCTCACTTGTTCTGTTTTGAAAATTCTACAAAATAGTTTAGAGAAACTGAAGCACTCAGAGTACCTTCCATTCCAACTATATTGAAGCCACTAAGTCTCTTCTTGATTTCTCAAATTGCAGTTCTAAAGCAGCCTTATATCACTAAAAGCAAGTGACCGTTTTCTACTAAGCACATAAACTATAGTATTTTTAAAATACATTTATGCATATTTAGAGGAACACGAAGATTGTCTTAGTGAAACAAGGCATTTAGCCTGCAATCTGTTTTCTAGAATCATGCAACTAAGCACAGAGTTTCTAGGTTTACTAAGATGTGATATGAGATTGCCCATACTGCCATTGCTTCTGGTTTTTTATTTTCACTGGTCTGACAAAACTTTTGGAAACTGGTATTCTGAGCTTTACCCCCATAAAAAGCAACTCACCAAGAAGTTTAAAGGAATTAAACAGTATTCCCTAGAAAGGAAAACTTAAAAGCTACATTTACTATTATCAGAAGGAAAAGAATCTGAAATTTATGACAGGAGTACAACTTTACTTTGACTGCGTGGAATTTATAATAGCAGAAAAATACAAGGCATTTCATGTAGAACACTAAAACTACACAAGAAATTTAAGCACAGACGTATCAATATCAAGCTAGAACCTCATGCCTTAGGCATCAGCACATTCAAGTTTATTTTTACAAATCAAGTTGAACAGTATATTATAAAGACAATATTCACAATAAATAGAAATGAACAACTTCACAACAGGGTCTCTGTAGGACTCATAAATGTTGGTATGTTCCACTTAGTACTAAACCAACAGCCACCAGAATCATTCAGCCATACCCTTATTTGTGCCTATACTTGTAAATTCATTACTCAAAGGCCACAAAAATTTCCTATATAGAAATTTTATACTACAAATCTTGCTGATTAGTTGATTTGACAATTCTGTTGGCAGGCATTTACTCTATCTAGCAGAGGTAGTTTTCTTTAAATATCAAGACTTTAGTTTTATGCAGTTGAGAATAAAAAAGCTATTTTTTCTGTGTTACACTCAAATATTCTCACTGGGCTGGATATGAAGACCATTATACAGTTTTAAGTGCAATACATCTTTAGGTATTTACTACAAGTGTACAGTAAGAGAGCTAAACCAGCAGATTTTTGCTTATCATAGATGTAAAATCTTCCAATATCTGAAAAATAAGGTTTCTATCCAGCCATGCCTTTCTGTATTTTAAAACCCCAGTTGGTTTCACAGATTTTAATAAATTCACATGGTGAATACAATAAAACTCAGAAGAGCATTCTCTTTTGATCTAGGTCTTTAGACATTGAATAAAACCAGCACATAGGAAACCATTTTAAGTGTCCTGACTTAGTGGAACATTCATCAGAAACAGTGCTTGCTACATAAAGCTTGCTGTGCTCTATTAAGGATTAAACCAGATTTGCTATGTAAAGGCAAGATTCATTTAAAGCTATTTAAGTTGAACAATTTGAGCTGCGGAAGGTCTGAATGAAACTCAGGAGAAGCCTGAGGTTAACTACTATCTAGGTGGAAAGAAGCAACACCTCCACAATACATGCCAAAGGCTACAGAAAAGCAGCAGAAACACCTTTCACACTGAAGCAGAAAAGAATGGAACAGATGTAAAGAGGTAAAAAGAAAAGGTTTTAAAAGAATACTCAATACAGCATTTCTCTCCCACGTGGTATTATGATTGGTGCCATGTTAGAACTATGTCAGTGTCAGCAAAGCTATACATTATTACAAAATCATGTTTTCTTTTTAGTAATTATTTATTTCAGGTTAAGTGACACTTCCACAAAACTATTCAAGAACTGCCAGTGTTAAAAACATTAAGTATGGCTCAGATTAATAAAGAAACACTGTGAAGCACCTGAAGGTATACAAGAGCCAACACTTGAAAAAGCAATAACTTACACAACAGAGGTAAACAATAATGCAGAATTATCAGATTTCACTCTAACTTTTTTCATAAGAAATCAAAATAAGATTACTTAACATTTTTTAATAAATGCCATTTCTGTATTCAACTATCTTCCAACAAATACAACATTTTAGTTGTCCTGAAGTTTCATTCACATATGGGAAGCTGAAGTCCAGATCTCAGTTTGAAGATGACTGAAGCTACAGACCACTGAATCCACAGAGGGGCTATTGAAATCCCTTCTAAAGTGTGCTATTTAAAAAAAAATTAAATCAGTCTCTCTACCTTTTATAAGACTAATACTTAATTGAAATTTAGTTCTAGAGGAAAGAACCAGTTACACTAAGCACTTTCATCCCTCTTGCCAATATGTAAACAATAAAAAATAAGAAAAAAATATGGTGGGGCTTATAGCTAATAAAACGAGGACCTATACTTCAGATTGAAGTGAGGAAGACACATCTGTGGAAACTTGTTTTCTAAACTGAACATATAAAACTTGCAGATAAACTACACCAGAACTTCAAAACTTAGTGCCATCATATGGTGCTAAACACCAATTGCTCACCATTAACTACTATAAGTCAGATTAAGCTGCAAGTCTGGACAACAGAAAATTCAATAGTTTCAGCAATTATGCAGCAGAGCCCAAAGTCTTCTGCTGTACAGACTGGTGTATTAGGAATTAGTGTTTTAGGAATCTAGGGTGAAAGTTCAACCTAAAGCTGAACAAATATTGAAGCTCCTAGTCAGTTCAGAAGGTTTTTGGTTTTTTGTTTGTTTGCTTTTTTAAAGGCAAATCAACATTTTATCTATACTATGTAGATCATGTGGACCCCTTAGTCCACAGAGGAAAGGAAGACAGCGAAAGAAACTGATGTCAAAAGTTTGTGAAGTAACTTTCATAGTTAAGTCTTCCAAAGTTGCAAAGAATCAAAGTCCATTAAGATACAACACAGTAAAAGCAATATGGTCGATTTAGAACTGCTCTTGATGACAGTCCCTAACTCAAAGAACATAAGTTATCTTAAAAAGTGAAAAAAGCCTATTAAAATTATTTCTGTAAAGACAGACATAGGAAACTCATATAGCATGAGATCACCCCATTCCATCTTTAAGTCTTATGGAACTTCTATTATTCTTCACAACCTGCTTCCACACTGAAAGTAAAGCACTAATCTTAAAGTGATCTTCAGGCAGTGTCTTCTGAAAAGTTAATAATGACCCTAAACTCAAGTATATACGGAAAAAGTAGTAACATTGAGATAATGATGAACCTGTGAATAACAGTTTTGAAGACAGCTCAGGCATTCAGGGACATTATTACTTATTCCCAGCAACAGAGAGAAGTCTAACAAATTAATCTAATTTCAGAAACTACTACCCCCAAATGAATACAGGTTCATGTCATATGATGACTTATCACCTCTCAATTTCAGAGAAGTGACAATTACTGTCTAAGTGACCTACAAATGACAATTTCAGTTCAAGAGGGTATAGCACAAACAACATACTCTCGCCAGCGATGCCAGCTTGAAAGTCAGGAAATATAGTTAACACCACAAACACCACAGGAAGGTGGTAGGTGTTTTAGGCTCATCATCACATCAATCACAAAAGCCCAGTGGTTGCTGGCAAATGGATTTCCAGAAATTCATCAAAAAATTAAGAGCTAAAATTACAGCTTTAAGCAGTAATCCCTCACTAAGAATCCACAAAGCTCAGGCAGACAGCACAAGGAACCAATACATAACAGTTACAGTACACATAGCAGCTACTGCTTGAGGTTTAATAACAAGCCAGGTAGTACTTAAAGCCCATTTAAAAGCTGCAACTATCCCCAAGGTATTTTGATTATTCAAGTTGTAGCTGCTTTCTAATTAGGAGTATTAATCTGCAAGCTTCCTTCCTTCCTCTCTCCAAGCTCACTTCCTTCTTGAAAATACTTATGAGACTCAAAAAACCCCAAACACCTCTAAGAGAATCACTTGAAAATCTTACATAACATCATAGGCGCAAAATATTCTGAAACTAATTTTAATATTTGAAATACCTACACATAAATATTATCTCTATCCCTTTCACTAAAAGATAAGTAATTTTGTCACATTACGCACTCCTTTGTTTTAGAAGGAGACTTCTCCCTACCTCTGGGATTACAGTATAGCACTTACAAATAAAAAATTCAAAGGAACACAGATTAAACTAACTGAAAGATCTTGATAACAGCAACAAATACTTTCTTGCAAGAATCAGTTTCTTTCTGGTACCTTCCTAAACTGCAGCTCACTCTCTCTTTTGCAGGGAGCAAGCAGATTTAGGCTAAAATGCAAATAAATTTATACAAAATACTGTCTTAGCACTCCATGTTCTCAGCTTGAAGCCAAACCTTCAAGATAGACAACCAATAATGCTGGTTCTGTAATTCTGACAGTTCTTGCTAATATAATAATCATTAAAAAAAATATGACCAAGAGGTTTATTTATTTTCGTACAACTATGCTAGTGCTAACCTTCCAGAGGAGGAGCACGAGAGACAGTGTTTCTCCATTTTGTGTACACTCTTATGCATGTGTCTTTCCTATCTGCCACAAAAAGTATACATAGGCTTTACTTGAAGAAATCACATTTCTAGATATGTAAACAAGATCAAAATATTTATTTTTAATGCTTATCTTCTAGGAAGCAGTCTCAAATTGCTATCATACATGCAGAGTAGATGTTTGTTAAGTCCAGAAGTGAAAAGCATGTATACCTTTTGCATACAAAGTAGTGGTATTCAGGAAGAAAAGGATCAATTTAAGGTTTTGTAAGGGAAAAGAGGGTGAAAGAAAAAAAAAAAGAAGCCCCTAGCTCCTGAAAGTTTGTGGATCCCTCTTTTCCACCCCCTTCTTAGTTAATGACAGATTGTTAATGACATGCACATAATTCTATTACCAGATTTCTCCCTCAGCAGTAAGAGTCAGCCACCAGCTGGCAATCACCTCATCAGTCTAAAACAACGATGAAAACCAAGACTGGGATTTATTCTCCCCTGCACAGTCCACATACTTGGCAGACCGCTTTCCTTTGTGCTTCAGCTTCACTATCTACAAGGGGAAAATCATTACACCTTTTTTCTTTAGGAAGAGCTTTAGAAATTCAAAGCGAAGATGACTGGGAACTTAGGAACACATCGAAAGTGGCAGACGACTTTAAAGGCCAGACGTTTTCTACCTTTTGGTCTACAGGCAACAAGAACAGACCGCCTGTGGTGAAGGCAAAAAACCGTAACGCTCTCCAAAAGAGAGTGCCCGCCGAGAACATCACGAAGCGCACCGAAGAACTGAAAAAGCCCGGAAGACAAGAGTCCAGCGCAGATCGCAGCACCTCTATGGATTCAGACAGCCGGCATCAACAACTACCGTGCTAGAGAAAAACCCCGGATCGTTTCCAGCCTCATCCCCCACGCCAGGCCAGCGGAT